>NC_091793.1:16580454-16883484 GCF_041296235.1 Equus asinus | reverse complement strand
TGGGACGTTAAGACAAGGGTCTTGATAACGGTCCTTGAAAGAAGATTCCAAGCACGTCAGTCTGGCTCAGCAGGGGGAGACACCCAATGGAGAGGCCCCTGTTCTCAGCGAGGGGCACTCATTCATTAGGGATGGCTTGTGGTGTCACGGTTCTGTGCAGGCTCTAGAGCCCGACTGCGTGACCAGGCTCTTGTCTGCAGCCTTGGAAGAGCCCCTTGAGAGCCTCTCTTTTATCACCTGCAGAGCAGGGGCAGTGGTCACAGTCAGAATGAGCTAACGTGTGCTGGGTAGGAAACACCTCCCAAATCTCAGTGGCTTAAAACACCAAGTTGATGTTCATCGTGCTGCAGGTCCATCACGGGTTGGCTGAGGGGCTCTGCTCCTCATCATGCTCACCCTGGAGCCCAGGCCCTGGGACAGAGCAGCCACGAGCCGGAGGACTCCAGCACCACAACAGAGAAGGAATGTGGCCAACCCCCCCACCCACTGCATCCTCCCAGAAGTGTCCCAATGCCTCTGCTCACATTTCACTGGCCAGAGTAAGCCTCATGGCCACACTCAATCTAAGTGGGTAGCAGAGTGTGGCTCTGGCCACATTTAGTGACCAGCAGTGATGGCTATCACGCTTGCTCGTAAGGTTGTTGTGGGATTAAACTAGGTAGTACACGAAACACACTGGAACATCCGGCACGTTATCAGGACTCAATCAATGACAGCCATTGTTCTCAATCCTAGCAACAATTGGCTGCTCTTATCAGTCACTGTGTTCGACAACCCTACCAGAGGGGCATGATTAATTGGTGAAGAAACAGGCTCAGAGGGGACACTCTCTTGAGGCCACCCCAGTACTGACTGGCAAATCTGGTATGTGAATCTAGGCCTGTCGAGCTGCAGAGCAGGTGCTTCTGTGACAGTCAAGCTGGCCTCCTCATGAGCACATGCAGGGGGCCAGCACCTTGCAGAGAGCCCTGTGTGTTCATTACTATAGAGAAGTGATAACCCCGACAAATGTCTTATACTCTATCTCCTGACTTTACCGTAGCCCAGAGAGGGGAGGTGACTTGCTGCAGGTCACACAGCCAAGGCCCGTTTCCTCCAATCATCACCCTCACTTGAGCAGGGATTTG
Source organism: Equus asinus (assembly GCF_041296235.1). Lineage (NCBI taxonomy): Eukaryota > Metazoa > Chordata > Mammalia > Perissodactyla > Equidae > Equus > Equus asinus. The sequence goes on along the minus strand of NC_091793.1, from coordinate 16,882,357 downwards.
ACCAGGAATTTATTTGTGCCTGGGGCCTGTGGCTAATGGGCATCAGGAACACTGAGGCGACAACGCCTGTTCACCTTTTAGAAGTTACCACTGTTGTGGATCACTCTGCGGGTTTTCTTTGTTGCCTGAAGCTGTCCAAGGATGACCAGGGCCGCAGGGAGGGGCATAGAGCACTGCTTTGGGGTGGGTGAGGTCCAGCTGACGGGAGGTGGCTACCTAATGGTGGGGAGGCAGCTCCCTGCTTTGCCAAGCCTGTGCAAAGAGCTGCAGCTCTTATGCACACAACCGACAGGTAGCATTTCCCTCATCCCAGCATCATCCAAGCAGCCAGGGGTCCAAGGGCTTCCCCACATCCATGTCTGACAAGTCTACCACCACCCCTAACCCTGTCCCTGGTGTCCTTTAGGGCATTCTTCCTTCAAGGGCCCTAGTGAGATTTGCCGGCCTGTGCCTCAGTCCCCCCGGGGTCACTTGGAGCATCTTCCTTAATGTCTTCCCCTGCGTAGGCCTTGGAGTCAGCAGAAAGGAAAATTCAAGAGAAAAAACAAGAAGAGGAGGACAACCTGGCTGAGATCTCCAACCTCCTGCGTGGGGACCTGCTCTCCGAGAACCCACAGCAGGCAGCCAGCTCCTTCGGGCTGCACCGCGTGGTCCCCGACCGCTGGAAGGGCATGACCCGGGAGCAGCTGGAGCAGATCCGCCTGGTTCAGAAGCAGCAAGTCCAGGAGAAGCTGGTGCCTGTCCCACCCCTCCTCACAGAGCCTGCAGACTGTGTGCTTCCTGCTGCCTTCCTCTGCCTTCCTCTGCCTTCCTCGAGCGTGTCTAGTTATAGCCAGTGTTACATTCGGCCCTGGAAGCTGCCCTCTAGGAGTTTACGTTCTAGTGGGGAGATGACAAGAGCCAGATAATTGCATCCGTGTATGAGGCAGCTGGATAGTGCGTGCTGGGGAGGAAAGGAAGTCCGGGTAAAGGGCATGGAGAGTGCTGGGCAGAGGAGGGTCACTGGGGACTGAGAAGTGACCTTGCAACAAAGACCTGAAGGGGGGGGGGGAGCCAGCCACACAGATATCTGAGGAAAGGACGACCAGGTGGGGTGGACTGCAAGGGGCAAAGGCTTTGAGGCAGGACCATCTTGACCTGTTCAGAGAAGAGTGAGGAGCCTGGGGCAGTGAGGGGCAGGAGGAGGTCTGAGAGGTGCTGGCGGGCTGCTGGGGAAGACCTTGGCTTTTCCTGTGACTGAGAGAGGGAGCTCTGGAGGGTTTTGAGCAGAGGAGTGACACAAGCTGACTTACATTTACTGGTGTTCCTCTTGCCACTGTGTTGAGGGTGGACTCTAGAGGGTCGAGGGGGAAAGACAGAGATCACCAGGGAGGCTGTTGCAGTGGTCCAGTAAGAGATGATGCTGGCTGGGTCCAGGGTGCTGGCAGCAGGGGTGCTGAGAAGTCGTCGGATTCTGGACCTGTTTTGAAGGTAGAGCCAACAGGATTGGTTGAAGGGTTGGATGTGGCATATGAAAGACAGAGGAGTTAAGGATTACTCCAGGCCTTCTGGCTGAGCAATGAGAAGGATGGAGTTGGCATTTACAGAGGTGGGAAGACAGTGGGAGAAGCAGGTTGGTAGGGGAAAAGAAGTGCAATTTTGGATGCTGCGTGCAATGTTCTTTAGACATCTATATCTCTTAGGATTCAGTTGAAAACCCCACATAACAGCATCTTAAACAAAATAGAATTTTATCTCTGTGTGTAGACCAAATCCTTAAGAAAACAGTCCAGAGCTGGTATGGCAGCTCCATGGTCATTGACTGAAGTTCCGCCATTCTCAGCACCTGGCTCCCACCTCTTAGTGCAAGATGGCTGCTTGAGTTCCAGCCATCACATGCATACTGCAGCTAGTAGGAAGAAGGAATGGGGAAGAACACTAAGGACACCTCCCAGAAGTTTCACAAGACATTTCCACCTACATTCCACTGGGCAACAGTTAGTCACAAGGTTGCCCCTAACTGTAAGGAAGGCTGGCAAATGTAGTGTTTATTCCAGGCTCTGAAGTGCTAGTGATTCTTTTATTAAGGAAGAAGGAAAAATGGCTACTGGGGGACAAGTAATATTTTCTGCCACAACCTCCAAGTAAAGCCCAGTGAGTAGCTGGACATACAGTCTGGAGCTCAGAACAAGGTCTGGATGAGAACATGCAGGAAGTGAGTGCAGACGGAGGAGAAGGGATCTGAGGACTGAGTCCTGGGACCCCCTGCCATTTATAAAGAGCCAAGGAGCCTGAGACGGAGCAGCCAGAGAGGTGGGAGGGACTGGAGGCCAAGCGAGGGGAAACGTTTTGGAAGGAGGGTGGGGATCCCTGGGTCAAACACCGCTGCTGGGCTGCCGACTAGACGCTGGAGCCAGCACGGTGGCAGTCACATCTTTGGTGGAGGTGGGAGCCTGTGTAATGGGCTCGAGACAGAAGGGGCAGGAGGAAGTGAGACAGCAAATGCAGACAACGTTTTGAATGCACTTTGCTATAAAGGGTGCAGAGAATGGGGTGGCAGCTGGTGGGGGGTGTGGGTCATGCAGAAGTTGTTTGTTTTTCTGATTGTACAAATAACAGCATGCTTGTCCTTCCACGAGAGGGATGCAGTAGATGGGGAGAGACTTGCTTCAGCCACGTCCCCGGGGTGGCAGGAGAACAAGGGACTCAGAGCACCAGTTGAGGCTCGGCGTGGACAGGAGCTCAGACTGATCACCTGTGGCCGTGGCGATGGGGGTGGAGCAGGGGCAAGCAGAGATGGGAAGGGGCGTGGGCATGGCAGCTGGTGGGGCTTCTCTTCCTGAGCCCCTATTTCCTGGTGAAATGGGAAGGCTAAGGGGTCCAGGTTGGGGGTTTGAGGACATACAACAAGGTGCTAAATGGTCATCTAGGGTACCTGGAAAGGAATGGCCTGGGGGAAGGGGCAGGATGGCCAGGCAGTGCCAAGGACCCAATGGAGGCTCGCGGTCATGAACTTGAAGTGACCCCTGAGCACAGCCACGCTTGACTGTAAGGGGAGAATTGGCTGGGGCCATGGTCAGGGCTTGCCAGCAAGTCTGACCAAGTGAGAAGCTCAAGGATGCAAGGAATCTGCCAGGGGGGCGGGGTCAGGCGTGGACGCTGGGCTGAACAAGGAGGGTGATGAGGACACGGGAGCACCAGGGACAGTGGAAAAGTGTGCTGTCGGTGGATTGATGTCATCAGGGTGGAATAGCTGTTGGAATCAGGGTGCTGGAGAGAGAGCAGAAGAGGGCAGGTCAGCATGGTGGTGAAGGGGACCCTTGAGGGTGAGACTAGGGAGGGTGGCATTGTTGGTAATGACAGGATGAGGGCGGAGGTTCTCAAAGCGGGCTCTCGGACCAGCAGCATCACATCACCTGGGAACTTGAGAGAAATGCAGACTCCCAGGCCCCGCCCCAGCCCTGCTGAATCAGAAACCCTGCGGTGGGGCTGTGGTCAGTGCTTAGCAAGCCCCCAGGGGCTCTGATGCCTCTGGAGTTTGAGGACCACTGGTAGATGTACCCAGGGAGTGACAACTGACAGGTCAAGACAAGGTCTTTGCACAGGAGGCAGAGAAGTCAGAGAAAAGAAAGGGTCGTCTCTGTGCACTGAAATCGCTCAAGATGACAGCAGGAGAGATTCAGAGGGGTTCTCAAACCTGCCAAGAGTGGCCAGGGCCGCCCCAGGCTCGGCAGATGACCGCACAGGTGGGGTGGTGGGTGCTGTGGTCAGTGTGAGCTTCCAAGCAGGGAGGTGCAGGGGGCGGGGCAATGGCAATGGCCCACGAGATGGGGAGCAGCGGGCACAGCTCACCTGCCTGCTCACCTCCAGGTCCAGAGGTGCAAACGTCTGTGAGAGGCTGCAGGGATGTTGGGAGCCGAGGGCAGCCGGGGGTGGGCAAGGAAGTAGCCCCAGGCGAGAGGAGCCCTGAGGTTGGTGTGGTGACGTAGAGAATGCTGGTCACCTTGCTAGGCCCTGCTCTGTCCTTTACTCCTGCAGTTCAGCCCGACCGTCTGGCAAAGAAGGTTGGCTGTCTGTCCTGAAAACAGCATTTTTGTCTGATTCTCAATCTTTATAGAAAAGTAAGACAGAAAACCACAAAGGGGAAAAAAATCCCACAGTGAATCTCACCACTCAGAATACTGCCTCTCCTCTCGCCTCCGAATGCCTCTCGGTGGCCTTTCTTCCCCCTTCCTTTTCTATGTGTGAGATAATTTGACGGTTGAGATCATGCAAAGAATAGTTAGGTTGTCCTCTCTTAGTCCAGGCAAGTCTGTCCCCATGTCATTCACTATTCTTGACAAAGCATCTTGTGTCGTGACTCGGCACCTGTGAGTCGCTTCCTTACAGGTGAGGAAACTGAGGCTCAGAGGGGCCAAGTGACTTGCCTACAGGAGGCAAAGCCAGGCCCAGCCTGCCCTTCGGTCCCTGGGTGGGGGCCGGGGCCTCTGCCAGCCCATCTGCCCCGGTGGTGGTCTGACCCAGCGTCACTGTACCCCTGCTCACGGGGCGGGAGAAAGCTCAGCCCTAAAACCCACAGAAAGAAGCAGGGTGCTCGTCTTCAGGCCCAGCCCGCCAGTTTTGCTTCCTTTTGCCTGTGGGACAGGGTGAGCTGACAAAGTAATTCACCCTCAGGACGGCTGACAAAACCGCTCACATTTGGGGCGGCGACCCCTCCCCTCTGCATGGATCCAGTTTCCTCTTCTAGGACTCAGGGGTCTTTACAGAGGGGTCTGGAAAGCAATGAGCAAGGAGCTGAGATGCAGAAATTCACCCCCAAGACCCGTGAGCCCATCATTGTCCCTGGGTGGGGCTGCGGTGTCAGGACATTCTAGAAGCTGCCAGGTGATCCCGGTGTTGGGCCCCATGGAGCAGCCTGCCCCACAGGTAGCGTCCCAGATGCAGAGGACCTGACATTTGGCTCTGCACACGGAGCCCCCTCAGGGCTGGGAGCCGCTGTTGGAACCGAGTGGGAAGTGGCTGGGCAACCTGGAATGATGGCAGGCAGGGGGTCGCCTCTGATTTCCTTCGTGGCCTTGCTCACCTACCTGCCCCCTCTCTGAGCCTCAGTTTCCCCATCTGTAAAAGGAGAGGCTGGTTCTCCCTGTGGATCGCCTGGGGCTCTCCTGCTGGGGGCAGGTGGTGATGGGTCCCCTCTCCTCTCTCCAGAGGCTTCAGGAAGAAGAGCGCCAGCGAGACCTGGACTGGGACCAGCAGAGGGTTCAGCAGGCTCGCTCCGTCCTGTTGTTAGAACGGGAGCAGCAGCGGCAGCAGCGCGACCTGCGCAGGGCGCTGGACTGCAGCAACTTCAACCTGGCCAAGGAGCAGCTTCTGCAGTGAGTGCAGGCGCGGGGGGTGGGGGGATGAGGGAAGGGGTCAGGGAGGGGATGGGGGATACAGGGGAAGATCAAGGGGAGGGCAGATGGGGCTGGGAGGCACCAGAGGGGAGATCAGGCTGGTGGGGGGGAGGGAGGGGAAAGGCCATGCAGCCCCTCTAGAGCAGGCAGCCAGCTTTCCTGGGGCCCTGGCCCACCCTCCCCAAATCTTTCCTACCCAAAGTGTCCACGACTGTGAGTACATATCTCACCAGAGGCCCCATAGCAGCTGTGGTTTGGGCTGTGACACAGCCTCCTGGCAAAGGATTCAAAGAGAAAGGGGAGACGGGCTCAGAGCTAAGAAGCCAGAAGTTAAGTGCTTGGAAACCCGTGGTCTCCACACAAGCTGGGTATCTGAGATTCCACTGTGCCTTCATCCTGTAAACACCCCTTCCGTGGGCAAGCCTCCTCTGGGCACCCAGCGAGCTCAGGCATGGATGCTGGTGATGAAGTAGGCAGAGGGCACTGACTGGGCCTGGGGGAGTCGGGAAAGCTTCCCCGAGGAGGCTGCGTGGCTCGAACGTGGAGGAGAAGGATGGTGCCAGCCTCCCACTGCAGGCAGGACTCTCCGGGCAGAGGGAGGGGCTCCTGGTCTGCCAAGAACAAGCCTGAGTCTCGACCTCATATAGACAGGCCCCAAGATTAGTTCAGACTTCCAGCTACAGGAAATGCCAAATGCAGATCGGTAGGTAGACTTGTCACTAAAATACACATCATTTATTTACTTATTTGTCTCTATTCATCAAGCTCTTGGCTTGAACTCAGAAGGGTCTGCTGCTGTTTTCTCCAGTGAGACATCTCTTTACCAATGGGTCTGGCAGTGGTTGGTCATTTCTGTTGGGGGCCTAAATGGAGCGTTAAGAGATGATCTGACGGAAACCCAGTGGGATGAGTAAATGTCTTTAAAGTCATGCCATGGAGATTTAATTCTAAGATATACCCAAATCTCGCCGGCGCCAGTCCCCAGTCTAACCGCTCTGGGATGATGACATGCCCCTCTCCTCCGCCCTTGAGCTCACGGGGCCGGAATGCATCCTGTCTCCTGGGGCTCACACAGTGATAAAACGTTTGCAGCCTTTTTCCTGTATAAAAAGATTAGACTATTTAGGAAGTCAGGCGTTTGCTGATATTTTTTCTCCTTGTTTTATTATCAGGAAAAAATACATGAAGGAAGTCTATACAAATCGTCCCACTGAAGATTATTTTGCACAATTTAATACAGGAAGTCGTTAATGAAAAGGACATTTTCTTCTCCTCTGACTCATTTATGTTTAAGATAAGAGAATCTCCAAGAGTCACATTTATTAAAAACATACACTCCTTGGTCCAGAAGTACCCTTCAACTTTATTTTTCCACTGTGGACAAAACATTAATTCAACTTCTCCCTTGTATTTCTACGAGGAGCGTTAGTTTCTGCTCAGCACAGCTCAGTGATGTCTCTAGTGCAGCTCTGAGCACTGTGGATACAGGGATGGAATGGACATGGCTCTGCTAAGGGCCACTCTAGAGAGAGAATGACGTTCGAGGCGGGCCTGTGTGTTGCCTGGGCCCCCGGTTCAGCTGCTGCACTGGCTAATGCTCATGAGCACTCACGATGTGCACAGCATCGGTTTAAACACTTCACATGGAATTAACTACTTTGATCCTCACAACAGCAGTGGTGGGTACTTTTATCACTCACGTTCTCCAGGTGGAGAGCCTGAGATTCAGACACAGTAAGTGACTTGCCCAAGGTCATGCTGACAGGCAGTGGTGGAGCTGGGGTTGAACCCGGGGAGTCTGTTCTCAACCGCTTCACACCCCTGGCTCCTGGTAACAAAGACCCCAAACAAGAGCGACTTCAACAAAGCACTAGTTTATTTCTTGTGCTGATAAAGTCCAATTGACAAGTGCTACTTCATTGCCCTGCCGTCTCCCATCTTATGGTTCAGGAGTGCAGCTCCAGCTCCCACCATCATGTTACATTCGAGCCAGCAGGAAGGAGAAAGGGGAAAAAGAAGGGAGAGACAGCATGCTCCTTTCCTGAAGGACGCAGATGAGAATTGTAGATTTCACCTCTGCTCACATCCTATTGGCCAGAATTTAGTCATGTGACCACACCTAGCTGCAAAGGAGGCTGGAAACTGAGCTGGCTAACCATGTGACCAGGCAATAATCCTCTAATGGTATAAAAAATGGAAGAATACCTATTGGGGGACAACTAGTAGTCTACTGCAGCCTTGAAGAGTGACTTGAAATTTGCCAGAGGGGAGGCGAAGGGAGGCATTTTATTATAGGGAGTCGGGGAGGCCATGTCTAGCGGTATTGGGGTCTCGGGCTCCCAGGCCCAAGATGAGTGGCTCCTGCCAAGTTACCTCTGCCTCCTCCGTGTAGGTTTCCTGAGCGGCCATATGCACAGGGCCAGTCACAAGTGGCAGCTCTTGTGGAGGCATCCATATTCATGCATTACAAATGCAGTTCTCCAAGTTACACCATCGCCACAGCTGCTAACCTCCTGGACCTCCCTGTTTCTTGAGCAGGAGTGGCCTGTTCCTGAATGATTGACAGTGATGAGTACATTCTCTCTGGGGAAGGAGGTTGGGAGTGTGTTCGTTTCCTGGTGCTGCCATAACAAAGTACCCCAAACTGGGGGGCTTAAACACCAGGCATTTACAGTTCCTCGCAGTTCTGGAGGCCAGAGGTCCAAGATCGAGGTGTCAGCAGGATTGGTTCCTTCTGAGGGCACTGAAGGAGATTCTGTTCCACGTGTCTCTCCCAGCTTCTGGGGGTTTGCTGGTGATCTTTGGTGTTCCTTGGCTTGTAGATGCATCACCCCAAATTATGCCTTCATCTTCTCATGGCATTCTCCAGTTGTGTGTGTCTATGTCCAAATTTATAGGGACACCAGTCATATTGAATTAGAGCCCATCCTAGTGACCTTATTTTAACTAATTACATCTACAATGACCTCGTTTCCCAATAAAGTCACATTCTGAGGTGCCGGGGGTTAGGACTTCAACATATGTTTTGATGAGGACATATTTCAACCCATAATAAGGGGAATACAGAGGGGCACCTGGTTCCATTGCCTCCCAGGATAATCCTGTTAGGAACATTGGTGCCCAGGCTGTAGAAGCCATGCTTTGGAGAGGGTCCTGGCGGTGGATGAGTGGCAGCCCATATAGATTGTTAGTCCTCCTGTGACTGGACAGGGAGATAAAGGGAGAGACGGGAGGTGAAGGGCACATTTAGTGCTCTTCAAGCCCTGGGTGCTGTGCTAGGATCTCCCACAGTCTAGTAGGCTCTGGTCTAACTTTTATATCCTCACAAAGGAGCACAAGGTGGAATCCTACATGGGGCTGATGGCCGCAGGTGAGAAGGGACACAGCGTTCAGAGGCTGCTGCAGCCATCAGTAATACATTTATATGCCTGGAATCACGGGTCCAACGTGGAGAGGCTTGCTTTAATTCTGAATTTTGCATCATTATAAAAAATATTCCAAAAGGCAGGCCAGGCTCAAAAACTTCCGGCCCTCGCTTGCTTTAGGTGCGCCCTCTGCTGGTGACCAGCAGCACAACACACTCCCTGTAGTTAGGCGGGAAAATGAACCCAGTGATGAAGCTGCCGCGCCCCAGGCCCACTGCTGGGCAGCTTCTGGAAACGCCCATGACGTCGCTGGATGTCATGATCGCCATCCTGCCGAGAGAAAACAGGAGAGGAGAGTTCAAGTGATTTCCCCCTGGCTGGAAGGCAAAGCCAGGGTCCAGATGTGGGGCCCTCTCCATCCAACTTTACGACATTCTGGGAAAGGTCAAACTTTTTAGACACTAAAAAGATCAGTGGTTGCGGGGGGCTGGAAGGAGGGAGGGAGGGATGAACAGGCAGAGCACAGAGGATTTTTAGGGCCATGAAGCTGTTCTGTAAGATACTGTAATTGTGGATAGGTGTCATTATACTTTTGTCCAAACCCACAGAATGTACAACACAAAGAGCGAACCCTTATGTAAACCGTGGGCTATAGTTGATAAGAATGTACCAGTATTGGCTTGTCAGTTGTGACAAATGCATCTCATTAATGCTAGATGTTAAAACTGGGGGAAACTGGGGAGGGAGCTATTTGGGAAGTCTCTGTACTTTCCCCTCAGTTTTTCTGTAAATCTACCACGGCTCTGAAAAATAAAGTCTACTAATGTTTAAAAATAAGAAGATAACTTTTATCATGAGTTCAAGTTCTAGTGTTCAGAACAATGAAGGGAAAAAACCCAAAAAATGAAGGATTATCCCTATACTACATAATTTAAAGATCCTCCCTTGAGGTATCCAGTCGCTCCTGGCCTCGCCAGCCGGTTCTAGTTGAGTAATATCTCTGACTTTGTGGTTCTTCAGCCTATGTAGTTACAAAGTGCTGAGGATGTACAAAATGCGTTTATTTGCAGCCTTGGGGCATAACCCTAAAGCTGAATTCCCTTGTCTCCGTCCTCTTATCCCTACTTTACAGACGGCCCAGCCGGGAAAAGGTCCATTCAGCGTTTCACGGGTGCATAATACACAGAAGTGAAATGTGCACCTTTGTTCCTGTCCGGGCTTCACCGCTCCATCCCTGCTTTGTCCGCTATCTGTAGTGGGGGCTGTTGCGATCCTCGTATGAGCAAGACTCCACCCACTGCATAGTGTCTCAACGGCCAATACGATGTTTAAATCCTGGGTCATTATCTCACCCCAGGGACATCCCTACCACCGAAGTCATAGAAGCAGAATGTAGCACAGCATAGTTTGTGTGTTCACTAGTTGTCTTTCCACACACCAGGAGCTTTAGTTCTCAATGTTCTTGCTCATATCTTCCTCTGCCTGTTTTCTTTGGACTGCCCTCCTCTAGGAAAACCTAGCAAAATTCCATTACTATTACTAGTCACTACTCAGGGGTCAGCATTTTTGGCTGTGCTGAAGAGCAGATTGACTAAAGAAATCATTTGGAAGCATTTTCTATGTGTTGGTGCCTCCTTCGAGTTCAGACTTCAGCTGTGGAACCTGTACACCTGTCTGTACCCTCTAACAAATGTGCTCTTAAAGGAAAATTAAAACTTCATCGGCTCTTGCCCACACCATTTCATGCAGAACTTGGCCCTTTCACATTATCTGCTCTCCCCAAATTCTCACTCCGGAGTTTTTAATGAGCATTTTTTAACGAGGAAAACACATACTCTCAACATAAGGGTCTGGTGTGAAATCATTTCATGCAATTATTTTTAAAACGTTTAATGAATCTTGCCGCTTCTAAGTGTTTTTCTCTTGCCTTTGTGTGTTTTCCAAATATTAAAATTGCAGCGCTGTCTCCAAGGTCATGCTGATCACACATTTAAACCGTGTAAAATGCTTCTCCATAATATTTGACAGCCCAGTGATGCTTGTGCCACATCTCTCCTGCTTTCAAACGTCCCCCGTCATGGGAACTGTTCCTGCTATTGAACACCTACCGTGTGCCAGGCAGGAGCTCAGTTAAGTGTGTTACGTGGAGCGATATCAGCCCGACACAACAGGCTTGTGGTTGCTATTTATCCCCATTTTACAGATCAGGAAACTGAAGCACAGAGATGTCAGCGACTTGCTGAAAATCACACAGCTGGTAATGGGGGAATTGGTTTCAAACCCAGATAATCTGAGCCCAGCCCTGGCTTTTCCCCATCACCCGCTCCTCCAACCCTCTAGTGTCCCTGCCGCTCTTGCCGTGAGCCAGCCCCATTTCTTGGACACACCTCACCGTTCACAGAGCGTGCCCTCAGAAACCATCTCCCTCTCTCCAATTCTCCCTGCCTAAGTCCTATCCTTAATAACCTCTGGCGTCCACCTGCTGTGTCGTTGTAGACAAAGAATTCTCTCAACATGATGCCGTTGGATCCTTGCGACAACCCTGTGGGATAGACAGGTGGTTACTTATTAGCCTGACTTCCAGATAAGGAGACGGAGGCTTTGAGAGGTAACATGCTGTCACAGCACAAGAAGAGCAGAGCAAGGATGCATACCCGGTCATGCTAACTCCTATTCTGGTGCTCAGGCCATCGACCCACCCAGAGCCCAGCACAGGCACATGAACACCCCACACTGAGACGGGGCTCTTCCCTGGGCACCTGGCTTGACGTGGCATATCTGTTTGTCGAAGGAGTAAGCAGTGCTCTGTGTAACAGTTAGTGCTTTTCTCTGCCTCCCGCATCACAGTGGATGCTGCGTGCCTGCTCCATCCGGGTCAAGCACAACACTAAGTACATTCCTTTCATATATCTCAGTTCCTTGCAACGATCCTCAGAAGTCAGGATTAATGTCTCCATTTTCCACAGATGAAGTCACCAGGTGGAGGCTTTTTGCTTCCAACAGAACGGTCTAGATGGCAGATTGAATCTCCTACATAGTCTGTCCCCTACAACTCAGCTAGATCCCGGAAAAATTACAGCAAGCATTTTGTGTGCATTGTTGAGCTCACAAGGGAGCAAAGGAAACCATGAAAGTTACACTAACGCAAGAAGGAACAGTGAATTGAAACCAGAACAGTGAACAGTAACAAGAAGTAGAAGCTGGGGCTGCCCTAGAGGCATGGGCTGACAGCAGGAACCTGGAGCTTTGGGGATTAACAATCAGGAGAAAAACGAGAGGCCCATCAAAGGGCAGAGCATCAAATGTTAGAGCTCTGCATTCATCCAGGACCTTGAAATGTGGCTACGCTGTTAGTGAAAGGGTGGGATGGAGAGACTGCTGGAAACCTGTGAGTCTTCCCTGTGGCTCTGGGGTAGTGATGACGATGGTAGAGTCGATGATGATGGTGGTAACAGTGGTGACGATAATGGTGACCATGGTGATGGTGATGGTGTTGATGGTGATGGATGATGGTGATGATGGTGGTGATGATGGTGTTGATGGTGATGGATGATGGTGATGATGGTGATGATGGCGGTGGTGATGATAGTGCTCCTTGAGAATTCACAGCCCTATTCTCACTTTTATATAGCCCTAGAGTTTCAACTTTTTCAAAGAGGTGAGGGAAATCCCAGTAGGAAAATTAAATTTAAGTGTTCTCAGATTAATTTTGCCTCCGTGGTACCTAGTAGAAGCTAACACAGATAATCTCTGGATGAAATCAGTCCCAATTTAGACTCCTCAGGATTCTCCCAGGTTAAATTCAACCAAAGACAAGCTCACACAAACACACAAGGAAACAGGCCACTGTGAGTATTTTTGTCAGTAGAAACCGTGTTTCTACTCCATGTTTCTATCAGTAGAAACAACCATCTAGATTTGAGTCTCCCTAGAACTTTAAATAATGAAGTTATCACATATAGGGGTTTTTTAATTTTTTTAAATTGAGGTAACATTGGCTTATAACATTATATAAATTTCAGGTGCACATCATTATATTTTGATTTCTGTGTAGACTACGTCACGCTCACCACCCGAAGATTAATTACCATCCATCACCACACCCATGTGCCCATACATTGGTATTTTTAAAGTGTATAGGTCTTCTGCTTCCAGCCTCAGTGGAGGAACTAGGACGGGACTATCTCTCTTGCTAGAAACCACAGAAAGTTGGACAAAATAAACAAAACGTCAGACAACAGACAGCTCAGGACTGTGATCTCTGAGAGAAGGGACACAAGTGGAGCTGTCCTACCAGTCAGGACGTCTTCCCGGAGGCATTACGTACTTGGGAGAGGGAGGGACCCCAAGCACGGTGCGCTGGTCTCGCTGAGCTGAAGAGGAAGAGCTGAGAGTCAGAGAAACTGAGGCAGCTGGAGCAGAGTTCCCATATGACCCAGCAATTCCACTCCTAGGTGTGTACCCAAGACACCTGCAAACCTGGGTGCACACAAAAACTGGTACATGGGTGTTCAGAGCAGCGTTACTCATAATGGCCAAAAGGTGGAAACAACCCAAATGTCCATCAAGTGAATGAACAAACAAAATGTGTGTGTGTGTACATACAACAGAATCTCATTTGGCTACAAAAAGGAACCAAGTAGTGATAAATGCTACCACAGGGATGAGCCTTGAAAACATTTTGCTAAGTGCAAGAAACCAGACACAAAAGGCCACCTGTTATATGACTCCGTTTCTATGAAATGTCCAGAATAGGCAAACCCACAGAGTCAGAAAGCAGGTTATTCTTTTGCCAGGGACTGAAAGTTTCAGGGTGTTTTTGGGAGTGAAGAAAATGTTCTGAAATTAGATAGTAGTGATGGTTGCATAGCTCTAAATATGTTAAAAACAACTGAATTGTACCCCTTGAAAGAGTGATTATTACAGTACGTGAATTATACTTCAATTTTAAAAAAGCACGTGAGACACTACTGCACAGCCACTCGAATGGCTAAGATTAACGAGAGCAACCAGATCAGGCCATGAGCAGGGTGCAGAGCGCATGGAACGCCAATCCATCATCCTTGGGAAAGAGGCAGGTTTGACAAAGTTAACTGCATCCCTAACCATACGTTTAGCTATACTTTTAACATTTAACAAAGTTAACCGTACATTTGCCTAGGACCCAGCTATTCCAAGAGAAACGAAAACTTACGTCCACAAAAGACCTTTATAGAAATGTTCATAGCGTCTTTATTCATAATAGCCAAAAACTGGAATCAACCGAAATATCTTTCAGCAAGCGATCAGATAAACAAACGTTAGACCCATACCACTTACTAATGAAAATAAAAAAACCGCTAATATACGCCCCAAAAGGGTTGAATCAGAGACATTGTCTCAGACCCAAAAGATGGCACATATCCAATCCTACATAGGGGGAAGTTCCAGAATCAGGGAACGATTCTATCAGCGTTTGCCTGGAACAGGGCAATGGGGTTGACCACAAAAGGGCATGAGGCAACTTTTTTGGAGTGATGGAAATGTATGGAAACCACCCCCGCCCCAAAGAAGGGGCCCTGACACACCTGCTAGCAGATGCCTGGATTCGTGGGGAGTGAGCTGGGGTGCTGTCGGCCATGCAGATGTCCACCAGCAGGTGGCACTTCTGCCTCACAGGCATCCGCCCTCTGCAGGGCCCCAGAGCCCCTCCCTGACCGTCTTGTTTCTGTGTGTGCCTCTGGTCTTTTCTAGGCAGATGGAGGAGGCTGCGGGTGAAACCCACTGTGACAGTCACCTTGGAGCGTTAGTGTGGGGAGAGAACTGGTCCCTATCCTTCTTGCCTGGTCACAGGTCAGAGCAGAGAGGAAGGTAGAGAATGGTGCAGGGGCCTCCTGAGTACATTTCCCACAGAGGCATCTTCTCCAGCATGTGTAATGTGTCCCCATGATGTTAAGACAACGATGACAAGGAGCTGGAGGAAGCCAAGTGAGAGCAGGACCGTGAGCTACGTGGAGAAAGTAGTTGCGTGGTGGGGCCTTGCTCTGTGCTTAATCCCCACGCAGCAAAGGCACAGGTATGGCCCCACAGCCTTGTTCACTCTGCCCCCCGTCTCACACTGCCCCGTCTTAGAACCTAGCCACCCCTCTGCCCAGACCTGGCAAAGGCAGTTTTTCCCATTGTGCATCTGGTCAGTCTGCCTTCCTTCTTTTCCTTTACCAAATGAAAGATGGCTCTGATGCCCCCAGACCCATCCTTGATACTGGTTACGGCCCCAGAATATGGCCATGGATGAGAATGTACATAGATGGAATATATGCGATTTAGTGGGTCTTTGCTTTTTACCAGAAGTTCTAGAAAGCTTTCCAAACACACTTGTTCTAACAGTGCCAGAAGGGTTTCCAACCTTATCATCCACAATTATTGGGGACAGAACATTCTGAAGCCCACTGGGGAAAGAAGTGGCTGGGCCCGTCCTCCACAGCAGGCTGAGCTGTGCACTAATCACCCATGGAAGGTTCCCACAGAGGCTCTTGGGCTCAACAAATGTTCCTTTGTCGACTGGATGTCCAGTGGGACTTCACAGAGCCTGAGGACAGGACTGACGGCCATCTGGGCCCCCTGGGATAAGCCAGTCACCCTTAAGTCTCTCACTGAAGGTCACTCTGTCCTTGGGTTGCTCACGTGGTAAGTGGCCCAGAATGGCCTTTCAGTTCCAGGCCCACCGCTGATGGGCCAGGCTCCTCGTAATTCCTGATTCGACCAGGTCATCCTTTAAAATGGGTAGTTTGTGCATGAAGGCCTCATCCTCGGTCCCATCCGCTATGGCCCAGGGGATATGGCTCAGAGCGTAACCACTGGCAGAAAGGGTGGCGGGCTTGCAGTAACAATAAACAGGTCCGGCAAGATATAATAGTGTCTGTAGCTACTGCTCGTCGAGCCGAGCACGAAGCTGACACAGCATACATCATGTGATTATATGATTAAAACCTGTGAGGTATTATTGCCAGTTTTATTCCCAGATGAGGAACAGAGACTATGAGAGAAGAACCAACTTTTGCAAGGTCCTGGAGCTAAGGGTGGAGCCAGGCATGGATGCCCCAGTCCCGCAGACTGACCTCTGACAGAGGGCCCAGAGGGAAAGGCCAGCAGAACCCCAGGTGGCGAAGGTGGGTGGCCACTCTCCAGTGTTTCTCTCTAGCCCGACCTTCGCCCTGGATTCCAGGCTCAGCATCGAATGCCTCCTCGGGAGCTCCACATGGATGTCTGCCAGGCAGTCGAAACCACTGTGTCTAAACAGAGCTCCACCCGAAAGCCGCTCCTCCAACGTCTTCAGCACGGTCAAGGGCAACCCGTTCTTCCGATTGCTCAGGCTGAAAGTTTGGATTCTTTCTGGGTTTCTCTTGCACATCCCACATCCGATCCATCAGTAAATCCTATTGGCTAGACTTCAAAATATATGAAACATCTAACCAGTCTCACCACCTTTACGGCTACCCCCTTGTCCGAGCCCTCATCTCCTGCCTGGATTATGGCGTTAGCCCCCTCGCCAGTGTCCCTGCATCTCTCCTTGTTCGCCCACATTCTTTCTCAACATAGTAGCCACAGAGACCAAGTTAAAATGCAAGTCAGACTATCTGTCTTTCTGTTCAAACCCTCCAGAGGCTCTCAACTCACTCGGAGTAAAGCCAGTTGCCTTCAAGGCCCATATGACCTCACTCCCTGCTATTGTCTCCCTGGCCTCCTCTCCTCCTGCCCTCCCTCTGCTCCAATCATACTCGCTTCTTTGCTATTCATTGAGCATGCCAAGCACATTCCTGCCTCAGGACTTTTGCACTTGCTATTCCCTCAGCTTAAAACGCTCTTTTTCTGGATATCCATGTGGCCAACTATATCACCTCCTTAGGGACTCAGCTCAAAAGTTACCTTCTCAGTGAGGCCTTCTTGATCCCTACATAAAATGGCAATACCCCTCCTCCACAGCACTCTTCTACTCTGCTCTATTTTTCTCCCTGGCATCCATCACCTGATATGTATGTTTATCGTTGGTCATCCCCTGCCACTAGAATGTATGTTCCATGAGGCAGGGACTTTGCTTTATTCATTGCTATTCCTGGACCCTTGAACAGTGCATGACACATATTTGTTGCGTGAGATCATGAACTATGTGGCATGAGCTTCATTTCCTGAGCCTGAGCCGGTCCACCCAGGGTCCAGGCGTACTCAGGGCATGTCAGGAGAGCAAGTGGGATGATTCCGCTGGGGACTTGTTTGTATGATGATTGAGGAGATGTCAGGGGAAAATTCACCCTAGGGGAAATGATGGTCCACACACAGTGTGTCTGAATTATAATGGCTTGGTTGAGAACAGAGAGCGCTGTGGCTCAGCTCCAAGAGGCTCCTGTCAGAGATGCAGGAGGGGGGCTGGAAGTCCAGGGACCAGCATCCCTGGGAGGCATGGGGCACCAGGGAGCAAGACCCTGCAGTGGTACCTGAAAGGTGACCCGAGGTGTCAGCATGGCCATCCAGGCCTGGGTGTGGGGAGCATGACGTCCACCTCCTAGGGGCAATGAGGCCAGCTGGGCGAGGCCGAGTCAAGAGGCCAGTGCCACACAACCTGAGTCACATCCAGGGACATGGCTTCTGCCCCAGACAGCTCACACTGGGTCAGGGGGAGAGCCATTCATTCATTTGACACAGGAGCACCCATGACGTGCCAGGCACAGTGCTCAGCCCTGGGCTGCAGCAATTAACAAGGCATGCAGGCTATGGGTGACAGAAACAAACAGGTAAATGAATGCATAGACAACACCAACTCAAACGGAAACAACAGCTACCAAGAAAATGACAGCCACTTTGTTCTCTCCAATCTTTTTAACGGTGACTCGGAGAAAGCTCTAAAAACGATGCTCCTCGGATTCTCAGATGACTAGAACCAGAATTAGGACCACACGGTCTAGAGTGCAGCAAACTGGAATTGAATGGTATAAGCTGTCGAGATCTGGAATCAGGGTCCCCGAACCAACGACACAAACGCAGAAGGTCAGTTGACAGAGCGTGAGAAAAGGGTTTGGACGATTCCGTAGACCACAAGTCAAGGATGGCGTGGCTGTTCAGTCGCTCATTCATTCAACAAATCGAAGTGCCAGGTACTGTTCTGGGCAACGGAATCACAAAACAAAGCGGAACAAAACATGCTCCTTTCCTTAGGGATCTTACCTTCTGCGGGGAGAACAGACAATAAACAAGATGAACAAGGAAATCTGTGCACGTAGACGGAGATGGGTGCTGACGAGCGGGCAGGAAGTGGTTAGCGAGCCCGTGTTTGAGGAGGGGGTTCTGCCACTGTAGGTCAGGTGACTGGCGTCTCTGAGTTCCCCGGGAAGGAGACTGATTCTGAGATCAGCGCACAGGGCTGTGATTGGGAGGGGCAGTTGGGATCAGGATTGGGAAACAGGATTGGGCAGAAGGAGAAGCTGAGCAGAGATGCACAAAGGCCCTACAAAGGGCTCCGCCAGCCCGAGATGCGGCTCTGGAGACAGATGAGCCATCAGAATGGGCTCAGATCAGACCTTTATACCCGGTGCAGAGCAGCTCCTGGATGAGGCTGCCCCTGGAAGGAGGTGTGGCCTTGGACAGGTCGTTTTCTTCTGCTGAGGCAGTCCTCAAAGAGGGTGAGAGAGGGCCGGCCGGTGGCGCAGGGATTGGGTTCACACGTTTGCTTCGGCAGCCCGGGGTTCGCCGGTTCAGATCCCGTGTGCGGACACGGCACCGCTTGGCAAAAGCCCTGCTGTGGCAGGCGTCCCACGTATAAAGTAGAGGAAGATGGGCACGGATGTTAGCTCAGGGCCAGTCTTCCTCAGCAAAAAGAGGAGGATTGGCAGTAGTTAGCTCAGGGCTAATCTTCCTCCAAAAAAAAAAAGTTAAAAAAAAAAAGAGGGTGAGAGCTGAGGGCACCTCCCAGCAGGTGAGGGAAGGGGTCCTTCATTCCTGAAGAAGGATGTGGGCAGCACAGCATCCACCACCCTGAGAAAGGCCTCAGCAAGAAGGAGAAGTTGAATAAGAACCTGAAGTCGTGAGGGCAAAAACTCTTCCAGGCAGAGGGAACAGCACGTGCAAAGGCCCTGAGGAGGGATGATGCCTGGGAGGGTGAGGAGGCCAGTGCGGCCGGAGCCGAGCGAGTGAGACAGAAGGTAGGAGGGACGCTGGAGAGGCAGCGACCATCTGGGCCTTTGTAAGGACTTTGACTTTTACGGGGAGTCAGGTGGGTCCCTTTGGAGAGTTTTGAGCAAGGAATGACTTGACTTGCACATTGAAATGACTCCTCTGACTGCCGTGGTGAGACTAGACATAGCAGAGTGAGGATAAAACAGGGAGAGTAGCGGGAGCCGACGGGAGTTATGCAGCGGGAGACGACCGTGGCTCGGACCCAGACGAAGCATCAGAGGCAGGGAGCAGTGATCAGCTTCAGGACCAAGTTAAGGATGGAGCAAACATGCTGACAGACTGGGCATGGGGTGTGAAGGGGCGTCAAGGACGACTCCAAGGTTTGGAGACCGAGCAACTGTTTGAATGGAGCTGCTGTTCCAAGATTGTGTGTGTGTGGTAACACTGGTTTATGACATTATATAAATTTCGGATGTACATCATTATATTTCGATTTCTGTGTAGATTACATCATGTTCACCACCCAAAGACTAATTACAGTTCATCACCACACATATGCACCTAGTCACCCCATCACCCTCCTCCCTCCCCCCTTCCCCTCAGGTAACCACCAATCCAGTCTCTGTCTCTCTGTGTTTGTCGTTGTCTTTATCTTCCACTTATGAGTGAGATCATGCAGTATTTCATTTTCTCCCTCTGACTTATTTCACTCAGCATAATACCCTCGAGTTCCATCCATGTTGTCACAAATGGCTGGATTTCATCATTTCTTATGGCTGAGCAGTATTCCATTGTGTATATACACCACATTTTCTTTATCCATTCATCCCTTGATGGGCACCTAGGTTGCTTCCACGTCTTGGCTATTGTGGATAAGGCTGCAGTGAACATAGGGGTGCATGAATCTTTACACATTCGTGTTTTCACCTTCTTTGGGTAAATATCCAGCAGTGGAATGGCTGGATTGTATGGTAGTTCTAGTCTTAATTTTTTGAGGAATCTCCGTACTGTTTTCCGTAGTAGCTGCCCCAGTTTGCACTCCCACTAGCAGTATACGAGGGTTCCCTTCTCTCCACATCCTCTCCAACACTTCTTGTTTCCCGTCTTGTTAATGACAGCCATTCTGACAGGAGTGAGGTGATATCTCATTATAGTTTTGATTTGCACGTCCCTGATAGTTAATGATGTTAAGCATCCTTTCAGGTGCCTGTTGGCCATCTGTACATCTTCTTTGGAGAAATGTCTGTTCAGATCTTTTGCCCATTTTTTAATTGGGTTGTTCGTTTAGTTTTTTTTTTTTTTTTTTAAGATTGGCACCTGAGCTAACATCTGTTGCCAATCTTTTTTTTTTTTCGTTTTCTTCTTCTTCTCCCCAAAGGCCCCCTCCCCAGCCAGTACATAGTTGTATATTAATTGCAAGTGCTTCTGGTTGTGCTATGTGGGACGCAGCCTCCGCATGGCCGGACGAGCAGTGCCATGTCCACACCCAGGATATGAACAGGCAAAACCCTGGGCTGCTGAAGCAGAGCGTGTGAACATAACCACTCAGCCCCGGGTTGTTAATTTTTTAGTTGTTGAGATGTATGAGTTCTTTATATATTTTGGATATTAACCCCTTATCCTGTATATGCTTTGCAAATATCTTCTCCCAATTGTTAGGTTGTCTTTTCATTTTGTTGATTGTTTCCTTTGCTGTGCAGCAGCTTTTTAGTTTGATGTGGTCCCATTTGTTTATTTTTTCTATTGATTCCTTTGACCAGTCAGACACGGTACTTGAAAATATTCTGCTAGGCTGATGTCAAAGAGCCTACTGTCTATGTCTTCTTCTAGAAGTTTCATGGTTTCAGATCTTACATTCAAGTCTTTAATCCATTTTGAGTTAATTTTGCATGTGGTGTAAGATAATCGTCTACTTTCATTCTTTCGCATGTGGCTGCCCAGTTTTCCCAGCACCATTTATTGAAGAGGCTTTCCTTTCTCCATTGTATGTTCTGGTCTCCCTTGTCAAAAATTAGCTGTCCACAGATGTGTGGGTTTATTTCTGGGCTCTAGATTCTGTTTCATTGATCTTTGCATCTGTTTTGTGCCAGTACCATGCCGTTTTGGTTACTATAGCTTTGCAGTATATTTTGAAATCAGGGAGTGTGATGCCTCCAGCTTTGTTCTTTTTTCTCAGGCATCCTTTGGCTATTCAGTGTCTTTTGTTGTTCCATATAAACTTTAGGATTCCTTGTTCTATTTCTGTGAAAAATGTTGTTGGAAATTTGATACAGATTGCGTTGAATCTGTCGATTGCTTTAGGAAGCATGGACATTTTAACTATGTTAATTCTTCCCATCCAAGAGCACAGAATATCTTTCCATTTCTTTGTGTCTTCTTCAATTTCTTTCAACAATGTTTCATAGTTTTCAGTGTACAGATCTTTCACCTCTTTGGTTAAGTTTTTTCCTAGGTGTTTTATTCTTTTTGTTGCAATTGTAAATGGGATTGTATTCTTAATTTCTCTTTCTGCTACTTCATTGTTAGTGTATAGAAATGCAGCTGATTTTTATATGTTGATTTTGTATCCTGCAACTTTGCCGTATTCATTCATTATTTATAAAAGTATTTTGTGGATTCTTTAGGGTTTTCTATATACAAAATCATGTCATCTGCAAATAATGACAGTTTCACTTCTTCCTTTCCAATTTGACTCCCTTTTATTTCTTTTTCTTGCCTGATTGCTCTGGCTAGGACTTCCAATACTATGTTAAATAAGAATGGCGAAAGTGGGCATCCTTGTCTGGCTCCTATTCTTAGAGGGATAGCTTTCAGTTTTTCTCCATTGAGAATGATATTAGCCGTGGGTTTGTCATATAAGGCCTTTATCATGTTGAGGTACTTTCCTTCTATACCCATTTTATTCAGTGTTTTTGTCATACATGGTTGCTGTATCTTGTCAAATGCTTTCTCTGCATCTATTGAGATGAGCATGTGATTTTTATTCTTCATTTTGTTAATGTGGTGTATCACGTTGATTGATTTGCAGATGTTGAACCATCCCTGGAATCAATCCCACTGGATCATGGTGTATGTTCTTTTTAATGTATTCTTGTATTCAATTTGCTAGTATTTTGTTGAGGATTTTTCCATCGATGTTCATCGGTGATATTGGCCTGTAATTTTCTTTTTTTGTGTTGTCCTTCTCTGGTTTTTGTATCAGGGTAATGTTGGCTTCGTAGAATGAGTTAGGAAGCTTCCTCTCCTCTTCAATTTTTCGGAAGAGTTTGAGAAGGATGGGTATTAAGTCTTTGAATGTTTGGTAGAATTCACCAGGGAAGCCCTCTGGTCCTAGACTTTCATTTTTTGGGAGGTTTTAGATTACTCTTTCGATCTCCTTACTGGTGATTGGTCTATTCAAATTCTCTACTTCTTTTGATTCAGTTTTGGAAGGCTGTATGATTCTAAGAATTTATCCATTTCCTCTAGATTATCCAATTTGTTGGTATTTAACTTTTCATAGCATTCTCTTATAATCTTTTGTATTTCTGAGATGTCTCTTATAATTTCCCCTTTTTCATTTCTGATTTATTTGTTTGAGCTTTCTCTCTTTTTTGTCTTCGTGAGTCTAGCTAAAGGTTTGTCAATTTTGTTTATCTTTTCAAAAAACCAGCTCTTGGTTTCATTGATTTTTTCCTATTGTTTTTTAGTCTCTGTTTCATTTATTTCTGCTCTGATTTTTATTATTTCCTTCCTTCTACTGATTTAGGGCTTTGTTCTTCTTTTTCCAGTTCCTCTGGGTTCACTGTTAGATTGTTTGAGATCTTTCTTGTTTGTTGAGGTAGAGCTGTATTGCTATAAACTTCCCTCTTAGAACCACTTTTGCTGTATCCCATAAATTTTGGCATGTCGTATTTTCATTTTCATTTGTCTCCAGGTTTTTTTTTTTTTTTTGATTTCTCATTTGATTTCTTCATTGATCCAATAGTTGTTCAGTAGCATTTTTTTTTTTATCTTCACATATTTGTGGCTTTTCTGATTTTCTTCCTGTAGTTGATTTCTAGTTTCATACCTTTGTGGTCAGAAAAGATGCTTGGTATTATTTCAATCTTCTTAAATTTATTGAGACTTGTTTTGTGGCCTAGTATGTGATCAATCCTGGAGAATGTTCCATGTGCATTTGAAAAGAATGTGTATTCTGCAGTTTTGGATGGAATGCTCTGTATATATCTACTACCTCCATCTGGTCTACTGTCATTTAAGGCCAATTTTTCCTTATTGACCTTCTGTTTGGATAACCTATCCCTTGGTGTAAGTGGAGTGTTAAAGTCCCCTACAGTTATTGTGTTACTGTCTCTTTCTCCTCTTATGTCTGTTAATAATTGCTTTATATACTTAGGTGCTCTTATATTGGGGTGCATAGATATTTACACGTGTCATATCCTCTTGTTGGATTGTTCCCTTTATTATTAGGGGGTGCCCTTCTTTGTGTCTTGTTACAGTTTTTATTTTAAAGTCTACTTTGTCTGATAAAATATTGCTACCTCAGCTTTCTTTTCATTGCCATTTGCATGCAGCATCTTTTTCTATCTCTTCACTTTCAGTTTGTGAGTGTCTTTAGGTCCGAAGTCTGTCTCTTGTATGCAGCATATATATGCATCTTGCTTATTATCAATCAGCCACCCTATGCCTTTTGATTGGAGCATTTATTCCATTGACATTTCAAGTGGTTAATGATAAGTCTGTACTTACTGCCATTTTATTACTTTTTTTCTGGGTGTTTTCATAGTTCTCTGTTCCTTTCTTCTTCTCTTGCTCTGTTCCCTTATGGTTTGATGACTTTCTTTAGTATTATGTTTGGGTTCCTTTCTCTCAAATTTTTGTGTATTAATTATAGGTTTCTGGTTTGTGATTACCGTGAGGTTCACATGTAATAACCTATGTATATAGCAATCTGTATTAAGTTGATGGTCCCTGTAGCTTGACCTCTTTCTAAAAGCTCTACTCTTTTACTCCTCTCCTCCCACATTTTATGCTGTTGGTATCATATCTAATCTCTTTTTGTGTGTGTGTGTGTGTGTATCCATTACACTCTTATCATGGGAACTGGTAGTTTTAGTCCTTCTGCCTTTTGACTTTCATGATATCTTCATAGGTGATTGATCTGCTACCTTTACTGTATTTTTGCCTTTACCAGTGATTTTATTGCTTTTTTGTTTTTTGGATAATTTTCTTATTCTTATTTGTGGTCCTCTCTTTCCCACTTAAATAAGTTCCTTTAGTATTTCTTGTAAAACTCGTTTCTTGGTGATACACTCCTTTAATTTTTGCTTGTCTGAGAAACTATTTATTTCTCCTTCTATTCTGAATGATGACCTTGCCAAGTAGAGTATTCTTGGATGTATGTTTTTTCCTTTCAGCATTTTAAATATATCATGCCACTCCCTTCTAGCCTGTATGGTTTCTGCTGAGAAGTGAGCTGATAGCCTTATGGGGTTTCCTTTGTATGTAATTTGTTGCCTTTCTCTTGCAGGTTTTAGGATTCTCTCTTTATCTTTAATTCTTGACATTTTAATTATAACGTGTCGGTGTGGGCCTCTTTGATTTTTTTCTTGTTTGGTGCTCTCTGTGCTTCCTGTACTTGGATGTCTGTTTTCTTGCTTAGGTTAGGAAAGTTTCCAGCTATTATTTCTTCAAACAGATTCTCTGCCCCTTCGTCTCTCCCTTCTCCTTCTGGGACACCTGTAACGTGAAGTGTTAGTGTGCTTGATGTTGTCCCAAAGTTCCCCTAGACTGTTCTCATTCTTTTTATCCTTTTTTCTTTTATCTGTTCAGCTTGGGTGATTTCTTTGGGTGATTTTCCTCTTTTTTTCCCTGCTTGATGATGTGTTCTTCTGTATCACCCACTCTGCTATTGAGTCCCTCTAGTGAATTTTTCATTTCCAGTATTGTATTCTCTATTTCTGATTGGTCCTTTTTTTAATATTTTCCAGTTCTTTGCTGACATTCTCACTGAGTTCATCCATTCTTCTCCCAAGATCAGTGAGCATCCTCATGACTTTTTGTTTGAGCTCTTTGTCAGGTAAACTGTTTATTTCTGTTTCATTTGGTTCTTTTTCCGGGGTTTTGTCCTGTTCTCTTACTAAGAATGTATTCCTTTGCCTATTTATTTTGCTTCTTTCTCTGTGCTTACGTCTATGTATTAGGTGTTTCAGCTACGTCTCCTGATCTTGGAGAGGCATCCTTATGTAAGAGATGCATTATGAGGCCCAACAGTGTGCTTCCCTCTTGTCACTAGTCCCAAATGTTCCAGGAGTGACCCCTGTGTGGGCTACACGTGTCCTTCTGTTGTGGCAGGGCTCCTCTTGCTGCAGGTGCCCAGGGAGGCTAGCTGTCCCCCTGGCTGGCTGGTTGTAATGCTCAGCTGTGTGTGGCCGCTATGGACCCTTCGGTCACTTTAATTGGTGTTGGGAGCCCCAGCAAAGTTCGCTTTGAGGTCTACTAGCACATTCCTGGTGCAGTTTTTCTGTTAAGTGAGTAGGCCCCCAGCGTGTGTGGTTGCTAGGCTCGGGGGCTCACAATTGCTGTAGGCCTCTGGCCTGCAAGGCTTTTATTATCTCTCTCAGGATTGTAGCTGAGTGGGCCTGGCCCCAGGCATGGGAGCACCCAATTTTTTCAGGCTTTGGAAGGTGGGGCCAATCCCCTATGTGGCTGTTTGAGAAGCACCAGTCTTCTGAAGCTGACGAGTCCCACCATCCACAGGCCCACACACTGTCAACACAGTTCTGCCCCATGTGTGCACCCTGACCCCCTGAAGCAGACCCAGTTGCCCCACTGCAGAGGCCCCACATACTCCACCTATGCCGCACACACTTTGCCCGCTCCTTGTGCATACCCTGCCCCACAGAGGCAGACCTAGTCACCCAGCTGCAGAGGGTCTATGCACCCAGCCTATACAGGCCCACAGGTTGCCCAAGAGCCTGCCGTTGGGTGGGGCCAGTCCCTAGGGCAGGCTGCTTGCCCTGGTTGAGCTGGATTAAATTAGTGCTCTAGTGGGTGGGGCAGACCCTGGACTAACTGGCCATGGGAAGAACTCCAATGGAATCTGCCAGCGTCTGTGTCAGCACACCAGCCCTAGGTCACAATAACGGCTGCTGCCGATGTCTCCATCACTGGAGAGGTCTCACCTCTCACCGAGATGCACCCAGAGCCTATTAGATGAGTCTTTTTTCACCAAAGGACTGTGTACCTTTCTTTCAGGTGATTTTAGGTTGTTTTCTGAAATAGGTGAATCTGTTCATGGGCCCTTTAAGAGCTGGCTTTTTTTCCTTATGTCTGATAGCTTTTCTGGGGGCTGTTCCCCCTTGTTGTTAGTAGCCAGCAAAGCCAGGTATTATGAGATTCATCTTGGTTGTGCTGCATCCAAAATATGCCTATGGCAGTAACGCTCCCATGCTCAGGTTCCCCGCTCCTCCAGGGAAGGCTGTGTACCTTAGGATTGCTCCTGGCCAGCCATGAGGTGCCACAGACTGTGAAGGTGACTTCTTTCTCTCCAGGAAGGAATTTCTGCCTCTTCCATCTCAGTCAGGACTCTCCCTTGCTGTGGGGGTTCTTTTTATCCAGTTTTCAGTTCTCTCTCAGGGGTGATTGTTCCCAGAGTAGTTGTAAATTTGTTGTGTCTGTGGGAGGAGGTGAGTTCAGAGTCTGCCTGCACTGCCATCTTGACATCTCTCTCTGCTGTTACAAAAATTGATGCCATTTTCCGAAAAGATATGTTGGCCTGAGCCCACCAGGCAGGGCCTGCGCTGGGCATTAAAGAGTCAGCCCTTCTCCAGACCCCGTGACTCCTCTCAGTGCAAGAGACACCAAGTGACAGGCGGGCAGGGCTGTGTGCACGAGGGACTTGGTGGAGTTAAGGAGTAGAGACAGACGCCACCGCCCAGCCAAGGCCTCCCTTCCTCTTCTGGGACATATGCTTTAGAAAGGGCTTTGACAAATTAATGCATTGAGCAGCAAGACCTGGGGACACGTCTAATAACTACTGTAAGTTTGAAGTAGCAATGGCTGTTAACAAATGACATGTCACAGGTGCTGCTAATGCGCCTCTGAAATGCTCTGTACCTTCCTAATGGAAGGAAATGCTACATTTAGGTTATAGGATGGTTGCAATAAAGAGGTGACTTTTCCCTATCCTATTTCATGCACCCCCCCCCCCCCAATACCCACCACAGATCTCTCAGGAGCCTGTGGACCCTGAGAAGATGAAGAAGCCCTGTGTTGCACCTATTTTGCTGATAAGATGAGTAAACCAAGGCTTAGAGAGGTGAAGAAATTTGCTCAAAACCATGCTGTACTGAGCTGGGATGGGAATCTGGCCCCAAAGCCCTCTCTGGACTCTGCCTTCTGTCGGTAAGTTGGAGATCAGCCTGCTTGCCTGGCTGGCCTGTGAGAGGACTCAGTGCAATGTATGGGCAGAGGCCCGGTCCACAGAGGGGCTCCATAACCCACAGCTCCTGGATCCCGTGATCACCACGATGAGGCGAGGGCAGAGAGCAGGAATGGGCTCTGGGCACTTGCTCCACAGCTGGCAGCATCCTGGATGATTTGAGGCTGTTTCCAGGGAGCCCAGTCCTCGACCCTGGGCTGCCAGTTGGCAAGCCGCATGCTGGGCCCAGGGAGGTGGGGCAGGGAGCTGGCTGGTCACAGAGGCACCATGCAGGGTGGAAGAGAGAGGCTTCCCTGACCTTGACTTAAATCTGCTAGGCAAGCAAGCCCCAGAAGAAGGACAGAGTCAAACCAGTCTCTCGATTTCTTTCATGTGACAGTGCGCACAAGAGGAATGGTGTTGGAGACGTGGAAAGGAAGGCTTTGGTGTTTGGATCTGGGCTTCCTTCTTGAGAAATTAGCTGCACGCTGTCCATTCTCTTTTGCCTCCTCTCCAGGGTTCCCTGAGCCACGCCTGGTGTGGTCACAATTGCAAAGAGGCCCCGGAGGGTCCTGGAGGTTCCCAGGACTGAAGCTGTCCCCTTTCAGCCTGGGCGCCCCTGTGTGGACTTGATGGGGACCTCTTGTCTGACGGAGCCCGTGTGGTTCTCGTGCAATGATGGGAACCAGGGGCTGCGGAGGGAAGAGCAAAGGAGCACGCTGGTGTCCCTCGGACCCAAGTTCAGGCTCTGTCACTTCACGTGACTTCAAACAAGTGGCTCTACCTTTCTGAGGCTGTTTTCCCAGCTGTACAATGGGCTCATAACACCGACCTATCTCTCAGGGTTACCAAGAGGGGAAGTAGATGAAGGTACGTAAGGGCCCATCCCACTCACCCCTGGCTCACTGTTGGTGCTCGGAAGCACTGGAGAACAGACTCCCTAGGCTCACCAGCTCTGCCTCTCACCAGCCAAGGACCCGTGGAGGAATGCATCTCCCAAGGCCGCATTTCCACATCTATAAAATGGGGTAAGAAGCATATCATCATCCCAGAATTGTGAGAATTAAGATAATTCGTTGAAGTGCTTGGCACATGGGATGACTTCATAAATGTCAGTTATTGTTATGTAAAAAATACCCTTTGGGGATATCCAGGGCTCACGAGTGAAGAATGCTATACCAGTAATGTTATTTGAAAGGATCCAAAACCACTAATATAGGATTTGACGGAGGGAAGGATAAAATTCTCCATTAAAGTTCAAATCATTAGTTTCATATAAATATTTTTCCATTTCTGTCTTAGAGAAGCCACTTCTCCCTGTAATAAGCCCTTGGAATCTTTGGAAAGAAATGTCAAATGAGAAAACCTAGTGTGTCCTGACTTGTGGCATTCAGGTTTCTTTTTTCAGTCGACAACCCCTTAGTGAACACCGTCTGTGTGCCTGGCTGGGGACCCCAGAGGGAAACGCCCAGGTCTTTATTCCTCAGGAATTCACCACCCAAGGCCCTAGGGCCTTCCTGGTTGAAAGTTCAGATGAAGATCCTGAAATTTACCAAGAGGCTGGCTTTCTTCCACCCAGAAACACACTGGAAAATGGATATTCTAGAGGAGTTATCCAACAACCATTTCTTGGAATCGTAAATGTCTGAGGGTTGCTGCAATATTTTAGATTATCTTGTTTTCTTTATCCATTGAAGCCAAGATTTTAATGCTACATCTGTGTGAGTATCTTTTGATAATAAGAACCAAATGTTGTCAGTGGAAATGACTGGAAATTACACTGAGGATCAGAATGTGAGGTTTTAGATTCCCTCTTGGAAGGCAGTACTGAGAAACAAACACGTAAGACGTTTTCCCTATAAATCACCTCTGGATGTCGCAACACTTGGGTCTCCTGCCTCCTCCTCTATCCAGACATCCAGGAGACTGGGCTGAAGCATCCTGGGTGAAGGCGTCCACCAGTTTGTAAATATCCCACAACCCAAATTAAACCTCCAGCCCTCACCTCTTCTCTGAGCTCCTTCCTTTCCTGATACTAGACATCTCCACCTGGATGTCCCACAGGCATCTCAAACTCAACATGCCCAAAGCAAACTCACTGTTTTCCCCAGACCCACTCTTCTATCTGCAAATTCCACAGTGATGAAAGGCACACCTGGTCCTGGGTGGGGATTCTGGGAATCGCTCCCAAACTTCCCCTTCCACTGCCCCTGCCGCCCCCACATCAGTCAAGTGCTGGCCCTTCTTTCTCTAATTTGGTCCCCCTTCCCCACCTCCTGGCCCTTGGCCTGGTTTGGGGTCATCCTGCAGAGTCTGGACCACTGCAACAGCCCCTTCTTGCCAGCCTCTGACAGCCCACTCCCCAACCCTCCAACCAAAGTAATCTTTGGAAAAACTCAGATCCCATTTGGCCATGGTCCTTTTCAAGAACTGAATTGCAACCCGAATCCATCAGTTTCTCCACCTAAACTCCACCTTCCAAGAAAAACATAAATAACAACATTATAAACTCATGTCTAGGATTTAGTACAAGGGGGGACCTTCTGGGAACAGCCCTGAAACCGCGACACTCTGGTGAGGCTATGCCCACCATATCTTGGGTAATGGAACTGATGGTCTGGTGGCAGGATTCTGGCAGGACCCAAGACATGGAGATGACCCAGATGCAGTTCCTGCTGGGTGGGGCTCTAAGCATAGATAGTTAGGAAAGATTGAAAGGAGAGTTTCCGGAAGGAGGGGTCAGGGAGGGGCAGGGCCTTGAGAAGTACCTTGAGCCTTGAGAAGGTCAAAAGGTTGGACTGGTGCCTGTGGGCTGGAGAAGTTGGCAGAGCATTAGGACAATGGATGAGCAGAGCTGGGCGTTAGACCCATAACGTAGGCCACGAGCTCTCCCACACCCCTTTTCCAAATTTTAGTGGCCTTTCACCTGGCCTTTGTACTTGGGAATCACAATGGGGACAAAGGCCACCCTGGACCCCACCACCTCTCACCTGGGCTTGGCTGCTTGGGCCCGGGCCAGCGTCTCTGTGGTGCTGTGAGCCCTGCCTGTCGCAGCCTCAGGGGGCTCTGATTAAGAACAGATTTGTATGCATTTGCTTCACTTTGCTTTGTTCTCAGGAAGCAGCCAGAAAATAAATATGTGCTGGGTGAATGCATAGTCCCCATTTCCCTGAAACAGCTCTGCTACCAGTCTGCCCTGAGCCCCCCACAGTGCAAAGCTAACAAGAGCTCGATGCGGGTTTTGTCAACTTGGCGGTATCTCTAGAAGAATCATAATAATAGCTAATGCTTGCTGAGTCCCTACTGTGTCCTGAGCATTTTGCTTGAATTATTTCACATACTCCTGACAACAACCTGTGAGCTACACACTATGATTATGCTCATTTGCCGATGAGAAATTGAGGCCCCAGTGAGCTAAGTCACAGGCCCAAGGCCGCACGCTCAGTCAACGGTGGAGCCTGGATTCGAACCTACGGGAAGTGTTATGGGTGCTGCCTTCACACCTGCTCCAGCACAGCGCATTGCATGTTGCACATTCTCTTGCTCTGCCATCTCCCTGCTGGGGCAAAGACATGAGCTGGCCACCCTGCTCTGAGCCCGTGAGCACCTGCAGAGCAGAGACTAAGGGGAGTGTGGTGCACGGAGCCCAGAACAAAGTCTGGACAACATTGGCACTCAACAGATGTTTGCTGGAACAGCATATGGATGCCTTGTTCAATTAGATACCAAACAGCCCCCACCGCCCAAGAGCTCCCATCCCCTCCAACTGCTGCCCTCTCCATGCAGCATCTCTTTTGGATTCTGGTACTAAAGGCCCTTGGGCAGCTGTAAATTGATTTCTGGGACAGGAAGTTCTCACTATTCACTCGTTTAATATAAAAAGTGCCCCACCCGCCCTTTTCCAAACGGCTGAGTCTATTGCTCCTCCCTACGAGAGGCCAGCTCCGTGGCCAACAAGTTGTTGAATACCCACGAGTCGTTCAAACGTTTCAGCAGATTAGGGATAAATCATGTGTGGTTTTCCTTCGGGAAGGCAAGCATGGGCCCTGGGCACAGGCAGATCACAGAACTGGCAGTGGAGTGAGCCTCGCACAGAGGAGGCCATCCTAGAGCGCCCGCTCCCAGCCACCCCGACTGGATTCACGGCCTCCTCTGCGGAGCATGGCTTAATTGGTTCTGCATGGTGTTGTTCTGGTTTATGTCGAAATCAGGACAAAAGAATTCGGTGGGAAGGCCGCTGTCAGAGACCACATGGCTGACTCCCTGCGGACGCCTCCACTAACCTGTTCCCAATTAGGCGCTTGAGGAGCTCGGGGCCTCGAGTCTGTTGGCACAGCTCTTTGACCAAATTCTGCCTCTGAGGGCCCTGTGTGCAGCCGTGTCCATCTCTTCCTTTAAACTGCAGACTAAAAAAGCCCCTTGAAGGTGAGAAAGAGCGAGACCTTGCAGTTGGGCCGCCATCTTGGACTGTACGGGGTGGGTTGGAAAATGGTTAAGGCTTGTCCCTCTGCACTGGGCCGTGCTGAGCACCCAGGTTTACGGGACTGATACTCCCTCAGCTGGACACTTCCAGATGTTGCTGGCCACCTTGATTCGAGAAATTGCTAGACGGAAAATTTGGGAAGAAGCAGTATGTTCTTCCACAGCTTGGGCACCATTTTTGCCGTCTACAAAAATACACTTTGCTATATTTAGGCAGTGCTAGTAACAGGGCGCTCTCTCTTTTCTTTTTTTTCCAAGAATGTTTCTTCGTTTGTTTTTGTCATTTAACGTTTTTTCCTGCCACCTGGGGAAATCGTCAAGCCCTCTCATTGCTGAGTCAACTTTTCCTGCCGCGGCTAATTGAAACAAATCCGACCTTCTAACGTATTTTAGGTGTCAGTGGAAAGTATTCGTGCGTGTTTTCCCCACCTCGGACGGAGAGTCTGGTATTTCTGGGGCGTCTGCTCTGTGCCAGGCACCATGCTAGTGGCTGTCCCACATTTGTTCACGGTGGGCTCTTGTCTGCTGTGTGTATGTGTTCTCATCGCACCATGTTCTAGATGAGAAAACCCAGCGTTAGGCGGTCAAGACACAGAGCCTGGGGAGATCAGAATCCAGGTTTATTTGACTCTAAGTTCTGTGTTGAACACGATGCTCAGATTAGAGCTGGAGGAGACACACCTGTGGGACATCCACTTCCGAAGTTCTGCAGATTTTAATTTAACACGGAAATCCATGGGGCACCTAACTGCTCCCGGAGTGTGTTGTATCGAGGCGGCCCTGACCTGGGGGCTCTAAGGGAGGACCTCTCTCCTAATCCACTCCCCTGCCCCCACCAACACCACTCCAAGGCGTCTGCTTAGCTTCCAGCCCTCCCTCCAAAATGGAGTGACAATGACTCCCCTTCACTGCTCCTGGGGGCCCCAGACTTCAGTGTGAATTAGGAAAAGCCCCCCTAACCCGCTCTCCCATGTGGGGCTCGGCAAATTGGAAAAAGGCGCCCGCTCTCTGGGTGGGTGTGGTCCCTCACCCACGCACAGGCTTGGCCGGCTTGCAGTGGGCAGCATCCAGGCCACATTCGCCCCTTGGCCTGGCATCCATGTGCAGTAAACAGCCTCACACTGCACAGGTCCTGCGTCCCCTCCACAGGGAGACTGTCAATCACAGGGGCACAGGCCACATTTTCCAGAATCTGCATGCAGTTCAACGTCAGGGCCTGACAAGTGCTAACGGTGACACGACGATAAAATAGGTCATACTGATGGAGCACCTGCTATGCACTGAGCTCTATTCTCAGCCCTTCTACTTGTAGTAACTCGCTTAATCTGCACAACAACCCCATGAGCTAGGCTCAATTATCCCCATTTACCAGATGGGGAAACTGAGGTTGTCATTTGAGAATTCAGGAACCTTGGGACCCAGCTTCTTTTAAAAACACAAATCTGACCCCATCACTCTGCTCAGCCCTTCTGGGCGTCTCTCAGCACACCATCCGAACAGGTGGGCCTCCAAACCCCAGATTCCCGTCAGGTTCCTGCCTGCTGCTCCAGCCATGTCTGCTCTAGGGTACCCCACACCCACTCTACTCCAACTTGAAAACCCCATCGTACTTCTAGACCTTTGCATGGGCTGTCTGTCCCCCTGGACTGTCCTTCCCTATCTGATCTACCTGGCAAGAACTTCTTCTTCATCTTTCAATACTTACTTGAACATCAAATGGTTTTGGTCTCTTTTCAAGAACAGCTCCCTCCCTCCTTCCTTCCTGTGGGTCCTGCTGTTCCTGCCGCATACATCTGTCATGGAACATCTTGCAGCCTCTCCTCGTTCACCGTCCACCTCCTGCAGTTGACAGTGTGTCCCAGGAGACAGGTGCCTGCTGCTGTGGGAACCTCGTGTCCTTGGCACCCTGAGAAGGGTCTGGCAGTGAGTGTTTAGGGAGGGCCCTGTCCTCCTCTTCCCTGCCCCCAACCAGCCTCATCCCGTGGACCTGGTCCCTTACCTGAGTCCCACACCTCTCCATGCTAGGCTCCCACTGGCAGTTCAAACCACGAACCTAATATTTGATGAAACTAAAATAGCATCTTTCTAGATCTGATGGTACAAGATTCTGGATGACATAACCTAGCCTGTTCTTTGCTCATACTTGTTCAGTGCCCCTGCTTTGCTGGTGTCCTGGGCTTGTGTGGAATGACCCTGCCGAGGCCTGGGGAGAAAGTGCCAGAACACCTAAATCTTGTGGATGTTCCATTCATTGCAATAGACCCAGAGGTCACATTCTTGGCAAAGCAGTGCAGGCAATGTCTGCGGGGGGATGCTTGCTGAGCACAGGTCCTCAAAGGAGATATGTTTGGGTTAATGGTGACAGCATTCTGTTAGTCCAAGCTGAGGTCTTTCTGAATTGAGAGGAGCCTGAGTAGGGATCTCTTACACCCCCGAACAGCTCCCTCTGAAACTGCAGCATAATTGCCTTGCATGGCTGCAAAAAGTGCCCCAAATAGGCCATGTCAACTGGATCTAAGGCCCAAGTCCTTGGTGCAATTTCTCAGCACTCCAGCACTGTGACATCTTGTGATGTGGTCCTCAGGTTATGTAGTAATGTCTGAATGGCACCCATGTGCAGGCCCCTCGTAGCCACGAAATGATGACCCATCTGTGGCCATGGTTGGTTGTGTTCACTGAGGTTACAGGTCCTGAGAAAGACTGAGCTTCACAGTTCTTCCTATTGTGTGGTCAGTCAGCCTTGGGGCAGGGTGGGAGCTGTAGAAATGGAAAGAAGTGAATGGATTTAAGAGCTCTTTAGGAGGCCCAATTGCCCAGACGTGGCGATGGACGACTGTGGGCGAGAAGAGAGAGGGAAGAGGCAGAACGAATCTCGAGCTTCTCTCTGGCTTGGGCAGTTGGTTAGGTGAGAGTGCCTTTCACAGAGGCAGGAGACACAGGAGGCAAGCCAGGTGCGAGGTGAAAGCAGGTGTGTTAGTCAGCTAGGGCTGTCACAACAAAGGACCACAGACTAGGTGACTTAAACAGCAGAGATTTATCGTCTCACAGTTCTGGAGGCTGGAAGTCCGAGATCAAGGTACCAGCAAGGTTGATTTCTCCTGAGGCCTCTCTCCTTGGCTTGTAGACAGTCATTTTCTTTTGTCTTCACATGGTCGTCCTCTGTGTGTCTGTGTCCTAATATCCTCTTCTTATAAGAACACCAATCATATAGGATTAGGCCCCACCCTAGTGACCTCATTTAACTTAGTCACGTCTTGAAAGACCCTGTCTCCGAATACAGTCCCATTCTGAGGTCCTGGGGGTTAGAACTTCAATATATGAATTTGTGGGGGACACAATTCAGCCCATAACAGCCTGCATGCAGCTTGAACAGATGGAGTCTCAAGAACCCAGAAACATCCAAGAGGAAGCGTAGGATGCGTGTGTCTGGGTTCAGAGGGAAGGGCTGGGCCGGAGCTGTGAATTTGGGAGTGGGGGGCAAACAGATGATAACTGGAGTCAGAGGAGAGGAGGAATCTGTCCAGGAGTGAGTGGAGGGAGAAGAGAAGAGATCCTGGACCAAGCACCCAGGAACCCAACATGGGAAGGGCAAGTGGAAGCTGTGGTCGGTGGGGCAGGAGGAGATCCAGAGGAGAGTGAGTCCCAGAAGGGACTGCTTCGAGGAAGAGGGAACGGTGGCCGTGCTGAACATGCGTACTTTTTTTCCACCTGGCACTCATCTGTTCCACGTCTTCCACAAGATGGTGGACAGCACAAGATGGCAGACAGCTTGAGGCAGGGGTTTAGTTTTGCTTTTATTCAAGTCCCCAGCACTCACTCCAGGGCATGGTTCAGGCATGGGATAAAAATTGAGATATGGAAATATTCATTTCTGGTTTTCCTTAAGCAGGAGTGAATTTCTGTTTTCATGAAATCAGCCCACTTTCTGGGAGTTAAAGCTAGGTAAACGTGTCCTTTGATTGCAAGAGGCTCACGCCCTCCCCACGGCAATCCTGTGACAGCAAACGCCTGTGAGCAAAGATGAACTACCCAGACGTGCTGTTCTACTTGGAAGGGTTAAAAAAAAAAAACCTGGCTGTGCTCACTGTGGCCTTTAAACATCGATTGGTCAAAGTGAGTGATGCTTTCCAGATGCTCCCATCTCTTCCAGCCTGGAGTCCGGCTGGCCAGCTGGGCCCCCACTGTGGGCCTCTCCTTCGGTCTAGCCTCCCAGGCAGCCAGACGGCCTTCTTCAGGCCCGGGTTCCATCCTGCCTTGCTCCAGCTGTGTGGCTGTGGCTTTGCTTCCTGCTATAGAGGATGGCCAGGCAGATGGCCCCCATGGAATCTTCCGGCTCTAACATTCTACAGTTGTGTGCCTCCTGGGCTTGTGCCTGCCTCAGCCTCAAAATCAGGCATCCAAGGACCCCCACGGGGTTAGCAGTAATGATGCCTTTTTATTTGAAAAGTGCTTCATAACTGAAACTTTAGAGATACCACCCCACAAAGTCTGTCCTGAGCTGTCTGTCCAGCCCCATCTCTCTGAGCGCTACTGGTGTTGTCTGCGGTCCCATCGCCTTGATAAACCGCTCTGGGTGATGTCAGCCCCATGTTTGCTCCTGCCTTTTTGAGCTGCTGTCCTTTGGATTTATCACACACGGACTTGAACCAATGCATAGGTTTTCTTCTTTTAGAATATATATCTTCCTTGGGTTCTGATACTTGAACAAATTGGTGAGACACCTGTGTTAGAATTTCTTTCTAAAGTTTTATTTCAAAATAATTATAGATTCAGAGGAAATTGCAAAATTAGCACAAAGAGCCTTCTACTCCTGGGAAGACGGAGTAGATGTGCTTTTCCCTATTCCTCCCACTAGATACAACTAAAAACTCTGAACAGTTTACATAAAACAAAAATAAGAAGATTTGGAAGGGTGGACAGAAGCAGGTGGGCTGACTAGGGACCTTGGGACCCAGGGAACAACACAGTATGAGTTCCTTGGGTTTTCTTTTGCCTCCTGTAGCCTAGACTTGGAGCTGAAGAAGTTGGCATCTGGAAATGCCCACAGGCACAGACAAACAAAAGCCCGACAAAATCCTGCTCTCTCTAGCCGAAGGACTAGGAAAGGGCAGCCCAGAAAGACAGAAAACCTTTGGACAATAACCTCCCTACTTTAGCTAAAAACACAGAAGTAGACGTGGCCCCCCCCTACACCCACACCAGGCTGGAAGGAGGGGCCCCAACATCCCCCCTAGGCTGGTGTCAGAGAAGGCTGAGTGGGGAGCCAGGACTTTCATCCCTGCCAGCCAGTAACAAGGCCCCTCTCCCATGGTGTCAGTAGAGACACATTGGAAATCTAGACTTCTCCCCCAGCTCAGCAGGAAGGAGGCACTTCTCCTCCTCCCCAAAGGGGTTTTGTCAGAGGAGCCCCAGGAGATAGGCTGGACCTTCGCCATGGCTCGTGGTAACAAGACTCCCCTCCCCCAGTGTGGCTCCAGATGAGAAGTAACAAAGCAATTCTATCCCTCCCAGCCAGGCAGGTTTCAGTGGAGGCTTGGGTGGGGGGCAGCCAGAACTCCTACCCAAGAGAGTGGTAATGAGGGCACCCACCTTGGGTGTCAATGAAAGCTGAGTGGGAAAGCTGGACTTCTATCTCCACCCAGCAGTAATGAGGCAAGGCCCCCGCTTCGCCTGCCAGAGCAACGTGAGAAAGCCAGCTGAAAGAGAAGGTTTAAGTAAGATCCAAATGTCATACGTAATATGAGAATGTCCAGGTTTCAACTGAAAATCACTCATCATACCAAGAGCCAGAAAGATCTCAAACTGAATGAAAAAAGACAATAAGTAAATATCAACCCTGAGATGACAGAGATGTTAGAGTATCTGACAAAGATTTCAAAGCACCCATCACGAAAATGCTTCAACAAGCAATTACGAATATGTTCAAAATGAATCAAGAAATAGAAAGTCTCAGCAAAGAAAGAGAAGATACAAAAGGAAAGGATCTGTGAACTGGAAGATAGAACAATAGAAATCACCCAACAAAAACAGCTGAGAGACGATAGACTGCAAAGGAAAAGTGAACAGAGCCCCAGGAACCCATGAGACTAACAAAAGATCTAACATTTGTCACATCGGAGTCCTGGAAGGAGAAGAGAAAGAGGATGGAGCTTAAATAATAACTGAAAACTTCCTAAATTTAACAAGAGCAAATGAGCCTATAGATTCAAGAAACTAAGCAACCTGCAACTAGGATAAACCTAAAGAAATCCACACCAAGACACATCAAAGTCAAAACTCCAAAAACTAAAGACAAAGGAAAAAGATCTTAAAGGCAGTGGGAGAAATGACACTAAGCTTACTTATAGCAAAAACAATTCGAATTGCAGCAGAAATGATGTGATTTCTGATGAGAAATCATGGAGGTCAGAAGGAAGTGGCATGATATTTTACAAGGGTGAAAGAAAAAGTTCAGAATCTTATACACAGAGAAAATATTCTTTAGGAATAAAAGGAAAACCAAGACATGATGAGATTAAGGAAAACTAAACGAACTTTTTGTCAGTAGGCCTACCCTAAAAGAATGAAAGTTTCCAAAAGAGAAAGGAAACGACAAAATTAGGAACCTTGGAATATCAGGGAAGGAAGCAAAAATAGGGGAAAATGCAATAGGTTTTCCTTCTCCTCTGGAGTTTTCTAAATTATATTTGATATTGAGGAAAAAACCATAAGACTGTCTGATATGGTTCTAAATAAATAGAGAGGAAACATTTAAGACAAAGATGTTATAAATGGGAGAGAGTAAAAGAACCCAAAGGAAGATAAGATTTCTATACTTTAACTGGTAAAATGACACCAATAGATGGTGATAAGTCATGTATATATAATGTAATATCTAGAGAACTACTGAAATTGTTATATGAAGTGATATATTTAAAAACACTGTAGATAAATGAAAACTAAATTATGAAAAATGTTCCAGTAACCCACAGGACGACGGGGAAAAGAAAACAGAGAGACAAAAAATAGAACAAATATAAAACGAAAAACAAAATGGCAGACTTAAGCCCTAACATATTAATAATTACATTAAATATAAATGGGCTAAATATGCCAATTGAAAGACAGAAATTGGCGGAGTGAATTTTTGGAAAATGACCCAACTATATGCTGTCTATAACAAACTTACTTACAACGGTATAGGCAGGTTAAAAGCAAAAACGTAGAAAGATACATCATGCAAATATCAATCAAAGGAAAGCAGGTGGCTATATTAACATCTGATGAAGTAAACTTCAGAGCAAAGCAAATTGCCAGAGATAAAGAGAGATTATATAATGATAAAAGGACAAATCCGCCAATGATATGCTTTCCCCCTAAGATCAGGAACATGTCTCAATTCATTTTACGAAATTAGTATTATCCTGATATCAAAACAAGAGAAGACATAGCAATCCTAAATGCACACGCATCAAAGAACAGAGCTGCAAAACATGTGAAACAAAAACTGATAGACTGGAAAGGAGAAAGAGAGAAATCTATAATTATACTTGGAGACTTCAAGACGCCTCTCTTAACAGTTGACAGAACAACTAGACAGAATATCAGGAAAGATATACAAGAACTCAACAACACCGCCAACTAACAAGATCTAAACATTTACAGAACACTCCACCTTAACAACAGCAGAGCACACATTCTTTTAACCGCCAGGGAACATATCCCAACATAGACTATATCCTGGGCAGTAACAAGAACCTCCAAAAATTAAAGAATTGAAATCATACAGAGCTTGTAATCTAATCACAATGGAATCCAACTAGAAATTAATAAACAAGAGATAACAGGAAAATCTCCAAACACTTGGAAACTAAACAACACACTTCTAAATAATCCACGAGTCAAAGAGGAAGTCTCGAGGGAAGTGAAAAATACATTGAACTGAATGAAAATGAAAATACACAGATCAAAATTAGTAAGACACAACTGAAGCAGACTAAGAGGGAAATTTGTAGCGCTAAATGAATACATTCAAAAAGAGGAAAAGCCTCAAATCAACATCTAAGATTCCACCTCAAGAATCTCTAAAAGGAAGAGCAAAATAAATCCAAAGCAAGTAGAAGGAAAGAAATAATAAAGAGCAGAAATCAATAAATTGAAAATGGAAGAAAGCAGAAAAAAATCTATGAAACAAAGAGCTTGTTCTTTGAAAAGATCAAACTGACATACCTCTAGCAAAACTGACAAATTAAAAAGAAAGAGAACATACAAATTACCCAAATCTGGAATGACCCTGTAGACTTCTAAAGGATAATAGGGGAATTCTGTGAGTAACTCTACACACGTAAATTGGACACATTAGATGAAATGGTCATCCTCTCAAAAAACTCATATTATCACAACTCACCCGATATGAAGTAGATACTCTGAACAGCCCTGTAACTGTTAAGGAAATTGAATTCATAATTTTAAAACTCCCAAAAAAGAAGCTTCCAGGTCCAGATGGTTTCACCAAAAAATTCTACCAAATGTTTAAAGAAGAATTAGCATTCATTCTACACAATCTCTTCCAGAAAATAGACCTAAGCCTCACCCCTATTAAAAAACGAACTCAAAATGGATGAAAAACTTAAATGTAAAACATAAAATTATAAAACTTTTGGAAGACAACGTAGGAGA
The DNA here is from genome assembly GCF_041296235.1 of Equus asinus. Lineage (NCBI taxonomy): Eukaryota > Metazoa > Chordata > Mammalia > Perissodactyla > Equidae > Equus > Equus asinus. The sequence continues at coordinate 16,841,927 of NC_091793.1, read as the reverse complement.
AAATCTGTGGGATCTAGGGCTGGGCAAAGAGTTCTTAGAGGTGACACCAAGAGCATTATTCAGAAAAGGAAAAGTTCATAAATTTGACTGATCAAAATTTAAAATTTTTCTTTGTGAAAAACTCTGCTAAAAAGATGACAAGACAAGCTACAGACTGTGAGAAAATATTTGCAAACAGCATATCCAACAAGGGACTATGATCCAAAATATATCAAAAACTCTCGAAATTCAACAATAAAAAGCCTAACAATTCAGTTAGAAAATGGACAAAAGACATGAAGAGACACTTCACCAAAGAGAATATATAGAAGACAAATAAGCACATGAAAAGATGGTCAACATCATTGGCCATTAGGGAAACGCGTATTAAAACCATAGTGTGACAGTTCACTACGCACTTATCAGAATGGCTAGAATAAAAAACAGTGACAACACCAAAAGCTGGCAAAGACTCGGAGACACAGGACCACTCATACATTGCCGATGGGACTGTGAAATGGTACAGACACTCTGCAAAACAATTTCTTCTTAAAAAAAACTAAATATTCAACTGACATGCCCCAGCAATTGACTTCCTGGGTATTTATCCCAGAGAAATGAAGATTTATGTTCTCACAAAACCTGTGGCCAATGTTTATAGCACCGTTATTCTTAATGGCCCCAAACTGGAAATAACCCAGACGTCGTTCAGCATTCACTGAGCATGTTCACGGCCAGTCTATGTGGATGGCCTTCATTCAGGTTGAGGAGCTCCTTTCCATGCCTGATTTGCTGAGACTTTTTATTGGGAACGGATGCTGAATTTGTCAAATGCTTTTTCTGTATATATTGAAATGATTGTATGATTTATGTCAATAGCGAATGACACTGATTAATTTTTAAATGTTAAACATACCTTGCGTTTCTGTGATAACTCCAACTTCGTTATTGAGAGGATGTATTACCCTTTTCATATATTGTTGGACTTGATTTGATAGTAGCTTGTTAAGGATTTTTGTGTTTATTATTCATGAGGGATATTGAGCTGTAATTTCCTTTTCTTGTAGTGTCCTTGCCTGGTTTTGGTAAGAGAATAATGCTGGCCTTATAAAATGGGTTGAGAAGTATTCTCTCCTCTATTTTCTGAAAGAGTTTGTGTAAAATTGGCACTATTCTTTTCTTTAAATATTTTATATAATTCACTTATTAATCTTTGAATCTTCCCTCTAAGCCTTAGTCCCTCTATAAATACAGTAGGTAATAGTACATGTGGAATGAATGAATGAATTTTTGCTTCTAGACCGAGAGTTGCAAATTCAAATGGCTTCAAGGCTGAGCCAGTAACATAAATAGGTGAAACAGCTGAGTCTACAATAGGGAGTGGTAGGGCCTGTGGCTAGAGAGCAAAGCATTCAAATTCAAACTTTAAAAAACTTATTTGTGGATCTTGCCTGCAGACCTTTGCTTACACCCCACAGTGTTTGGGGAGCAGATTCATTGAGAAGAGGTCACAGTACTTGTAGTCATTCACCCTAGACTGCTGGAGTCACTCTTCCCCATCTCTTCAACATGAGCTTCACTCATGGAAAGGGTCAATCAACAAACCGTTACCACGTGTCTCTCCTGGGCTGGGTCATGTGCTGGATGCTGAGGGATGAGCCAGACAGAGTCCTGCCCTTGAAGACTCAGGATGGCATACCGTCAGCATCATGACTAGAAAGCATCAAAGAAAACGTAACGAAATAAGCTCATACTCTGTTTCTAAAGGCAAGGAAGTATATTCTACATTTTGGAAATCTTTCCACTCAAAATTGTCAAAACAGAAAAACAAAGCCTTGTCGCTTAAGGGGATAAGCTTCAATGCTGGGGAAAAAATTGCTCACATGGAGCTGGCTCATTTCCAAGCACGCTTGATCAACGAGAGGTTACCACGTGGTGTTTGTAAAGGGGAGTTCAAACGTTGTTCTGGTATAGCACAGAGGGTCCTGCGGGCTGCACAGACCCTCGTTTTCAGTCTCGGTGGTGACTTCAGTGTTTCAAACAATTGAGAGGGGGGGATTAGTTCTAAAATCTTATGAATTGTGAATAACTATGAACGAATTCTTACTTGTCTTTCTAAAGTAGATTTCGTATCTTTATGAGCTATTTCATTTTTCCATTAAAGTTTAAAAAATATATTTTGAATTTTCCCTGGCTTCAAAATGAAGTCATAAGACCTCAGAATTGCCAACAGATGCTCTCTTTCTAGAACGTGGGTGCATGGGGAAGTTTTATTAAAGTGATTTTCGTGTGCAGAAAAAGATTAGGCATGTATAAAACCTGCCATAAAAAGTACACACATTCTCTGAGGGATCTCTGAGATTTCATTTCCGAGTTCACTCTTGCATAGATAATGACACTCTTTAATTTATACACATTTTTTTTTTCTGTTTCAGTTTGGGACTGTGCTTTCTTTGTTTGGCCTACATCCCCTCTGTGACTCTACATCGACAAAACTTAAACCTGGAAAACAGGCGTCTGAGATTAGGCACAAAATGGTGAGATCGTATACCTCCAAATTTGTTCATGCATTTTGGATAGTCCCAGTTCCAATGTTCTATGCCAACAATGAGCGTGCTGGGAGCAGCGCAGGTTGTTAAAAGTGCTTGCCAAACATACTTCTAGAGCTAACCCCGTCAGGGGAGAAAAAGAAATAGCATTCCAGCACATTGGCTTGAAAGCAACTTACCCAATGGTTGGCCCTCAAATGTTTCTCATTAAGTGTCTTCCCCGAGCGCAGGCCCGGGACTATTCATTCCTTAATTTTCAGCCTCCAGCTCAGCTTCTACCGGTATTAGGTGCTTAGTAGACATCAGCTAAGCGGATTATTTGAAAATGTTTGACACTCAGAAATGGATGTGACATGGATGGGTGCCCAGAAGTACCATCCATGCTTCAGGGCAAAGGATGCTGTCCTGCCTGTCACTGCCAGAATGGACTTTCAAAACTCTGTGCAGAGACGGTGCCTTGAAATCCAAGAAGCTGCTTTGCCTGGAGGGAGAGATTCCAGAGGAGGAGGAAGAGAGCTTGGACGCTGCTGAGTTCCTGGGTGGGGCCTGTGCCTTTCTCCCTGTTCCTCCCTCAGAACTTGTTGGGGCCAATGGATTCCTAAGAGAAGTTCCGGGGAATCCTGAAGAAGAGGGACCTCACAATCCCGGAGGCCCCGGGCTGTCAGGGGAGGTGGCCCTGTGGAGGTCGGTGCAGAGAGGACTGGCTGGTGGCTTCTGTCTGGAGCTTCTTTCTCTCTTCCCTAGATGCTTTTCATCTGTTCTTCAGGACTCCAGTCAGATGGTCCCTCTCTGGGAAGACTACCCTGACCCCCAGTCTGGGCTACCTGTCTCCTCTCCTCTGGGTCTCCTTGTTGCCCTGTGCATCCATCTGTCATAAACTAGTCACATGGCATTGCAATCCTGTTTCATTCCCAGCCTGTGAGCTCCTTTGGAGGGACCGTGTCAGATGCATCTTTGTGTCACTGTGATCGGCACAGGGTGTTCTTGCGTTCCTCACTTCCCCTCCCTCTGCCCACCCCCATTTATCAAGGTTCTCTTAAAGATAATGTATTTTCCCCACCCCCAGCTGCTTTTAAGATTTTTGTGTTTGTTTTTCAATAGTCTGATTATTCTGTGCTTAGCATGTGGTTTTCTTTGTGTTTATCCTGTTTGTTGTAAATTGAGCTGCTTGAATCTGTGGGTTGGCATCTTTCATTGTTTTGGGGAAATTCTTGGCCATAATCTGAGTATAGCTTTTGCCCCTTTCTCTCTCTCTCTCTCTCTCCCCCTCTTTTTCTGGGGCTACAATTACATGTATGTTAGACGTTTTGAATATGTCCCATAGGTCTTTTATCTTCTGTTGTTTTTTTAAATCCATCCTTTTCTTCTGTTTCAATATACATATTTTTTATTAACTAGCCTTTAAGTTCAGTTTTCTTTTGTTCTGTTGTGTCTAGTCTGTTGTCAAACCTTTCCGTTGGGTTCTTAATTTTTCAGTTCTAGAATGTCAATTTGGTTATTTGGTTCTTTTTCTCTAAAGATTCCAATTTCCTGTTGAAACTCTACCCTTTGTTCTCTTGCCTACGTCTCCCTTCGTTTGCTTTGACATATGAATCAGTATTATTTTAAAGTCCTGGTCAGCTCACTTCAATATCTGGATCCGCTGTGGTTATGCATCTTTTGCCTGTCTTTTCTCTTCATTACTCGTCATATTTTCTTCACTCTTTTCAGGTCTAGTAGTTTTAATTGAATGCTGGATATTCTGTATGGAAAACAAGGAGGCTCCAGGGGACTCTCCATCCACTCCAGGGGATGGTTCTTCCCCACTTCCTAAAAATATTCCTGTTTAAGTGAAGAAAGCTAATGACAAAACCGTCCCTGTTGGATAGACAGTATGGGGGGCTCACACTGAGCAGGCAATGGGCTGGGGTGTAGCTTCAGTCATGCTCAGTTTGCCTCTGGGGTGTCCCCGTGCCCAGATCATGCCCTCCTGAGCTTTTGACTGAGAACCTGGTGAGACTTGTCTCCTCAGCCCTGCGAGATTACAAGAGAGCCAGCTCTGCCCTCCAGAGGTCCCAGCTCAGCTCTCCCACCTCCTGCCCAAGGAGCTTCAACATGTGGCAAATACACAGAGCGGGGAGACTGGCAGCCTGTTGGATGCAGGTCTCCTCCCAGGCTGGTCTTCTGTGTCCTAAGGCCCACGCTGCCTTTCAGATTTCCTCCTAGCTCCCCAGATCCCCACACAGTGCCAGATCTCAGTAAATGTGCCACCAGGGAAAATGGGCTCTGCATCCGAAACTCCTCTGGTTTCCTTGCGACGCTCTCTCACGTGAGCACTCGAATATTTGCTGGCATCTCTTTCCCCGGCGGAGGCTCCCTGCCAGGAGGAGACCAATCCTCAGCCCTCAGAAAAGACAACGGCCAAAGGTGGCCAGCTCACCTCGGGGTCTCCCAGTGCTAATCCAAGCCTCATTGCTTCCACGCCTCTTTGATGCCTTTAGTAAAATGCTTTTTGCAATTTACCCAGCTTTTTCTAACGGATGCTACGGGAACATTGACCTATGATGATCTACTGTCTACTCCAATGTAAACGTAGAAAAAGCATGTCTCTGACAGTTTATCCACATATTTGCTTTCAAAAAATAATCATGCTTGAGTGAAAACACTAAGCACAATTGTCTCTACACCGTGATTTCAAGTGTAAAAATCCTCCACGAACAAGAACGAGAGAAGAACGTGGACAAATGATGCCTAGAGGGTTGGGGTGGTGGGATTGTCCATTTTTCCCTGTGCTTTTGATTTCCTTACTATGTTTAGAACGTGGTTTATAGAATCTTTGAAAATATCGTTTTAGAAATCCAGGCTTGGCGGTGTGGCTCTGCCTGAGGTCTGCTTGCAAGCTGGTGTCCTGGGTTCTGCTGGAGGCCCACGGCCCCTCCGCCCTCCCCGTTCTGAGTCAGCCCACGAGATTCCCTGCTCCTTCATCTTTCTCCTCATGGCGGCTCTTAGAAAGGTTGCGGGGAGTGCACCACGCCGACCCGTTGGAGCCTCCTGTCCATTTTCTGCTTAAGTGGCTCAAGCTCTGGACTTGGAGCCAGGAGAGGTGGGGAGAGGAGAGCACGGCGCCTAGCATCACACTGGCCGCAAGCCGCTGGCCTCTCTGAGCCCCAGTTCTCCACTTGCAGAGTGGCCACAATATTCTTGTCTTAAGGGTTGTCTGAGGACTCAGGGCTGTGCCGCATGTGGCTTGCCAGAGCTTGGCTAAGTCTGCGTTTGAGCAGACGGCGTCCACGGACGTGAGCAGATGGCAGCTGCAGAGTCAGGCCGCTGGTGGAGGGACTCACGCAGGGCCCAGGGCACGCTGGGCTGATCTGATTAGACACATTCACAAGCCAGGCCTGTCCATTCACTCCCCACGCTTACACAGGCCACCAACTGTGGGTGAATGCAGGACAAGTGTGCGCTTTCTCCAGGCAAGCCCTGAGCTGGGGTCCCTGAGACGGACAAAGGGCAGCCCCACTGCAAGGTGGAGAGGTGGGCAGAGAGTCAAGGCTAGTCCAGGCTGGAGAGTGCGAGACCCAGGGGAGAAGGACCCGCGGAGACCTGGAGGAGGGCCGAGAGGAGAGAGGTGTGCGTCCCAACATGTCCCAACGGACCACCCAACCTGCGCTCAACGTCAACCCCCAAATCCCAGCGGGAGTTGAAGGCGTTTGGTGGTCTGAAACACGAGAGCACATAACATACGGTCATAGATGAAGTCAGCCTCATAAACTGTGAAATCCAAGACGCAGGCTGACTTTTTCCCATGTCAGGGTAAACGCCGCACATTTTATATTAAGACTGAAACTAAAACCAAAGGTAAAGTCGGAGCCCCTTTCAGTGGAGAGAAGCACCACCCTGTATCAGACGTGCCTCTCAGCTCGGGAGCTACTGTCTGTGATCAGGGCGGGTCGGGGCGGGGGGCAATGCGGAGATGTCAGGACACCGATTCTGAGAGTTGGGGACACTTGAGGTACCTTCTGAAGGCTGAGAATGGATTTGCTAGAAGTGGGAGGGCCCGCCAGGTGAGGAAATGGCAGCCACAGGCAAAGAAAGGATGTTCCATGTCTGATGGACACTCCGTCCCCCACAGCGTGAGCTCCATAAGGCCAGGTTTTGTCTGGGTCACCTCTGCACCTAGCATAGCGTCTGGCCCAGAGGAGACGCTCAGTAGAATGCTAGTTGAGTGGGTGGATGAATGAACAATTTGCTGGGTATGCAGAGAGAAGAGGCTGAAGATGCCTGAAGAAAACAGGCAGGGCAGAGTGTCCCGGGGGCCTCATGTGGCAGTCTGAGGTCCTGGATGTGGTCCTGCAGACAGAGGGGAGCCAGCAGAGATGCAGCAAGATCCCTTTGCTATTGCCCAACTGTCCCAGGCACTGTGGGAGGGAGGGGCAGGCGCGGGGCTGGCTGGACCGTGGGTAGTGCCACGGCTACAGCCACAAACATTGCAGCCCTCCAGGACAGCCCAGGGGCTTGGCCCGGTGTCTTGCTGTAAACCTTGTGGTGGATGCATGGCTCTCTGGGCCACACATGGCCACACGGGGAGAGGAAGCAGGAAACACTCCTGAGCAAAGCCAAGTGGCTGGAAGGAAGGCGAGGGGCGAGCCCGGGCAGAAGAAGCCAGGCCCAGCAGACAAGTGCGAGACATCAAGAGAAGGCCACCTTGTGCCCTGGGCAGTGTGCACCTGGGTGCAGGGGGACACTGAACCCCCAGTGCCTCCCACTGTAAAACACCACCTCCCTACACACAGGTTCTAGGAGAAGCAAACGAGCTGATGATGTGCTGACACGTGGCGCCGTGCCTGGCCCACGGTCAGGGCTCCATGAAGACGTACTGGGCCAGAGCTAAAAACAACGATGGCGACGCCAGGCCCAGCTCGAGGGGCCAAGGCTGCTCTCCAAACCTCTGCTGTTCTCTCTGCCTCGGGCGCCGCTCCCCTCCCACCTCTGCCCACGACAGAGCTCCTCATCCTCTTCCCAGCTCACGTTGCAGGATCTCCACCAAGTCTTCCAAGGTCAGCTCTCGCCCTACAACCTCCCCGACCCTCCCCCCCCAACACTGTCACAGCTTACACTTATCAGATTCCCTGTGCTAAGCACAGGTCTAGAAGCTTCACATACATTATTCAATTTAATCCTTCCAGTACCGGTGTGAGGGCGGTGACAAAATAAAGATGCCACTGAAGCTCAGAGCAAGTGAATGACTTGCCTAAGTTCATCCAGCCAGTGAGAGGGAAAGGCAGCATTTACGAGGACAAAGCTTGCCCTTAGCCATCAGGAGACATTGCCGGGCGTGAGACAGGTGGCTGTGGTCTCTAATGTAGTCTCTTGGCGCTCCACACGTACAGGGGAATCCTGATCATTTCCTTTGCAGTTTACTGTATATGCTTGTCTCCATCCCAGAGGAAGGGAGCTGAGTTTCTCGAGAGCCAGGCTCACACCCCACCTGCCCGACGCACCACACGCTCTCCTCTCGTGCTTCCTTCTTCTTTCCCTGCCCACCTGGCAAACTTGTGCTGGGCGACACCAAGAGCCCCCTGCTCCCCACAGCCCACCTCCTCTCGGGGCTCCCACGGTTCTCCCTGATACCGACACGGCTGGTGTAGGTCTCTCCAGACCGTGAGCTCCTCGAGGGACCTGGGCCCGACACCTCCGGGTCTCCAGCACCCAGCACAGGGCCTGGCACAGGTTTGAGCTCAGTGTTTGTGGGGCAAATTAAGCCAATCCGACGTGAATTGATTCTGCAGTGGCCCTGGAGTTGGAGGGACTGGATTGCACATTGGTTTTGCTACTTAATTACCGTGTAATCTCAGGCAGGTCCCTTTCCCCATCTGAGCCTTGGTTTTCACATCTGTAGAATGGGGGAAATTTGAGGCAAAGAGAGATGAAAGCAGTTAGTCCACTCCGAGTTGCTGCCTGGTTGTGAAGAGGCATGGTGGTGGTCGCCAAGCCCAGTTCCAGGGAAGGCTGGTGGGCCTGCTCCTTGCTAAGCCACGCAGGCACCTTGTAGGGCTCCCAGGTACATAGATTGTCCTAAAGCATGAGTCAGGACAAAAGATTGTTGAGTTCCTTCTAGAGCACAATCTACAGAGACCCCCTGAGCCGACCGTTTAGCTTAGCACGTTTGTTTTGGTTGCAGAGACCCCAGTGGCGCCCCCACACACGCAGCTGGAACCCATGAGGAAACTTCAGGCCTTTAATTGGAACCATTTGTCCTTCCAGCAAACGGCAGGTGGCTGGGCCAACTTAGAAAGAGAAGCTTATTAGAGCCGTATGTGCCCTTTGACCCATTCATCTGACTTCTGGGAATCTGTCCTAAAGAAATAATCCCAAATATGGAAAGGCTCATGAGCAAATAAACGGTCTTTGCAGTATTTCTTATAACAGCAAAGAAACTGGAATCGACCCGAACATACAATAAGAGTACGAGTTGACAATGTTTCGCCGACTTCCGATGTTTACTGCCCACCGAGAAGGCACAGCCACGGAGGCTTTGCAGCAACACAGAGCGTGTTTATGGTAGAAGGTAAATTAAAGAAACCAGCTTACAAAACTATGTACCCTCAAACGAGCTACGTAAACTATGCATATAAAATACTGGAAATAAATACACCACAATTCTAGTTGTGTCAAGAGGATGGGATTGTGAGTAATTTTCTTCTCCATCTTCTCAACTTTCTGCAATGTGGTTATCGTTAAAAGTATATTGTAAACCTAAAAATTCAAAACAAAGAAACAATGGCTGGCTTTCCCGGGGCAGAGAGAGAACTCCTGACTGTCAAAACTAGTCCTGCAGGATCGCTGGGACGGCCTAGTTTAGATTTTTTTTTCTTTAATGAAAAAGTAATACACGTAGAAGGCAGAAAATATTCAGTGCAGTAAGATCTACAAACACCACTATCTTAATGAAGCTGCCTTTGTCTTCTAATATTTCTCCATATTTACATATATTTTAACAAAGCCTAATATATATATAATTTTAACTTCTGCTTTCACCTTTATTTTGTTTAAAAAATGAGTACCTCTGTTGCAACAGTCTTTATATTTATAAATTTAAAGAGTTACATGATATTCCACAAAATATTCCATATATTTACTTAACTATTCCTCTATATTAGCCGCTACTTATTCTGTTTCCATTTATGTTTGTGTTTCTATTATAAACCTCATGGCAATAAATATAATTGTACATAATGTACATATAGCTGTATATGATGGATATGTACAATCTTATAGCTTTCCTTTTATATCTGCAATAACAAACTAGAAAACATGAAGGAAAAAATATTCCATTCGGAATGACAATAAAAAATATAAAGTGCTTAGAACTAAAGAAGCAAGATGCAAGATCTGTACTTCAAAAAACTTCAGGGGCCGGCCCAGTGGCTCAGCGGTTAAGTTCGCACATTCCCCTTCAGTGGCCCGGGGTTCGCCGGTTCAGATCCCAGATGTGGACATGGCACCGCTTGTCATGCCATGCTGTGGTAGGCGTCCCACATATAAAGTAGAGGAAGAAGGGCACGGATGTTAGCTCAGGGCCAGGCTTCCTCAGCAAGAAGAGGATTGGCAGCAGTTAGCTCAGGGCTAATCTTCCTCAAGGAAAAAAAAATTTAAAAATGAAAAAAATAAAAAACTTCAAAGTTTTAATAAAGCGTACAGTTCTCAAAGAAGAGGGAGTCATGGGTTGGGCATAATTCTCCAAAGCCCAGTATATCACACCCCTTGGCTGCCCAGTACCCTCAGATACCCTTTCTCTCTGTGTCCAAACTGGCTTTTGCTCAACTCAACCCAACTATCTCACATACACCCACAAGCTTTAACTTCCCCCATCATCGGGGACCAAAGTCGTGCTCAATATCACAGCCAGATGCAGTGGAATCAGGGCCACTGTTCTCAGTGTCCCCCATCTCTAGGGGAACATCCTTTCCTCCTCTAATTCTGTAGCAATCCCAGTGTCAATCAGGACTCTTAGTTGCGAGCAATGGAAACCAACCCCAGCAGACGTAAATTGAAAGAAATGTATTGAAATGGTATTGGGCAGCCTGCACAATTATCAGGAGTACTGCAGACCAAACCTAAAAGCTAGGCTGGACCAAGGACATCTGGAATAAAGCCAGGGCCACTGCCAAATTCAGGCCACAAAACCAGTCAGGTGATGTCACTGTCACCTGCCACTGTGCCACTCAACACCAGATGCCACAGCTTGCTCTGCTGCCAGCGCTGACCCCAGAAATTCCATGTTCTGGCTGCTGCTGCTTCTCACTGCCAACAAGGTGGATTCACCACCAACCCCGCTCCTCTCCATCACCAGCTCCCTCTGCAAAGGCTGGGGCGGTTCCGTGGGATTGGCTCGCCTCCGTCACCGCCAGCACCCGGGCTGTAGGGGAGGCTGATGTGGGAGAAGTGAGAGTTTAGTGTCTGCAGTGGAAGAAAGCAGTGGCTCCTGGTGCTGCTCTTACGTGAGAAATTCCTCAAACAAGGGATGGGTATCCATCAGAATCCCATTCGCTATTCTGCAACCTGGACTATTCGACATTTGAATATTGCCATTCCTAAGCAATACCTCAGGCTAACAGAAAGAGAAATGCACACTTGTCCTGGAACATACAAAAACCCAAGCAACAGTCTATCCCATTCTCCACTGCTGGGCCCAGGCTGGGGGCGGGGCCAGGGGCCGTGCTGGCAGTTCTTCCAGAACCTGATCAGAGTTCCCTCTTTTTGTCAAAACAAAATGACACTTGCTTCAACCATGTAGTGGCGGCTGCTGCTTCTTTTCTTTTTGGACCACAAGCTCCAATGCCTTCAATCTTTTCGACAATCACTTTTTCCAGTTCCACTGAACTACTCTAAGGACAGCCAGATATCGTGCCCCCCCCGCCCCACCAACCCCCCTTCCCCACGTCAGGATCTCATGACTTTTCTGTTTTCTGGACTTTTCTTTCCGTGGCACAGGAGCTTCAGTCTTCAAAGCAGAGCACATCTCCTCAAGAACTACGTCTTAACGTAAAAACAAATGATGGTGGTTTTATTTGAATTTGCCCTGGTAATTCTTCTTCAGATCCATAGAGCGTTCTGAGGTTCTAGGACGCCCTGGAGTGTTGCGTGCTCCCCGCCCCCTTCCTTCCCCGGTTCGAATGCCCATTTACAATATGCCAGACCACAGACACATAACGCCTCTTCCTCAGCCCTCTCTTTCTGACTGTAGGAGCCCGCTAGAGCTGCGTCACAAAGGACCACAGACCCCAGGGGCTTAAACAGCAGAAACTTAGTTCCTCACAGTCCTGGAAGCTGGAAGTTCAAGGTCAAGGTGTCGGCAGAGTTGGTGCCTTCTGAGGCCTCCCTCCTTGGCTTGGAGATGGCGTCTTCTCCCTGGGTCCTCACATGCTCGTCCCTCTATGTGTGTCTGTGTCCTCATCTTCTCTTCTTATAAGGACCCCAGTCCTATTGGATTGGGGACCACCCCAATGACCTCATTTTACCTTAGTCACCTCTTCAAAGGCCCTGTCTCCAAATACAGTCACATTCTGAGGTCCTGGGGGTGGGACCTCAACGTATGGACTTTGGTGGAACACATTCAGCCCATAACACTAGCCAGCCACCTGCCACTGTGCTGGGTAGGGACTGTGGGGTGGCGATAAACGTGTGAGCTCAGGACTCAGGCGTGCCTGAGTGAAGCTGGCAGGTTCCTCTAGGATCCCGCTTCCCCTGCCGTGGAACAAGGTCCACACAGTGGGGAGGGCAGCCCTTCCTCACCGGCTGGCTGTGCATGCGAAATGAGATCAAAGGCCAGAGGCATGCGAGGGCACTGGACACGTGGAAATCAACATCTTCAGATGTCATAGGGGAGACAGAATAATGAGATGGGCCCCCAGTCAGGGACTTCCCTGGTCACCACCTGCCCTGAGGACATGGGCTTGTCGCTAGATGTGGAGGAGCCCCGTAAAGGCAAGGAGGGTGTCCGAGGTGCCCAGTATGGGTCACTCCATGCTCGTGTACTGTGAGAATGAACATGGCATTCAGGAGAGGCTTCATTTCGTGCCATGCTGCGTGGGAGGCACAGGGTCAAGAGCGCCAGAGTTTGGGAGAGATGTCTGCTGGAGGACTGGGGGAGCCCAGTGGGTCCCTATATTTTGTGTATGTGGCATAATTTGGAATCTCTAATTTTCGGCAGCCTAGGTGAAGGGACAGAATTCTTTTCACATTTGTCACACTAGTCACACGATTGCCCCTAGGACCTTCCTAGTGAGGAAAAGGCCCTAGTGCAGGAGTGGAGAGGGGACGTGAGTGGGCCCAGGAGGGAGGAGCTTGGATCACAGCACCAGGCCAGCTCCCTGGCCAGCAGAGGGCAGTGCCCGGGAGTCACACTGGGCACCAGGGACTCACTGGGGTTTTGGGGCCAGCTGTGCCACTCCCTAAGCTGCCGTCTCCTCAGCTGTAATATGGAAGGGGAAAGCCCACGTCAGCAGTGGTGGCGATGCACAGCGTGACTCAAAGCCAGCGTTTCTCATCGTGCTGCACTGCTATGCTAGGAACACGGCTTTCTCCATCCACGCACTCAACAAGGATTTATCATGCACCAGAAACGTGCACACACAGTCCTTGTCCTCAGGGAGCTCACAGGCTGATGGGCGGAGAGACAACCAATGCTTTAACAAAGAAATAAAGGAGTCTGAAGAAGGGGAAGTGTCACAAAGGGGATGGTATCTTGGCTGAGACCCAAAGGACAGGGAGGAGCCGGCTGAGCAAAGAGGCAGCAAGGTAGAAGAGGGAGTTTGGGTGTTCTAGGAGTCGTGCAAAGGCCCAGGGGCTCCTGCCAGTGAGCAAGGGGTGTGGGGCTGAGAAGCTGCTGGAGGGGTGAGCAGGGGCCACTGCCCTCAGGAAACCACCCAGGTGGATAGCAGCAGCACATGCAAGAACCACAGGAGGCTTGGCCTCCAGAGGCTGGGCAGCATCAAAGCCGTTTGTTTTTGACTTCGGGAAAAACAGTCCATGCGCCCGACAATGATCTTTCAAACAAACGGAGAGCTATTTGTTATCGAGGAGATCAACCAGTTGTTCTGCTTCTCTGAGACGGGAGAAAGCTGGATTGTCACAACAGGACATAACGAATGACTTCCTGCTTGGAGCAGAATCCGAGGGGTGTGTGTCATCTTGCCCTGGCCCCCGGGTGTCAGAGGGTGGGGGGCTTCTCCTTTTCTTAATCCCCCAAATGGAACCTCTCTGAAGACCAGTCCCATCTTTTGCAAGCTACAAACAAATGTGCTGTTCATCAGTTTCTTGACTCTTACATAAGGACCCCCGAAGAAAATGGACAGAACTTAGCGCCACAAAGAACCTTTTCTCTCCTGACAAAATGGGAGGCTTTCTTGGGTCAGAAAACAAGAACTACATGAGTGATTATAATTTGATTGTTACTCTGGTTGCCAAGAAACTCAAGGTCAAGTTTAGGTGTAGTAATTATATCACTCCAGGCTTCTGGTACAATTAATCCTGTCTCAATTGTTTCCTGAAAAAAAAATTAAAAATAGCAAAATTTAGTCAAACAAAATTTAGGAAAGCATCCATTTTCATTCAGTTCCCTTTTGATCTTCAGCTACATGAAGACAGCTTCTACACAGCTGCAATTCCCGTGTGGACCTGTAAGCTCACACTCAACTTGGTTTTCTATTTTTTTTTTCATAATAGTAGTTCGCAAAGATCATATTTCTGCTTAGATATCCTATTCAGCCTCTTCAACAACAGCACGATATTCCCCTGAGTCACTGAACGTTGATACAGGTCATCCCGTCGTCCATACCGTGAATAGGCTACTGTTGGGCATGGCATGCTTTTCTAGATTTTCACTGTAATAAATAATTCTGCTATTACCAGAATAAATCAGTACAGCCTAGGAAAGATGTCACAAAAGGAGGAATAAAAACGGCTAATAAGCACATGAAAAATATTCAACCTCTATGATGATTAAAGACATACACTGAAACAAGAAGATGCCTGTTTCTTTTGCCTATGGACGTAGCCCAGATTAGACAAAGATGGTACTCAATGCCGGAGAGGAGGAGAGACGTGCTGCCCGGCTCATGTCTCTCCCCAGGGATGCGAATCAGTCCTTTCCTGGGGGCAGCAAATGCCGTTCTGGTGCATCCGCGCTCGCAGCTGAGCTGAGAGCACCCAGGTCTCATGGCAGCATGATTTAGAACCTCCCCTCCCCACAAACTTAATCGGCTTAAATGCCCACTAACAGGAGAGTGGTTAAGGAAATGTATACACAACTTCCACACTGTTCCCTCACTAGATGCGTAATGCAGATTTCTAATAAGATGGGGAAACGTTTGTGCTATAACGTTCAGTGAAACGCACAGCTACTCTCAGACAAGCCGGGGGCCTGGGCGTCAGATGGCCTGGATTCAAATGCCAGAGCTGCCACTCACTAGCCACGAGGATCTGACCCATGACCTCACCTATCTGAGCCTTGATTTCCTCATCTGCAGAACGAGAGTACTGGAGCCTCCAAGAGCTGTCGTGAGTATTAAGGAAACAGTGTGCGGGCACAGG
This sequence comes from Equus asinus, assembly GCF_041296235.1. Classification (NCBI taxonomy): domain Eukaryota; kingdom Metazoa; phylum Chordata; class Mammalia; order Perissodactyla; family Equidae; genus Equus; species Equus asinus. The sequence goes on along the minus strand of NC_091793.1, from coordinate 16,826,826 downwards.
CTACCTGGGCACGCACTCCACCTTCTCTTTCCTCTAACCTATTCTCAAAAGGCACCAGTAACCTCCCTGGGCTGCCCAGGGTCTCTGGTGCCTCCACGCCTTTGCAGATGCTATTCCCTCAGCCCAGGAAACTCTTCTGCTTATCTTTCAAGGGCCAGTCCCATGTCACCTCTTCTGGGGGCCCTCCTTAACCTGGGAGGCAGTTAGCAAGCACCTCCTTTCCTGAGCTTTTCTGGGCTCTCTGCAAACCTCAAACTTGCCAGGCATCCTGTGGGAAGATTTTGTTTCTTAATTTGTTTTCGAGGAAGATTAGCCCTGAGCTAACTGCTGCCAATCCTCCTCTTTTTGCTGAGGAAGACTGGTCCTGAGCTAACATCCATGCCCATCTTCCTCTACTTTATATGCGGGATGCCTACCACAGCATGGTGTGCCAAGCAGTGCCATGTCTGCACCCGGGATCTGAACCGGTGAACCCTGGGCTGCCGAAGTGGAACATGTGCACTTAACTGCTGTGCCACCTGGCTGACCCCTAAGTTTTTTGTCTTTGATTTTTGTATCTAGCATTCATTCAGAAAATGGCACTTATCGTAAGTGGATAGCTTAATACATTTTCACAAACTGAATCCAACTTTGTAACCACTATGCAGACTAAAAATCAGATCATAACAGCCCCTGAGAAAGCGTCTGTGTACTCCGCCCCCCCATGTCCCCCTCCCCCGGTCACTAATCCACCTCAAGGGTCATCACAGTCCAGACTTCTATTCTAACTTGTTCTTGTCCTTCATATGGACAGAATCACGCAGTTGGCATTCTTTACTGTCTGGCTCTATTGTCACGTTGTGTCTGTGACAGCCATCCTGGCAGCTGCATGAATTGTGGAGCACTCACTTTTCAGAGCTGTGTAGTGCTCCAAGGTGTGACTACCCAGCAGTGTCTCCATTCTACTGTTGGTGAGGTTGGGCAGTTCCAGCTGGCAGCTCTCGTCAACAGTGCTGCTATGAACACTCCGGTACCGAGTCTCTCTCCTTCGGTGTGTGCATGCACATGTACGCGGTTCTGCTGGGTGTCAACCTGGGAGTGCAATTGCTGGGTTGGGATCCACACATTCAGTAAATGGTGTTCCTATGGGTCTTATTCAGCATCTTCACCTGCATTCGTTTGGTTTTCAGTTTTTCAATAAATCCTTTGATGGTTCCAACAGACTAATGCATCCTCAAGCACCGCTGACTGGTTGCAGTCATGAACTCCTACACAAAGAAGTGGCTCTTACAAACCCAGCTCGAAGGCTGCTTCCTGTCCGGCAAAACGAACCTCTCCCGGGCTCGTCACATTCCACAGGTGTTGGGATGTCGGCTCGAGTCTGCATCCCTGCCCGGACGGACGGGCAGTCCCCTGAGGGCACAGCCAGGTGACGGCCTGGAGCACGCCTGCCTGGGGTCGGCCACCGACCTGCGGAGCCCGGGCAACCCGCGCGCGCAGGGCGGCGGAAGGCGGGAAACCAGCAGGGAGTGGGTGCGGGGCTTTGCCTGCGTGGCCGCGTCCTGCAGGGAGGCCCCGAGAGGACACCGCCCTTATTCCCCCAAAAGGCGCCTCCGACCCTCGGGGACGCCCCGCTGCCTGAGTTCGGGCCCCCGCCCGTTCCGCGGAGACGGGCGGAGCTAACCTTTGGTACCCAGCCCGCCGCGCGCCGGCGCTGGGGACGGGATCAGTTTTCACTCGCGCGGGCGGGGGAGATGAGGGGTGGTCGCGGGGGGCTGCCTCCCGCCCGAATGCGCCCCCCTTCTCTGGCCCCCACCCGGGAGAAGTTTGGGGTCCCCGCTCCCACCCCCTAGCCGTGGGCCGCGCGCCCCTCGGGGCCGGGGTGCCGGGAGGGAGGGGGCGCCAGCTGTCCCGACGGGGGGCGGCCCGGAGAGAGGGGACGGGCGCCCGCGGCCCCGCCTCCACCGCGCCCTCCCCCGCGCCCTCCTCCGGGGCGGGATAATTGAACCGCGTGGCCGGGGCCGAGCGTTGGCCGCGGAGGCTCGGCCGGAGCGTGGAGCCCGCGCTGCCCGCCCGCCAGCCCGTCAGCCCGCCAGCCCGCGCCTTTGTCCGCCCGCCGCCCGCCGGCCCCATGGAGCGCGCCCCGCCGTCGCCCCGGCTCCCGCTGCCGCTGCTGCTGCTCGGCGGCCTCTCGCTGCTGGCGGCCCGAGGTAGGGGCGCGGGGGGCGGGCCGGGAGGGAGGGGGTGCCCCGAGTCCCCGGCCCCCTCTGTAGGGTCTCCCCCGACCGCCCAGCCCAGCGCTCCCTGGGAGTTCTGGAGCGCTGGGCACTCGGGAGCCCGCGCGCCGCCCCGGCCCGGCCCCGGCGACGATCCCTCCCCCTCACCCCACTCCTAGCTCCGGTCCTCATCCCCTCGCTGGCTTGGAGGCTGGTTTTAAAGACGGGATCCCCCTCAAACACACCCCGCTGCAGGCCCACTCACACCCATGCTGTCCATCCTAGGCCTACCCAAGTTGGGGGGGGGGCGGTGGCCGAGCCCCCTGGCGCCGTGCTCTTTGCACGGGGGGCGCCGCTGGCACACCCGGTCTCACTGCCCACCTCCAACCCTAGAGAGGGGCTGTGGTACCCAGCTTGCTGATGAGAAAACTGAGACTGAGAGGTGGGGAGCAGTAATTTGCCCAGGAGACAAAACCAGTCAAGGAGTAGAGGGTGGACACGAAGAAAGCAGAAAGGAAAGGAACAGTCTGGAGATTTTCAGGCAGATGGTGTGTGGGGAAACCCCTGCCTGCCCTCCTGGGACACAGAGGGCCGTGAGGCAGAGGTTCTGCCAGGCGCCATACTTAGCTGGGGCTGGAAACAGGCCACTTCAAAACCCACCAGCCCTGCAGCTAGGGGGCCGGAGTCCCCACTAGCGGACCCATGAGCCAGAGCGCCCAGCCCCGGGGCTGACAGCGCCTGGCCGGCCAGCACTCAGCTGCACCCTTCTTTCTCCCCTAATCCTCAAGCCCTTGCTCCCCGGGGGTGACACCGGGTGCTGCCGATCAGAGCAGCTGCGGGTGAGCAGAGCGCTGACCTCTGATCTCTCTGCTGACCCGAGGCTCGTCAGTCATTAGCCAGGCCCGCCCTCTGGGAGGCTTTGTTCCTCCTGTGACCAGGCGCAGACCAGAGCCCCGGCCACCCTCGGATCCCAGATTCTTTATCTCTGGCTTAGCTGAGTTTCTTTTTAAACTCTCCAGTGACCACCCTCCTTCTTGGTCAAAAGGTCACTTGTCTCAGCTCAAACGTGCTGGGAGATTCAGGGAGGGGCTGTTGGGGGGGGGAGAGCTGTGCAGAGGTTTCTCAGCTCACTTGCTGGCTGCAGCAGACCTTCGTGGGGCTCTGGGTGTTGCCACCACCGGCTCTGTCCTGGGCACGTCCCGGGGATGTCTGGTGGGGCGAGGCTCAGGGCTCAGTGTTGGCGGAAGAGCCGTCCCAGCCCCCTGGGCTCACAGGAGGCTTTTAGAGGAGATGGTGCTTGGGCAGGACCTGGTCAGCCGGGCAAGGAGCAAAGGCATTCAGGTGACCGCTGGCTGGAGTGAAGGCCCAGAGGGGGCTCAGATTGGGGGCCACACAAGACTCTTGTTGGAAATGGAAGGGGCCCCTGAGAGGCCTGTATTTTACAGATAAGGACTCTGAGGCCCAGAGAGAGGGCATAGTTGACCTCTCCTGAGCCCCACCCCAGACCCTCCATCATTGTTCTTGTCTGCCTTCTGTGTGAGGACGTTTGCCCGCGGCCTGGCAGCGCCCGACTTTGAAGGAACACGCAGGACTGGCTGGGCTGGAGAGCCGCACAGCCGCCCTTCTCCAGAGAGAATCCTAACTTGAAGCGTGTAAAAGAAACCTCTTCGTTGCACACTTCGTTGAGAACACCTGGATCATCTGTGGCCTTTGGTGCTTTGGGGAGGTCCCTCTTTTGAGTTTCAACAAGTTTGCTATGGTTGGGAGGGGGGGCTGGGAGCCCACCCAGTCCCTCTGTGCGGCTGCGAGCTCGGCAGCTGTCAGTTTCCCTGAAGTCCTGTGGGGCTGTGCGCGGTGACGCTGTGCCCACTCTCCAGAGAGCAGTGGGGTCCGTGAGGATACATGCAATTTAAAAGAGAGCATGGGGAAGGCCATCAAGGGTGAGCCCGTTAGCTAATCTGCTGAAACTCATTTGGTGACCTGGTCACTGAAATGCAGAATGCTCTTTCGTGGAGCCACCGGTCTGTCCTGTTTTGTCTGTCCTGTTGGGCTTTACTGAGAGCGGGGGTGGGAGGGAGTGGAGAGGAAGAGGGTGTTGGGAAAGACGACTGTGTTTTCTCTAAGACTTTCTTGGCCTCTGGCTCCAGCGGGCAGTGTTTCCGACTGATTACAGAGAAAGTCGGAGAACAAAGGCCAAGAGGACTTGGCTTGGAAACATGTGGCCTGCGCCGCTGCCGCTCCTGGAAGTTTCCCAGTCGGGTGGCGGGGGCCAGACAGGCCGAGGGGGGCTGCTGGAGCACCAGATGCATGAAGACGAGACTCAGGGGGCAGCACCGGGGCTGCGGGGCCCACAGCTCTGGTCACCCCTCCCTCCTGGCCCTGCCCCGGGTCCCCCAACTTCGGGCTGCGTTTGCCGCCCCTGCTGGACTGCGGTGTGGGTGGGGGGTGGAGGCGGAGACCATGGCTCAGGCATCTTCGGTCCCAGTGTTTGCAGGATGGAAAACAACTCTGCGTGTCATGCCTCAGAAAAAGCCCTTGGGATGGTTTGGTGGTTTTCTCATTTGTAAAACGGAGGTAACAGAAACGATTTCTTAGGCTGGCTTGAGGATGGAGGGAGAGAACACAGGACGGTGCCTGCCATGGTAGCTGTACTGTTAGAATCTGTTATTTGTTCTGTCCCCTTCCCTGGGCTAGAACAGTATCCTTTTCCCCAAGATTGCTTTGAAAGTTCCACTAACACTGAATTTCCTCAGCCAGGAGCTGGGAAGGAGGCCCAAGCGGGTGACGGAACCTTTAGCCGTTAAGTGCCAAAGCTGCATTGGTAACGGTCGTGCAGAGTGGCCTCAGCTGGCCTCCTTGGGCATGCAGTCATTCATACGCTAAAGATCTGCTGAGGGCCAGCTCTGTGCCTGACGCTGTTCTAGGTCTTGGGGGTATGGCAGGGAAGAAGAGAGACCCGGCCCTTCCGCCCATGGGCCTCACGTTCCCCGGGAGGTCCAGAAAAGTGAACAGACAATTACAAAGCAACCCTGACTGGCAGAGAGTGAGGGAAGCCTTCCTGGAGGAAGCAGCACGCAAGCTGGCATGTGAAGGAGCCGGAGTTGGCTAGGTTTGTGGGTAGGGCTGGGAGGAGGGTGGGGAGGGTGTTCCAGGCAGAAGGAACAGCATGGGCAAAGGCCCGGAAGGTGCAAGAGAACATGGGAGCTTCCAGGAGTTGTGCCCCCACTTCATGCTTGGGGAAGACCACAGTATACCTCCAGCAGCCTCCCCTCCTCCCCGCCCCCCATTCCTTTGAGGGCGGGGCTCTGTGAGCAGTGGGCACAGGGGCTGGGGCAGCTTTGCAGGTAAAGTTTTATGAAAACAGCCCTAATAGGGTGCACAATTATTTTGCCAGTGTATTTTATACAATAAAAGATTTTCCTTTTGGAAAGCATCAAATTATAACAATTTGATTAATAAGTGCTTTTGCAGGCTCCATGTGGTTCCAATTTCCTTGTAATGATTGATTGCAAATGTGGCCACATAACAAAATGTGGGGAGGAGGACACCAATATGTTGACTTTTCTGGGATCAGAGACTGTTCAGCTTGGAGAGAGCTCGGAGACCCCGTGTCACCCAGCTTGTAGCCGGCACGGCGGGCCCCGAGGCTGGGCTCTGCGGCCAGTGCTCCTCCTTTCACCCCAGGCTGGTCCTGCCAGAGGCTGGGTCAGGAGGGAGCCAGGTGCCTGCTGCTCCAGCTGCCTGCGTGTCATCAGGAGGGTCCTACGTGCTGGGGCCAGCACTGGAAGGGGGTCAGGAGACTGCTCCCAATTCTGAAAGGGACTCGAGAGCTTGACCAGCTCCCGTACCCTCTCTGCGTCTGTTTCCTTAAATATGGAATGAGAACGCGCTCTGCTCTAGGAAATGATTATAATTGAAAGCTCTTACATTTCGTCACTAATTTGATTCTCTCAACAATGCTGTGAAGTAGGTACTGTTATTATTTCCTTTTTACAGGCATGTAAACTCAGGCCCAGAGCAGTTACATAAGTTGCCCAGGACACACGGTAGTGAACAGAGGACCAGGACATGGGACCCCTGCTCCTGACCTCTGGCTGGACAGTGCTTTAACCCCGTGAGCGAGCGTTGTGCACTCCAGGGTGTCCTTAGGAAGAGCAGGCACTTTCCACACCCGGGGGAGATCATAGAAGCCGGGGCCACAGGCCAGGCCCTTGAGGGACTCACTGCCAGCTGGACAGGAGGTGACCACCAAGGTGATGGCACCCGCCGTGGTCGAGATCAGTGGGTGAGCCTGTCCTGTGCTGGTGGCAGGGCGGCTTGCTGAGGCGTCGAGCCCGGGGTCTGGCCTGGCCCTGCCTCTCGCCCGGGTGTGGCCCAGCCAAGGCCTCCTCGCTGCCTTCTGGAGTGGAGCTCAGGAGGCTGGCAGGGCAGGGGGAGGTGGTGCATGTGGGGGCGCAGCAGGGATGCAGGGACGGCTGGCTCTGGCCACTGGGAGAAGTCTGGAACTGTTGGAGGGGAAGAGGGTCACCCCTTTCCTGGAGCCTCTATAAAGGAAAGTGCTCTTGGCTGGCCCTGGGTCCCGCGCCCAGCAGGGTGGGCCCGGCATCTGCAGAGGACGGCCCTGGAAGTTGTTTAGGCCGTGTTCCTGCTTGATCTGTCAGGACACCGCCCCCAGCCTTGCCAGCTGCTCCTGCCAGAGGGCTGTGCTGACGCGCCAGTGCCCCGAGTCGGGAGACTGATTCCCACCGGCTCTTTTGCCGACTTCCTGGGGGCTCAACCGGCAGGGGCCCTGGTTGCTCCTCCCCGGGGCCAGGGCCCAGAGCCGCCTTTGCTCCAAGCAAAGGGTTTGCGATGTGCGCTGTTACCTGCACTGCCAGCTTCAGGTCACTCAGGGGACGCCACACAGATGGGGGTCCTACCCCTCCTAATGGTAGCAAAGATGTGAGAGCCAAAGGGCCAGCTTTGGAGTCCGAAGGGCCCAGGGTGGGTTTTATGTCCGGCGCGTGGAGAATTTGGGAAGAAATAGTTTGTCTATCAGGATACAGAAACTGCAGATCAGCTGGTCCACTCTCTTTATATAAGTGGGGAAACTGAGGCCCAGAAAGGGGAAGTGACTTGTCCAAGGTCACTTAGCCGCTAAGTGGTGTCATTTGTAAGCTGTTTTTCGGTTCTATTCAGCACACATTTCCCAAGCATCTCCTGGGAGCCTGGCCTGACCCCTGAGCTGTTTGTCATGCATCTATCATTTGTCAGTTTGTCCATTCATTCAGCAAGTGCTCATCGCGGAGGGGGTCCTCCGACTAGGCCCCAGGGGCATGTGGCAGACGAGGACCCTGCCTCCTGGAGCTTGTGTACTGTATCGGGTTTCCTGCGGCTCCAGACCAAATTAGTGCAAACGAAGTGGCTTAAAACAACAGAGATTTATCGTCTCACCATCCCGAAGGCCAGAAGTCAGCTTTCAAGGTGTCTGCAGGGCTTCACTTCCTCTGAAATTTCTAGGGAAGGACCCATCCTTGCCTCTCCCAGCTTCTGGTGGCTCCTGGTGTTCCTGGGCTTGTGGCTGCTTCACTGAAGTGTCTGCCTCTGTCTTCACCTGGCCTTTTCCTCCTCTGTCCGTCTCTTTATAAGGACACTCATCATGGGATTTAAGCCTCACCTGGATGATCCAGGGTGATCTCATCTTGAGATCCTTAATTACATTTGCAAAGACCCTTATTCCAAATGAGGTCACATTCCAGTGCTCAGGACGTGCCGTATCTCATTAGGGGCTGCCGTTCAGTCCACTGCACGTAGTAATAGTAATTACAGAAACACGCAAACATGTCGGGAGGGATCAGCACCCAAGGACTGTACGTGCCCTGACAGTGACAGCGGGACGAGGGTGCCTCTCAAGTGGGTAGAGCAGGCCAGGGACTCGAGCTGAGATGTGAGTGGTGAGGAGCCATCTATGAAAAGACTTGGAAGAGCGTTTGGGCAAAGGGAACAGCTGGCCAAAGGCCCCCCGGTGGGACCAGGTGTATTGGAGGGACTGGAGGAAGGCTGTGCCTGGGGGTGGGGAGGAGAAGGAGGGGGATGAAGGGTGCTGGAGGGGGGGCTGAGATGGGAGGGGCCAACACAGTAATGGAGGGCCTTAAAAAATTAGCATGCCGACTGTGGATTTTATCCTAAATGGGCTGGGAATCCGCTGGAGGATTGTAAGCAGGGGGTGACATTATTTGACTTACATTTCTAGAAGGCTCTCTAGACTGCGGCATGGGTTATACAGAGATGAGAGTAGAGGCAGCATAAGCCAGCATGGAGGCTCCTGCAGGATCCAGGGCTAAAGATGCCCTGGACGTGGGGCTGGCCCAGTGGCTTAGGGGTTAAGTTCCCACACTTCGCTTTGGTGGCCCAGGGTTCACTGATTCAGATCCTGGGCGCAGACCTAGCACTGCTCCTCAGGCCATGTGGTGGTGGTGTCCCACATAAAATAGAGGAAGACTGGCACAGATGTTAGCTCAGTGACAATCTTCTTCACAAGAAAAAAAAGGGAAAGCAAGATGCCCTGGATGAGGTTGTAGTCTGGGGGCTGGCGAGCAGTGGGAAGATCTAGGGTGTCTGGGAGGTTGAGTGGGCAGGACTTGCTGAGGGATCGGAGAAAGAGGGTGAGAGAGAAGGAGTGATTCAGGCTGACCCTGTTATTCTGGCTGGAGCAGCTAGACGGATGGTGATGGCTAATTACCCAGACGGAGAAGGCTGGCTGGGGGTTGGGGTGGGGAGGTGGAGGGAAGAATCAGAGTTCTGTGTGGACACCAGAAGCATCCTGTCAGATGTCCAGGTGGAGCCTGGGCTCCGAGGTGATCGGGATGCAGACAGAAACTTGGGAGTCTCAGCTCAGGGATGAGGCTGCAGGAGACCACCCAGGGAGATGGCAAGAGTGGGGACGAGGGGTCACGGGACTGAGCCCTCCCTGGCAATTTGAGAGGGAGAAGCAGCAAGGACGCTCACCTGCTCAGGGGCTCCCAGGCCCTGGGTGGTAGCTGGGATGTTGCCAGGACTGGTTTCCAGATGGGAGCCATTAGAATATTTTTATGCTAATGGAGTGAGCCAGGATTTTTTTTGAAGCTATTTTTCCTTTTGATCGTACTATAAGTTTTGCTACTTACTCACGCTTCTTATTTTGACCCAAGACTTCTCTCGGCAGCCCACTCTACACCGTTCCTGTCACTATCCCCATTATCTGTTATCGGTGTGAGGACACAGGCACAGAGAGGCCAAGTAGCACACTTATGGGCACACAGCTGCTAAGTGGCAGCACCGGGATTTGAACCTGAGCAGCTCGGCTCTCGTGTTGTATTCTTAGGCAGGACGCTGAACTGCCCCCGCTCATCTTTCCAACTGAAAAGTTGTGATTTTTGTTAAGTCCAGCTTCGGGGGGAAGCCAGTTTCCTTCGGCATTTTATAGTGGATGTGTCTGAGCTTTCCAGTTGGAGTGGGATTCAGCTGTCGCCTCTGTGTTTGCTCCATGGCCTCGGGCAACTGGCTTCATCTCCCCCGCCACACACACACACCTCTCCCCCTTTCATAGAGTTGTGAGGATCACATGAGATCATTTGTTCATTCGTTCTTTCACAGGTGTTTATTGAGTGCCTGGGGCAGGCATGGGGCAGGCATGCGGCAGGGTGCGGAATGAGACGAGCCCGTCCCAGCCCTCGTGGCCCTAAGTACACACACAGTTAATTATTTGTGCTAGGTGCTGGGAAGTTCAGGGTGCAAAGAGACTGTGCAAGAGACTAATCGGATCTGCCCCCCCCCCCCCCCCCGCCACCTGTGCGTGTGTGATGGTGGGCGATTAGGGAGGAGTTCCTGGAGGAAGGGACCTTTGAACTGGTGTGGGTGTGAATGAGCTAGCCCGAGGGGAGGAGTGGACCTGGGACCACCCAGCCTGTGCAGCTCCAGCTTCTGAAGGCCAGGTGCAGAGGACCCGTGACCTCCAGGTGGCTGGAGAGTTGAGAGGAGAGCCAGGGAGATGGGTCCTGCAGAGTGGGATGCTGTAGAGATGTCCGAGGGTAAGGACGTGTGACCGTGTCCACTGGCCTTGGTCCCAGGAGGTCAATGCCTGGGCCAGAGCTGCCTGGAGGGATCAATGTGGGAGATGCTTCTCTTCCCCTTCCCAGATATGTGCCTTCTGGTCCTCTCTTGCTGCCTCCTATTAGCTGGTTCTCTATCCAAGACCCCTCTCTCTCTGTGATGGGTGCTGGTGTGTCGGGGTGAGGGCACCAGCAGCTCTTGTGCTGGGGCAGGGTCTGGAGCCGTAAGAGCTCAGGCATGTCTTGCTTCCTCCTGGGCAGGGCAGGTGGCCTTGAAGGGGAAGTGGGTCTGTCCTCATCCTAGACCTGCAAGGGGCACAGAGGCACTGGCACCCAATCCAGTGACAATTGCCTGGCATCTCCCTGTGCTGTCCCCTTGAGGACAGAGTCCTGCCTTTTCACCTCTGGATCTCTCACCCTAAGCCAGAGCCTGTGCATAGAAGGATCCTAAGAGGGGCTCAGGAGGGGAGGGCCCCTGGAAGGGGTGGGCTCAGTCTCACATGGTTCTCTTTGCTTGGAATTTCCCGTTGGCATCTCTGTGGGTGGCGTCTCGTTGCATGTCAGGCTGCAGCCCAGCAGAGTAGGTCCTGGACACCATGGGGATCTGCGCCAGCTTTTTGCTGCAGCTTTAGTCAGTGCTCTGGGGCAGATGGGGTACGAGCCTTGCAGGGTGGCGAGTTTAGAAGACACGCAGGACAACATCAGGATCCCATTCACATTCCGAAACACCTGAGGCCCTTGGCTGCCTCTGAGGTTTTCAGCTCGAGCAGAGGAGGTCAGGAAAACTGACTTGCTCACCAGCTTCTGATGACACACCTTCCCCCCCGTCTCATTTGTGCACAGAGCTTGTCAACTTTTTATTTTCCCAAACGAGAATATTAAAAGATAAAATAAACAGAGACCAAACCAACTCCCATCTCGTATCTCACCATTTCACATATATAAAGGGCATTTTAATGCCCCATGTTTTGGACGGACAAGGTCTCAGAATAAAAGAAAGCCTTTAGGGATCGGCCCTGTGGCCTAGTGGTTAAGTTCAATGCGCCCCACTTTGGTGACCCGGGTTTGGTTCCCAGTCATGGACCTACACCACTCGTCAGCAGCCATGCTGTGGTGGTGACCCACATTCAAAATAAAGGAAGATTGGCACAGATGTAGCACAGGGTGACTTTTCCTCAGCAAAAATAATAAATAAATAAAATAAAATCCTTTTAAAGAGAATCAGGCTGGGTTTTGGAAAGGTCCTTTGTTCATTTCCTTTTCTCATTTTGTTGCAATCCGATGGAAGTTTTGTTAGACCAGTGGCCATACATGAGGTGGAGTTTGGAAAGCCTTTCCTTGACTCCAGGACAACTCCTCCACCCAGTTTACAGATGAGGAAACTGAGGCCAGGGCTTGCTCCAGGTGGAAGGACCCTCAATGGTGGAGCTATAACCAGACCCCAGGCCTCTGGAGCTCCAGCCCTGGGCCTGTCCCACAGTAACACTGTGCAACGAGTAACCTGGCTGTTTAATCTCAGTGGCTCGAGGGCCCATCAGGCATTGCCCAAAGCCCCTGTGATGTTCACAGCTGGCAGGCTGACATTCTGGAAGCTTCCACCTAAGGAGCCATACAGAACCCCTCCGACTGCCAGCCAGCATCTTCAGTCTTGGAAAGAACATGTGTCCATATCTTTACTTCTCAACAGGAGCATGTGCTCCTCCAGACCACGAGCCTCAGCTGCCCCAGAACACATAGCGAGCCCTTGGCATGCATCAAATCACCTGAGTCACAGCCCGCCGTCATCCTGATGGAGACTCAATTCACCTGGAGGAAATTTAGTTTTAGCTGCTGTGACAAATGGTATCTGACACCTGTGAACCGGGCTGTCTCTGTCCACCTGCTCACTGATTACTTCGGGCAGGTGTGTCTCTTTCCTGAAGAGGGGTGACGTGGTGGGGTGTCGGCCATCTGGCGATGTGTCAGCCTGGGGAGTGTGTGATCCCTTGAAAAATAACGTCCACCCCATCATGATGCGCTAACTCCTGTGTTTATATTATTTTGAAGATCCTGTTCCTTTCTGCGGTCAGGTGCCTGTTGAGGCACTTCCCCTGGGTTCTCTCTTTGATCTTCCCAGCCCTACGCAGTGACTGCCCCATTTGCCAGAGAGAGAAAAGGGGGCCCAGTGAGGTTCCGTAAGACGTGGAGCTGGGTTCAGGGCTGGGCAGTCTTAACCCACAACGATGCCTTCCTTTGGAACGTCTGAGTGGCAGGCTAATGAGATTTTGCGAGAGTTTATTCTTGGTTTAGGTTCAATGTTGTGCTTTGTGGATCTAATCCGCACAGTCAGATTACAGGAACCAGAGGTTCAAACTGTGTTGCACTGAAGCTTCTTCTCAGAAGAGAGGGAGATGATCTGAGAGAAGATCCCACAGTGGCCCGAGCCTCGCTTCTCTCTCACGAGCGTCTATGGCCCGGGATGGGCGTGGGTGGGCGGCCAGCATGGGGTCACCTGAAGTAATTTCAGAGATGTTAGCACTCCTCCGAGGGGCGGAGAAGGAAGCAGCGATGGCCTCGTTTGCTCCAACTGGCTCTCCTGACATGATGTGGGAGGGCCGCTCGGATGTGGCGGGTCTGTGCGCGTGATGTCTTTGATTTTATGCCCTCCTGGAGCTGCTGCCGGGGGTCTGTGACTGCCGGGTTGGCCTGGTCGATGGGATGCTGTGGACCTCTGCAAAACCCTGGGTACCAGTGAGGTGTGGTGTTGGGTAGGAGGTGTCACCTGGTCCTTTTCTTGCCCCCAGCCCCGTTCCAGCTGCATGTCCCGTGTTAGAGCGGGGCCGTCGCCTGGGAATCTCCTCCCTCTTTCCCCTCCACTGCCGTTGCTGAGTTCCTGTGTGTGTTTGGGGGAAGTGATGCTGCACGGCAGCCTCCTTGTCACCTCCAGAAGAACTCCAAGGTGGCAGTCACTTGACCCAGCTGCTTGCTCCTTATCTGGGAGCAGCCGGGCTGACTCTGAGAAGGCGCCGTGTAGGGGTGTGATGGGATGTGCAGGCGGGGAGAGGGTGTTGACAGACAAATCCACGAGTGAGGGCAGGAGACAGGCGGCTCTGTGGGCCTCAGGTAGTCCCCAGCTTTGGTGAAGGGGCAGTAAAGCTGAGGACACTGGCTTTCAGATAACTGAGAGGTGCCCCAACCCCCAGGTACAATGAGCCGGCCGAGGTGCCCGCAGTGATGCAGTAGAGAAAAGCCAGAGCAACGCTGACCATCAGGCCCTCCTGCCTCTCCTCCGTCCGTCCGCCCTGTCCACCACCCGAGACATGCTGTGGAAGTGTGATCCCAGGGATTTTTGTTTTCACTTTTAAATCATCTTTATTTTGGTTGCGAAGTTGCAATTTACTTTGTTACTAAACATTTTATCTGTTCCCATTTGAGGTCTCGTAGCTTGCCACGTAAAACATTGTATTCACTTCCAAACTGCGATACAAGAGATACAAGAACGTTCTAAGACACCATTTACCAAATTACCTCTCTACGGTATTCAGACTCGCGCCTTAAAATGACATCACTTGAAAACGGCAAGTGAGTTAATTAGCAAAAACATCCAATTCTTTTCCTGATGAAGGGGGGTACCAAATGGCACACAAACACTCAACTTTTTAAGTGTATTTTTTATTGTGATGAAATGTACTTAACATAAAATTGCCCATTTTCACCGTTTTTAGGTATATAGTTCAGTGGCATTGAGTACGTTCATGTTGTCGTGCAGCCTTCACCACCGTCCAGCTCCAGAACTGTGTCATCTTCCCAACTGAAGCTCTGTCCTCGTTCAACACTAACTCCACATTCCCCCCACTCCAGCCCCTGGCGCCCACCATTCTACTTTCTGTGAATTTGGCTCCTCTAAGGGCCTCATACCAGTGGAATCATACAGGATTTGTCCTTTTGTGACTGCCTCACCTCACTTAGCATAATGTCTTCAACAATAAAACTTGAAATGAAGTGTTTAATTTAATGTTAGGTGCTCACCTCTCAAAAGCAACAATCATGGAGAACTTAGCATTAATTTTAACCCAAGGATGCATATGTAACCGTTATTCTGCGGGACACAGGGAGAGAGAAATAGTGGTCCACAAACCAGACTGTCGTACTCAACGTGGTTTCAGTAGAGTAGCTGGTTGGGACCTATAGAATCTGAACGCAGTGGGTAATGATTTTTCAAACCCTTCCTGCAGGTTACAACACACATTTCTAGGGACTACAGTTTCCCCAGTGAATTCTGAGGACAAAGCGGGGACACCAGCCCGGGCTCCCTTGTCTGCACTCTTTCCCTGGTCCTCCGCGCCTCCCTTTCTGACCTCATTTGATTTTCACCACCGGAGTAAAGCTTGTTTATTACGGAGGGGATGAGTATGAAAACAGCAAAGACAACTCTTTCTGTCCCTTTCTAATTGGGGTCGCTTGGAAGAGCTGCCCGGGGGTGGAGCAGCACTTGTTTTTGTGCTTTAGAGAGCCTGGTTCCAAGAAAGCAATGCTCCCAAAGAGGTGAGTGGCTTTATTTGTTTCTGCACGTAAGTTAATAACAGACCTTTTCTGGACGGGATGGACACGCTTTTAGACCAACCTGCAGGAGATGGTACCTTTGGTGACATCTTGAGCTGTGACACCGGACAGTTCACCCTTCTGTCCACCAGACCCCTTTCCCTGCAGCCCCGTTTTCCTCTAATGGGCTGGGGGCAGCTGTCTCCAAGGCCAAGAAAGTGGCAGTTCTGGAGTCTCAGAGCCATGTCCCCAGCATGTCCCTGGCTCTGCTGAAATCGCAGCCCGCCCTGCGCTTTGCTGCCAGGGGCTCCAACAACGATTGTGCCTCGGGGTCATTCCGTCCCTGCGAGGGGGCCTGTTTGCAAGCAAACTACATTTCAAGGATGGTCTTGCCGATGAGGCCCCTGGTTGAGATGCTTGTGGGCCAGTCCTGTTTAGTGCTTGCTGAGCCTTGCTGCTCGTGCTGGGCGTGGACGGGTGCTGCGGGGGTACTGAGACGAGAGAGATACTATCCCTGGCCTGAACGAGTTTTTAATTCTGGAGGAGGCAGACCAGAACAGCTTTGGAGGTTGCCAGAACCAAGCTTGATGCCTGGCTTTGCCACTCGTTGGCCCCTCTGGCTGTGTGACCTGGAGCTGGTGACTTAACCTCTCTGAGCCGGAATTTTCTTCTCTGCAAAATGGGGAACACAATGAACTGGTGTCACTGGGTTCCTGTGAGAGTTAAGACTCACAAAGGCTGGTGCCCTGCCTGGCACATGGTGAGCAGTCAGTCCTGAGGGAGCACCAGTGGAGATGGCAATGATGGTGGGGAGACAAGGTGTTGAGGGACATCTTGCAAGAACTGGGTAGTGTCTGGGGGGAGGAGGTGACAAGGCTGGACAGAGAAGGACCAGAGCCCAGAGGGGCCAGAGCCCTGACCGAGGAGCCGGATGAGAGGTTGGCAGGGAGCATCAGGAGCCCTGAGTGATGGCTGAGCGTTGCGCAGACCTGGCCACCCACTGGGTGGGGGCGAGGACACCTTGATGTTTATGTTCACATCACTGTTTGGTGACTTAACTCCATTCAGCTTCTTCCATTCTTACTTACATTTAAAGTCCAGATTCCATAGCCACAGCCACTGATGTGACGGTTTGGTGGCGGGGCACTTAGGGCACGCAGTTTAGAAGACAGCAGCGAATGGGGGTCGAGGAGGGATGGCGGTGGGAGAATCCCTGACTGCCTCTGCGCACCAGGCCCCCACAAGAACCCGGTGATGCAGGGTCCGTGCCCCAGTTCATGAATCAGGAGCCTGAGGCACAGGCGGCCTCAGGAGTTGGCCTGGGGGTGGCATGCTGCTAAGTGGGGTCAGGGCTTCGCACCCAGGTCTGGCTGACGCTGCGACCTTCCTCCACTGCCTGCACTGTGACGTCCCCAGAGCAGCCGCCAGCCCTCCAGGGGAGCATGGTAACAACAAGGGCTGGCGTTCCCCTTGGGTCCCCTCTGACCAAGCTGGAGCGCTCAGCCCGTCCCCATGTCAATAATTCAGCCTTGACCAGGGGCCCATGAGCTTGGGCCAGTTAGCCCGGCTCCAGCTGGCCACCCATCAGCCACAGGCCCTGGCTCTAAACAAACCCCTGTCACCCTGGTCCAGTCGCAGGGTCGGCGGGACTGTGCAAGCAAGGACGCCCCTCGGGACAGCTGTATGTGTCAAGAGTCTTGAGGATGTATTCCCTGTGACCCGGCTTCTCTCCTTCGGGGACTGTGGCTTTAATCATGACTTCAGGAGTAAAGATACACAAATAAGGATGTTCGAACCAGTGCTGTTTGTTCCCGATGGTGAAATATCGGATGACATAGACTCCAAGACGGGGAATGGGTCAGAAACGATGCCACCTCTCCTCGACAGTGTGACACCATGTGCCTGGCACGGAGGCATGAAAAGGAATTTAAGGGCCCAGGGGGTGAGAGATGGTGAATGCACGGGGCCTTCTCTACAGGGCCCATCAAGTGTCGGGGCTGTTTATTAGGATGAGGACGGTGATGCCCTGCCCAGGGCTGCCTTGTCACTGTCCAGCCAGGCTGTGGTCCCTGGTGAGCTCTCCGTGCCCTCTGACGGGGCCGTGCAGGAGCTTTCCGTTGGCTGACGGGCGTCTCACCCCCAGGGAGGGCACGCTGACCCTGGGCAGCTGTGAGGCTCCGTTTTGCACAAGTTCCAGTTTTGTGGCTGTTTGGAGCATTCCAGTGACATTCCAAGTTTCTGGACTGCGGGAAAGACTTAACATTTTATTGTCCTGCTGAGAATAAGGTTCAAAGAGTCAAGGCTTCCCAGCGGGAATCGTTTCCAAATGTTTCTACAGCTCAGGGCACAAAGCTCTCGCCCCGCTGAGCCGGCCACGGGAGTCTGAGCTCCACCTGCGCCTGCCCTTCTGGGAGTTGATGGAGGCTCTGGGGCTGCTGCTCATCCCTCGGGGCTGCCGCACCCCACAACGGGGCCCTGGCTCCCCCATCTCATGGGCAATGGCAAGCAAATCCTCTTTGTTCCTTTAATGTGTAATCAAGCCGCTGTTTAACCGAGCACACTGTGTGCTCAGAACTTCATAAGCTTTATCCATCTTCTCAGCAACTCTGCAAAGGAATTGTGGGCCCCATTTTGCCGCCAAGGAAGCTGTGGCTCAGAGGGGTGAAGTGGCCTGCCCAAGGTCACAGAGCAAGAAAGCGCTGGAGCTGGGATCGGAGCCCAAGTCTGACTCCAAAGCTTACGCTCTTTTCCTCAACTCTGTAGCTGCTGCCTGCCAGCTTTGTGTCGAGGTGGAAGAGGACGAGAGGCAGGCCCGGCTCTCAAGATGGTTGTGGTTGGGAGGGGAAGGCAGACAGAATATTGGAAAACGGTGAGCTGTGCTCCACACACACAGTGAGATGTAGGGGCAGAGGGCCACCCAGGCAGGCTGCAGGAGCGGGTGATAGACCGGATGGGGGGTGGGCCAGGACTGGAGAGAGGCTGTGAGAAGCCACGAGGGCTCAGACCACAGGCAGGAGAGCTCAGTGGGCCCGGATGGAGTTGGGGTGAACGGGGAGCCCGGGCTGGCTGTGCAGGGAGACCAGCCTCAGTGTCAGGCCATGTGGCTGGGTCATAGTCATCCCAGGGATGGACCACGGGCCATATTTTATCTGGCAGGTAAGGTCCTTTGTTTCGTGAGTGCTTTTCTTAAAACCAGTTGAAGCAAGAATGAAGGGATGAACAAATGACTGCATGGGAGCATTTGAGACAATCCCCGTGACTGTGGCTCTCCCTCATGGTGGCTCTCCTGCTTTGGTGCGGGGAGGCTCGTGGCACCATGTGAGTCTCTTATGCCAAGGTACATCTCCCATGTTCACTAAACAGCATCATTGGGGAGTACGGAGAGGGTACAGCTGAGGTAGGGATAGACCGAGTGGCCAGGTGGCAATGGACTAGGGTACGTTGCTATGGGGTGGACTGTCACCCTTAGCCAAACCCCCTCAGACTCCCCCTGCCAGCCTGGGGGAGCCCAGGAGAGTGAGATGGGGTGGGTTACATCCTTCCCGGTGGAAAGCAGCTCGGAGGTCCCCGGAAGGGGACTTGGACTTGGTTCGAGGCAAGACCCCTCCTCCACCTGGCCACATGTAACTGCCAGCCCAGCCTCAGCTCCTCGCCATGCACAGACCACCCCAGGGTCTTTCTGGAAGCGAGTGCCCTTGGCGGCGGCGGCAGTAGTTTCTCCTGTGCCTGAGAGCATTCAAGGGCAGTGTGTTCCAGACGCAGTTTGACGGCAGAGGCGTCCATGGTGGTTGACGACGGGTGGTCAGAGCCAGTGTTTTAGGAAGTCCCGGCCTCTTCTGAGCCCGGGGTGAGCCTTCCATCCGGGGCCACCCCGAGGGCCCGGCCTTGGAGGAATAATGAGCTCAAACAGGACACCCGGCCGTCGGTGCCAGGAAACGCTGCCAAGCCCGGCGGGATTTACGCCCTTGGGCGCTGGAGAGCTGTCAGTAAGAAAACGTGGTGTTTCTTAAGCCCAGTTTTGCAATGTCCTGCTGTGCGCTGGGTGACCTGCCCGGGCTGCAAAGGCCATTGGTGCTCAGGCTCTCGGCACGTGAGTCCCTTATGCCGAGGGCAACTTGGTACCCTGCTGCTCCTCCCCTGGGGCACAGTGGGGTCCTCTCCCTCCTGTGAGCTGAGGGGCCCCTCGGGGCAGCAGGCTGGGGTGGGGGCTGAGAGCCTGTCTGTGGACTGGCAGGCTGGGTTCCCAGCTCAGCTGGGCTGTTATCCAGCTGTGAGGGCATATGTGGGCCAGCTGCTGGACCCCATGAGCATTCATCTTTCCTTTGTGTGACCAGAGACTCAGTCTTGTGGCAGATCAAGGGCAGAAACCACCCCCAGCCTCAGGCTCCCCCCCTGCAGGATGAGAGCTGACACCACCCTGACAGTGGAGGTTAAGTGAGAGCACAGATGCGGGTCCCAGAGGCTGGTCTAGAAACACTGGCCCTTTCCCTCTTCGAGGCCCTCGTTTCCAGCTCCTCCTCTGAGCCTCCTGCCTGGTGTGCGCTCCCCACTCACCAGGCCGGGTCCCTACTCACCAGAGAAGCATTCCTCGGTCGTCCCAGGTTTGGGTACCAGCCCTGCTTGGAACCTCCAGGCCTACCCCACTCTGCACTGTCTGTCTCTAGTGGCCAAACCATCTCCGACCCTAGAGGAGTCAGGTTGGTCACGTCCTGGGTTCCCTGACCACTGGGCTGGACGGCAGCTTGGTCATGCCTCTGTCAGCAGCTCCTGTCTTTCTTGCCCTCTGGACTGTGACGGCAGGGACCCCGTCTGAGTTTCCGGCGTGTGTTCAGAGCAGGCATTCAGTCCGGGCGGGCGTGGATCCTGGATGCTGAGCTGCAGCCCCGTCAGAGTGGGTTCGGAAGGTGACAGTGAGATTTCAGGCTGCTCTAGGAAGGAGCAGGATGTGTGCTCCCAGCCCGGGACCCAGTGAGTTTTCAGTATGCGTTTGTCAAGTGACTAAAGGAACAGGTGTGCCCATGGCCCCGTCAGACTGGCCTGATGCTATGATAGAGACCTAAGGACGTGGGCGTCTGGGTGGTGTGTCTGGGAGGGGAAGCCCTCGGCCACCCAAGGGAGACGCATGTCAGAGGGGAGCCTGTGTGCCAATCACCCCATTCTCTTCCCTGCACAGCAGGTGCAGATGTCCCCCTGGAGGCTTGCTGTGCTGATGGACATCGAATGGCCACTCAGCACAGGGACTGCTCGCTGCCTTATGCCTCGGAATCCAAGGAATGCAGGTACGTTGGCCAATGGCCACCATTTTACCAGAATGGTGGTTCTTTAGAGGAAAGCCGGGCAGGAAGGGAGTATGTGCCAGACTCCCCTAGGAGAGGCTGGGCACCCGGGGCTGGATTGGCCCAGGCTGTGGGAGGTGCCGTGGATAACCCCTACCTCCTTTCTCCGTGCTCGCATGGTCGCCGTACGGGACTCGGCTCACCCTTCCCGTGCTGCCCTGTGGTTGTCAGGGGGTCTCTACCCTTCACTGGGCTGCAAGCAACAAGGCCTGGGTTTGCAGCCCTCTCTGCCACAGCTGGGCACTGGCCAAGTCAGTTTCCTCCTGACAAAAAAAATAAAAGCGTGGACCCCCTTCAGACCCCAAAAACACAGATGAGCCAGTCCAGAGCAGAGTCCCCCAGACAGTTCACCTTATGCGGTAGCCAACGTCTGGACTGACTATTTTTATTCTGCACTCCCTAAATTGACTCAAGCTCCCTTAAAAGTTTTGGGAGAATGTAAACTTAGAATAAATCATGAAGGTATATAATGTTGATTGTCACCATAAACATATTGTAAAATTAAGAGCAAGCCTTTATGAAGCTCCTACTTTGCACTGTGCATTTGAGGCGTATTATCTCATTTAACCCTATAATTAATCCCATTTTACAGACGAGAACACTGAGCCTCCCCCAGTATACGTAGCTGGTAGGTGATGACGTCAGGATGTGAACCCAGATCTGCCTGTCTAGGCAGCAGATGTCGGGGACAAGGGTGTGTGCACGTTCTGACGTTTGCCATCCATTCGTCTGCTCTGCCTCTAATCCGGTCTGAGCTGCGTCGCCGCTTGGAGCCGTGGGGTGCTGGGTAGAGAGCTGCTATGGAAAGAATGTGCAGGGAAGGCTTGCGCGCCTCCTCCTGGGGCTCTGCGTTTGTGTTGGCATCGAGCACAGCGTGCTGCGGCCAGCAGTGATGGAGGATGTAAATCTCAACTTAGCAAATTCTTGAAAAGTCAAAAGCATTATAGACCAAACAAAGGAAGAGAAAGCGGGGCGCTTGGATTCTTTGAATTGACTGGGAGACCACGCGGTTAGGGTTCACGGAGCCTCCGAGGAGTGAGAGCTGGGATCTGGGCTCCCAGATGCGGCTTAGCGCTAGCGATGTCGGAGGGGCAGGTGGAGCTGGGGGATCAGCACCGAGCCTTCTGTTCGCGGACGTTGCCGACGAGAGGCCAGACTGACCAGGCCTGGGTTTCTCTGGCTGTGTGGCCTGAGCCAGCTCAGAGCCTCGGTTTCCCCAGGCGTAAAAGGAGGACTGTGGTTCCCTCCTTTCAGGGCTGGGATAGTGATAGAGGCGAGGGAGGAAGCCAGCACCACAAAGCCGGACAGTGGCAGCATGGTAGTCTGCTGGGGGCCACCATAACAAAACCCACAGACGGGGGCTTAGACAACGGATGTTTGTTTGTTTCCTCACGCTTCTGGAGGACCGGAGTGCGAGGTCAAGGTGTCGGCAGGGTTAGCTCCTTCTGAGGCCTCTCTCCTTGAAGGGTAGAGTGCCATCTTCTCCCTGTGTCCTCACATGGTCTCCCTTCTGGGTGTATCTGTGTCCTGATCTCTTCTTGTAACGACCCCAGTCATGGGATTAGGGCCACTCCAATGACCGTTTACCCTGAATTACCTCTTTAAAGACCCCATCTCCGAAGACAGTCACATGCTGAGGTACTAGGGGTTAGGATTTCAACAGAGAGTTTTGGAGGAGACACAGTTCAACCCATAACAGAGAGCCGCTCTTATTAATACTGAAATCGAAGACTTAGAAAGTGAGGCATCGCCAGCCAGACTTCTCCATGTCAGAGGGAGGAACTGAGGTCAAGAGACTCAGCGGCTTCTGGGCCTCCTTGAGAACTTGAATTTTAGCCTCGACTACATTTATTCCTGATGTCTGCTCACCGATGTCTTTATGAGGCCTCGAGTTATCTTTGACCCCCAGCGGCTCCTTCTCAGCTGTGCAGTAGGCATTCCCATTACGATCTACGTTTTGGTAGGGGTAAGTTTCAAACATGCAGTAAGAGATTTCCTGAATGTGAATAATATCTGAATGGCCAAGAGGGAATTTTTTCTCTCTTTGTGGGAAATGTGGGGGCGAGTCCAGGCTCCTCTTGGCCCCTAATTTGTTTCTGGTGGTGCTCACTTCATCCTGTGGGGCCTGGGGAAATTCTGGCTGGCTGATGGGAGCTTCTATATTACAGTGTTGTCAGAACGCATTAGTGAGCTCCCAGGACACCAATCACAGGTCACTGATTTTGAGCGACCACCCTTTTGTTTCACAGAGTCACTAGGAGGCCGTTCGACTTAGCCCAGTGAACTCGCGGGCAGGGGGCCGTGTGTGGGTCGACGCTGCTTGGCGAGTTAGCTGTTGAGTTGACTGGCTCTGACCGTGTCGCTGCCCTGCTGTCCCTCTGGTGCCTGCCCTGCACATGATCCCTGTTGCTCAGTTAATGTCGGGGTCCCAGCCCCACACAGTCTGCAGAGGTCAGGGGCCCAGCCTGGGCTCTCGGGCTGAAAGTGAGAAGCAGCTCATGTAAGATGCATCTGGGGTTTCATTCAAGATACAGATGTGAGTGCCACCGTGGGGGCCACTCAGGAGACCTAGACACCCCCCCCCCCCACCCCGCCACTGCCGCCCCAGCCCTCCATGCTTTCCCTGCCCAGCCTGGAGGACGGCAGACGACAGAGGCTTCCGAGCCCCGAGTCAGAGCTGCGGTGCTGCAATGAGGGCGGGCTGCGTGCTGGGGCCCCTCAGCAGCACGGTGATGCCCCAGAGCAGGGGATTTCTCTCCAGCTCTATCCATGTGACCATTTTTAATGACAGCAGGGAAGGGAGAGAGCAGATCAGAGGTCAAATCTGGTTTAAGAGGATGCTCTGACTAGTAATAGTTAAAAGATGCAAGAAACAAGGATCACCGGCCACCTGGTAAGCCACTAGTTCTGGCGTCATTTATCATCTTTCAAGATGGCCTTCTACCAGGCTCACCAGTTTTAAGTAAAATTCTCAGTTTTCCTTCAATCAGCAAGTCTTTATTGATCCTCACTGCTGTTCTAAGCTCAGGACGAGGTAGGATGGGATGACACGAGCTGGGGGGTGGTGCAAGCCTCCTGGACAGAGCTGAGGCAGGAAGGCCCTGGGGGTCCTGTGGGGTGGACTCCAGGGGGCAGTGAGGCAATCAGAGGGGACTGCAGGAGGAGCCGACCCCTCCGCACACGTTGGCTGTAGCCGAGCGCGTCCTGCTCTGCCTGAGCCTCTGACGTGGGCGCATTTGGAGGCTGTCAGGAGACGGCAGCTCTGATGCTTCCCCGATTCCCGCATCACCCTGCATTCTAGCCCTAACCAAGCGCCGGCATTCTTTAGGATCCAATCTAAATTTGCCTAAAACCTTGGGTTGAATTAAGCCCATGGAGTCTCTCGGAGGAATTTGGACACATATGAGCCCAAACCTAAAGCAGGTCCCCAGCTGACATCTTTCACTCCAGCAGGCACTTGAACCCCTTCATTTATTCATTTCACAAATATCACTGAGGGCATGCCAGGTGCTAGGCACCGTTCTGAATGAGATGGGGGTGAATCAGTGAAGGAAAGACGCAAAATCTCTTCTGCAGAGGATACAGATGATAAAATAGTCAGTGAATTACACGCTTTGTGAGAAGGCGCGATGTGTCATGGGAAAGGGAAAATCAGGGACGAGAGACAGGGTCCTGGTCAGGGCAGGTTTACAATTTAGGTAGAGCTGTTGGGGACGCCTCACTGAGAAAGGGTGTTTGAGCCAGGTCCTGAAGGACGCGAGGTCATTTGTGCAAGTTGTCAGGCAGCAAGGGGAGAGCAGAGATGTAGGCACAGCTCCCAGGCACCTGGCGCCGGGCTCCTTCCACCGCCGGCCCCACCAGGGCAGAGTTTAGTCGCTGCTCCCCGGAGCCCACTCGGTGCAGGAGGCTGTTCCTCTCCCCGTCCCTGAAGCCTTTGCATGGGCCTGGCTCAGTAGGGCCTCAGCCAAATTTTGTTTTAATTACAGTAAAACACATGTAACATAAATTTTACTGTCTTCACCACTTATAGGTGTAGAGGTCAGTATATCTGCATTGTTGTACAAGCATCACCACCAGCAGTGCCAGAACTTTTCCATCTTCCCAAACTGAACCTCTGTCCCCATTAAACGCTAACTCCTCATTCCCCTCCCGCAGCCCCTGAAACCCACCATTCTGTGTTCTGTCTCCGTGAATTTGATTCCTCTAGGGACCTCATGTGAGTGGAATCATGCAATAATTGTCTTTTTGTGACTGACATTTTACTTAGCGTAACGTCCTCAAGGTTCATCCGTGTGGTAGCATGTGTCAGGATTTCCCTCCTTTTTAAGGCTGAGTAATATTCCATCATGAGTATAGACCACATTCTGCTTATCCATTCTTCGATGGACACTTGGGTTGCTTCCATCTTTTGACTATTGTGAACAGTGCTGCTCTGAACACGAGTATACAAATATCTGTTTGAGTCACTGTTTTCAGTTCTTTGGGGTGTCTGCCCGGAAGTGGGACTGTATGGTAATTGCATTTTTAACTTTTTGAGGAACAGCCCTGCTGTCTTCCACAGCAGCCGTAACATCTTACATTCCCACCCACAGTGTGAGAGGGAGTCAGTCTCTCCTTATTCTGGCCAATAGTTTTGAATGAATGGATGGATGCCTGCACACCGGTCACTCTCCCTGACGATTTAGTGAAATGCCTATTATTTGCAAATCCACCAAAAGTATGATGGAACGTGTAGTCACACAGGATAGACAAAGCCATCCCGGAGCTCAAGGGCAGTTCTGGAAGCACCTGGGAAGCCGGGTGCAGACCTCCAGCCCCACAGCGTGGAGGCAGGGGAAGGGCAGGCTGGGGGCTGCAGCCTGCGGGCAGAGGCGGCCTGGCTGGCAGCGCAGGGAGGCCGGATGGGCCCCACCCTCTCTGGACAGGAGCAGGTCAGGCGGCTCCTCCTGCCTGTGCTGGCTTCGGCCGAAGCCAGATTTATTTTGGGTCTGGTGGGAGCCACACCTGTGACTCACGCACACCTGCTACCCGCTGCCCTGAGCTGGGTCTGAGGGATGATTCTGGCAGGTCACCATGCTTGTGCAGACACCAGCCTTTATGCATGTGTGTCCTCCGGCTTCCAAGGCCTTTCTTCCTAGAGCCCCTGACGGGGCTGGGAGATGTGGCCCCTGCGGTCCGGCCTCACTGTTACCACTATCCCTCACTCCGCGGCCTTGGGCAAGCTCTCCCACCCCTCTGGAGCTATTTTCAGAGTCTGGACAATGAGGATGAGTGTTGAGAAGACTTCAACTTGATGAAGGAGGAGAGAGTCTGGTCCAGAGTCAGCTGTCAGCAGTTTTTGTTTTTTAAACAGGTGGCAATGTTTTGTGGGTGATAGAGCTTAGAGAGGTGATTCAGGGCTTTGGTGGCACAACTGGGTCTCCTGACTCCACCCCCAGACACTACTCTGCATTCAGTCATCTCACTAAACACTTATTGAGCGCCTTCTGTATGCCAGGCATTGTGTGTGTGTCTCTGTGTATCTGTGGGTGAGTGGGGGTGGGTTGGGGAGGTGGAGGGACACCCAAAGATGACAGAGCTCCCATCCCCAAGGGGCTACTGCTTCCAGGCCCTGTGTATCACCCGGTGCGCCCCCCCACCATCAGAGCCCTTGGCCCAGCCTGCCCTCTCTGCCCGCAGGATGGTCCAGGAGCAGTGCTGCCACAACCAGCTGGAGGAGCTGCACTGTGCCACGGGCATCAACCTGGCCAACGAGCAGGACAGCTGCACCACGCCATACAGTGACAACGCCAGCCTCGAGGCCATGTTTGTGAAGGTGGGAGCCGGCCCCCTGCCAGCCTGCAGGCCCTGGGCCCCTCCAAGCTCAGGAGCCACGGTTCATCCGTGGGAGGGCCTGGGGCGCCATTCTCCCCAGGCCCCCTACCCCAGTCCACCCGCCCAGGAGGGAGGAGGGACCACTGTAGTCTCCTATGGCCTCCAGCTTAGTCAGTAAGCCCTGGACCACGCCCCGGGCAGTCCAACACTGGGAAGCAGGGATGGAGTGACCTGGCCTTGACCTGAGGACCTCCAGGCCCAGGGCTTCCAGCAGGAATGCCGAGGTCAGAGCAAGGGTCACCTGGCCTCAGAGCCTTCAGAACCCTCTTCTCGGTTCCAGGTGAACACCCCTACCCCACCCAGGAGGCCCTCAAACTTCTCTGCCCTCCAGGGCTAGTCATAGCCCAGAGCTCAAAATAGGCCCCCACTAAGCCTCTGGTAATGCAGGACCTCTGTAACTGCTCTAGAAGAGAAAACTGAGGTTCAGAGAGGCCCACACTCTAAAGTGGCCTCTCAGCAGCCCTGACAGCAGTCCTGTCAGCATCAGCAGGGGAGGGTCTGGTGAGGCAGAGCTGGGAGTGGGGTCCATCCAGCCCAGGGATGCACTGAAGGGAAGCTAGGAGTAAATGTAATCTCTCCTGGGACTCCACATCTGGGCCAGTCGCTCAGGGTCTCTGTCACTGTGCAAGGTCTGCATCTTTGCATGGGTGCGGAGAAGTTCCCGAGAGCATTCCCAGCTCTGAAAACTGCAGATAAATTGGGCTGTCCCTCCCTTACCACCCAGGGAGGGAGAAAAACCAGCCCAACCGGCAGGCGCTCTGGTCTGGAGAGTTAACCTGGTTGCTGGGGTCCTGTTGGAGGTGCCTGGTGACAAAAACGAGCTCCCTGCAGGAAGGAGTTCCCATCCCAGTTAGGAAGGAGCAATTTCAAGGAGCAGGAGTTGGGATGAAGTGTGGATTCTGGGAGAGGGACGGTTCCTTTTTGGGGAGTCTCTCTTCCCACAGATTGGGACGTGGCGGGAGATTCCACGTGGAGGGATCGGGGTTCCGGGGCCCCTCTGCCCACCCTCAGCCTCTGTGGACTTTCGCGGGAAGAAGCTTCTGGCATGAGGGAGCTGGGTGGGGCGGTCTGGTCGGGGGCGCCTGGGAGCCAGGACCGTGGGCGTGACCGCCTCTCCGGGCAGGGCTGGGGCTCCGCAGAGGCCGTCCGCCTGGCAGCAAGCTCTGCGTGTGTGCCCAGACTTGAGAGAAAGGGAGGTGCGGAAAAGGCATGGGACATTCTAACCGGAGTGCGAGCAGATGGCTCTGGCAGAGGGGTGATGGGTGTTTCCGGGAAGGACTGCTCACGCCCGGCAAGGTGGAGGAGGTCGCCGACACTCCCCTCTTCCTGGCAGCCGGCGTTGTAGACGGAGCGGGATGGAAGACCCATCCACCTCCAGAGGAACTCAAGCCGAGCAGCCTCTCCCTAGCTCCTGTCCTGGACCTTTTGGAGGTTCTGGGCTTTTCTTAACACAATAAGGACCAAAATATGCTTTTCATGTGTCGGGGTGAATGTTGTCCCTGGGATTCAAGTGTGACTTTCGGGGCACTGGGGTCCGGGTGACAGGCAGTGACTCTGTCCGCCTCCTGATGGCCTGTCTTGAGACTCTCATGCTTTTCAAGCATACAGTGCTATTCCTGCTGCCAGAACAACCCTGACTCAGGGAGGGAGAGACAAGGTGTGTCTGCAGGGCCGGTAGAGAAATCTTAGAGCGCCTGAAAGGAGTGGGCCCTTAGAGAGCTCTCGGGTGCCCCGGGGGTCCCTCCCGAAGCTCCCTCTTCCTGGAGGTGTGTAAGGTGGGCAGGGCAGGGAGCTGAGGGGGCAGCGGGGTATCGGGAAGCACACGCTGGGTGCAACCCCCTTTGAGGCTCCTTTGAAAACCAGGACCTGTGCGTGCTGGGGTCCAGCAGCCCCAGGCTGGGTTGGCTTCGTTATGTACTGCCGATATTTAGAAGAGATAGCTAAGTCAGATCCGTGTCATTACCATCCAGGGCGAGTGCACATGGGGGGATCCGAGAGGCCCGTGGTGCCCCACTGTGTTGTATGTCTGGCTTCTCCATCTGGATTCTCCCCCTGTGTTTGCAGAGGTGCTGCCACTGCTGCCTGCTAGGGAGGGCAGCTCAGGCCCAGGGTCAGAGCTGCGAGTACAACCTCATGGTCGGCTACCAGTGTGGGCTGGTCTTCCGGGCGTGCTGCGTCAAGGGCCAGGAGACTGCAGACTTTGCCCCCGGTGATGTCGGGGACCTCCAAGAAACAGGTAATTTCCCCCCCCTTCCCTCTTGGGGAGTGCGTTAGTCAGGGTTATCCAGAGAAACAGAGCCAGCAGGATGTGTATATGTAGAGAGAGAGACATTTATTTTAAGGAATTAGCTCACACAATTGTGGGGGCTGGCAGGTCTGAATCTGCAGGGTAGGCCAGCAAGCCAGAGACCTGGGGAGAGCTGAGGTTGCAGTGCAAGTCTGAAGGCCTTCTGCTAGCAGAATTCCTTCTCACCTGGGGGAGGTCAGTCTTTCTCTTAAGGCCTTCACCTGATTAGATGAGGCCCACCCACATTATGGAGGGCAATCTGCTTTACTCAAAGTCTGCTGGCTTAAATGTTAATCTCATCTAAAAAATACCATCACGACAACAGTCAGACCACTGTTTGACCAAATATCTAGGTACCACGGTCCAACCAAGTAGACACATAAAATTAGCCATCAGAGGCAGTGTGGGCACACAGGTTTCCCATTGCTTTAACCTGGTGCAGACCAATTCTAGTTGTCAGAACGATTTCACATTGGTCACCTCATCTAAGAGCTGCTGTCCTGGAGTAAGACTGAGGGCTTGTGATCTGGGATCTGACAAATCTGGGTTCACGTCCCCCTCCTAACATCTATTTTAGGGAGCCTGACTTGTCCAGGCCTCAGTTCCCTTATCTGTGAGATGGGTGTAACTACAGTCTTACTCCGGAAGCTTGCTGAGAGGATTCAGGGGGAGAACGAGTATAGAGTGTTTGGTGCCTGGCTCTGTGAGCCTTTGCCGTCACAGTTCTTCCCTGTCCTTCCAACGGCCCTGGACAGTGAGAGTGGCTGGCGTTGCTCTCGTTTCACAGATGAGGACTGAGGCTCGAGGAGGAGGGAGAACGCTGGCCTTCCCACTCCTGGTCCAGGCCCTCTCTCTCTCCATCTGGGGCC
This sequence comes from Equus asinus, assembly GCF_041296235.1. NCBI lineage: Eukaryota > Metazoa > Chordata > Mammalia > Perissodactyla > Equidae > Equus > Equus asinus. The sequence continues at coordinate 16,797,675 of NC_091793.1, read as the reverse complement.
GATGATGTGTGGACAAGAGGCTAGAGAGCCCACTCGTTAATACTGGGCTGTGCCCTTTATTTAGCAAGGGGCCGGTGACCCCAAGAGCAGCTTCAAGAGAGCTGCCAGCTGAGTGTCCTCCAGCTCTGCCTCTCCACCCTCCTTTAGTCCGAAGCCAGATAAATCCTGAGGCCTTGGGGCATGGTTCAGTGACATGGTTCAGGAACCGTCTTGGTTGTCTAATAATCTTTCCCAGTTATTGCTGTGGTTTCCTGCAGCGTAATGGAAAGGACCCTGGACAATCTCAGGAGTCTGCTCTGCCCCCAGCCTGCTGCGTGATTTTGCGTCCCTTCTCACTCTGAGCTCCATCCCCTCGCTGTTAAAAATGGATGAGGGGCAGGAAGGGGTTAGAAGGGAAGAGCTCGCAGACCCGTGGTCCCTAAGTCAGGCCGTCCATCACTGTGCCTTCGTGACCATGATGGCTTCGGGCTCCTGGGTCAAACGGACCAGGCTTTCATTCTTTGTTTTTAATTTCTCAAGTGCAGGACCCCATGGATGCCGTGGGGCTGATTTCAGATATCTCAGTCGTAAAGCGGCATTGGAACCACATACTGGCTCCTCCTTGACTTTTGAAACCAGAGCTGACATGTTCACTTTAAACAAACTCAAACTATTCATCTTGGTGGAGAATTTCTCCTCTGTCTCTTGGGGGGGAGGGTTTGTTGATTTAGGTCTTATCTTAATCACAATCTCTGCTCCAGATGTCTTATTTCTCCTCCGTCTTTTATCTGCTTCAGTGCTTGCCCCAGGCTTTCCTCAAAGTCGCTACGAAGACTTCCCCGTGCCTCCTCCTCACCCAGTTGCAGGCGTGCTTCCTCCCTTCCCCTAACATTTCTTGTGGGCCTACTGTGTGCTGCAGCGGGGCCACATAGAGCGTCCACAGACCAGTGCTGGCCTGTGAAAAAATAAGTACAGAAATTGAGAATAAGCTTCTAGAAACTTCTTAAGCATTTGATAGAGGAACTTCTGTCTGTTTAATTTAAATTTAAGAATGAGGACTTGTATGTTTCCATGAGGTCACGCACTTCGTTCAGTCTTTTTTCTGCTGCTTGGCTCCTCTCCTTGAGGCGTGGTTGGGCTTCCCGCCCAGCACTGTAATGCGATTGCTGTTGAATTGCGATCGCTGTCATTTTATCCTGTGGAAGGGTCCTTAACGTCAGAGAGCTTGGTTTTCTAAGGATTCATCCCACCCTTGGCTATTTCCACTCAAGGGAACAGGACTAATCCATTTCTTTTTTGCCAGAACTGCCAGTGGAATACCACCCTACTAAATTAGGGCCCCTGCACCCTACCCGGTCCCCCCCATCCCATTGCCCTGTTGAGAGCAGGGCCAGAAGTCCAAGGTCAAGGTGGCGGCAGGGCTGGTTCCTTCTGAGGCTCTGAGGGAGAATCTGTGCCAGGCCTCCCCCCGGGCTTTTGGTGGCAGCGGGTGCTCCTTGGCTTGTGGACGGACATCTTCTCCCTCTCTCTTCACGTCATTTTTCTGCTGTCTGTGTGTCTGTTGCTGTGTCCAAATTCCCCCTTTGGTAAGGACACGGTCATATTGGATTAGGATTAGGGCCCCCCTTAATGACCTCATCTCAACTGGATCAAAGACTATGCTTTGAGGGGTCATTTCTGTAGTTCATTAACTTGATCATCTGCAAAGACCCTTCTCCAAAATAAGGTCACATCCCCAGGTACGAAGGTTAGGACTTCGATGTCCTCCGGGGGGACACAACTCAGCTCCTCACACTGAGCTTTTATCAGGTGCATTGTTCTAGGCTTGGAAGATGTGCTTGATTTATAGTAGGCCCGGCTGCGTTTGCTGAAATATTCACGTCATGTGGACGTCACAGCCACACTCAGCATTAAGACTGCAGGCCCTGTGCTCATGATGTTTCTGTTATCGTAGGTCTGTTAGAGATTTAACTACACTGATGAGTGTATTCTGTTTTTAAAAAGGATAAAATGAGTACACAGCTGTTAATAAGATGGACGGGTGGGCATTACCGCCTGATACTTACAAGAAGATAAAATACTTGGAGTTTCTTCTGCGATGAAATGGGACACTGCCTGTGGATTAACGCATCTTTGCCTCTCTCTACCCTCAGCTAAGATTTCTGAGGTGAAGGAGGAGCAAGAGGACCCGTACCTGAATGATCGCTGTCGAGGTGCGACTCCGCTGCCTCCCGAGGGCTGTCTGCTGGTTACTTAGGCCCGAAGGAAAGTTAGTGCTCATCTCACTGGGAGTCTGACCTGGAGTTTTGCTCAGGGTTTCCTGGGACGTGCCCTTTGGCTGGCAGTCAACTGTAAGACACTCTGTCCTCCTGGGCACCCTCCCTTCGCTCTCCTTCTAGCCGGGGCCTGGCGGGCCAGGGAGGTGGGGAGAGGGTGGTCTTAGAGAGAAGGGGCCTTGTGAGAAGCTAGCGTAAAAGCCCTCCCACCACTGTCCGCCTGGACCCGACCCAGTTCGCAGGCTCTGTGCCCTGTGAGCTTCCCCCGAGGCTGGAGCCCCCCTGGAGGCGGTGAGCGTTACTTGACCTTGTGTCTTGTAGCCCCAGCTGGGTCGCTGGTACTATCCATTTGTCTCTGTGAGGTGTTTGCGAATTTATAGCAAGTCGAGCCTTGCAGGTTTGTTTTTCATATGATAGAACTTTATTTCTCTTTCATGGAACATTCCTGTTTGTCTAGACGGGCAGGTCTGCCCCACGAGTTCGTTCAGCAGCTCGCCCTGTGGTTAGGCCAATAATAGGGAGCCAGTTAAATCACAAAATGATATGGTCGGTGTTCAGGGATAGTCAGCACACAGGCCTGGGAGGGGAGGAAGGGCAGAGAGCCCCAGAAAACCTGGTAATCCTCTCTGGGGGGCGTGGGAAGGTCCTCCTCGGGGAGGGGATGGCTGGTCTGCAGTGGGTGAGGATGGATCAGCCAGGAAGTAACATTGAAAAGGGATTGGGGGCAACAGGAATGGAGACATGCAGACCCGTAGCAGCCGGGCGCTGGGTTGGGGTTAGGGTGAGGGTGGAGCTGGGTGGGGTGGAAGGACAGGAGAAGGGCCTGGAGCAGTGGGCAGCAGTCAGAACTTTGTCTTGTGGGATCTTTACCTGGTAGGGGTTTGTCCCTGTGAGATTTGCTCTTTGAGCATCTCACTGGCTGCCCTGGAGGAAGCATGGTTGGAGGGCTGGTATAGTGATGCTCAGGGAGCAGTGCGCAGGCGGCCGCAGCTGAGGCAGCGGTCATGGGCCTGGGGCCTGGGGCTGGCCTGAGAGATGTAGGGGGCCGTGAGGGCCTCTTCAGGGCCCGGCCTCCCTTGTGGGGCCTGCTCCCCCCATGTCTATACCAGGCGGCAGCATCACACTCTTCTCTGCCTCCTCTTCCGGCTCCACCATACCCTATAGAGGCCGCCCTACATGCTGCCCCGTTCATCAGACTGGGGCTGGCAGCTGAAGCAGCAGCCGCGGGGTACCCAGAGCCAGACCCTGGGGTCTCCCGTGGGAAGGGAGGGGTGCGGTGAAGGCGTGGGTGGGCTCCGGCCTGCCTTTCTGTGCCGGTCCACCCCGAAGGCGTTTTCTCTGGCCCAGGCCAAACAGCTGGAAAACCAGAAGGTCTCTGGTGTGCGTCTGGCCTCGGCTCACACGCACTCTGATTCCAGGCGGCGGGCCCTGCAAGCAGCAGTGCCGAGACACGGGGGAGGAGGTCGTCTGCTCTTGCTTTGTGGGCTACCAGCTGCTGCCCGACGGTGTCTCCTGTGAAGGTAAACGCCACCTCCCCGGGCGACAGCAGGACAGCAGGTCGCTGCCTGCGGAGGCTCTGCCTCTCCTTGCTCTCCAGGCAGGACCCGCTTTCCGTAACTCGGGGCCCCATTCATGGATGGAAAACAGCCTCGGACTGGCTGTCTGGCATTCCCTGGAGTTTGCAGCGCGGTGGCTTCCAGCCACGGCTCTCATCCAGGAGAATATAAACACCGCGTTGGGAAAAAGTTTGGAGTCTGACCGGGCTCTGAATCCAGGATCTGCTGAGTGGCCCTGGGCACATCCCTCAGGCTCTCTCAGCCCCTCGTCTATGAGAGGGGGAGATGGAGGAGGGCCATAACCCCTTAGAGGTTTCCTCAGGATCACATGACTCCATTTCAGGGCCTGGCATTTGTTTAGTGGTGCTCAGAGAGAGAGCAATAGATCAGAAACTTAGCAAGGGGAGAAACCTTTGCTTTTAACTGGCGGTGAGTGCCTGGGACTCCCCTCCAGGGCACAGCCCGAATACATGCCGGACTTGATAGATGCAGGGAACTAATTCCTCTGTGCCTTCTGGTACATTCCTTCTGATAAAGCCTGAGGATCCGTTGTTTGCTGCTTACTCCTGCATTGCCTCTGTCTCTCCTAGATATCAATGAATGCATCACGGGCAGCCACAATTGCCGGCTTGGAGAAAACTGCATCAATACTGTGGGCTCTTTCCGCTGCCAGAGAGAGAGCAGCTGTGGGACTGGCTATGAGCTCACAGAGAACAATGACTGCAAAGGTATGGCATGCTCTGAGTCTGAGAACCTCACCTCCCCAGAAGTACATATGATGTGATGGGAAAGGCAGCATGGGGCTCCCCCAGGGTCTGGACTCTGTGCTGCGTCCACCTGTGGCGCCTGGGGCACCAGCCAGTTCTGTTGTTAGGAAAGATTTACCTTGTTTACCATAATATTGAGTTAATGACAGTTTCTGAAAAGGCTCAGAGCATGATCATTTAAAAACAAGACCAGGGATGCATTTTGGGTGCTTACATATGCTTTCTACAAAAAAAAAAAATCTTTTTTTTTGCACCACAGCTGCTTTCCATCTGATTGCAGGCTTCCTTGAAGTTCAAAGCATACTCCTTCCACTGCATAAAAACATGACATTTCTGGCTGCTGGCCTTTCCCCGCCAAGCCATAGATGTTATTTGGCAGATAAGGCTTTGATGAGAATCTGTTAGAACATAGTTTTCTGCTGAGGGTTTCCAGCCCTCCAGAACGACAAAACCACTTATGTAAAAACGTTGGTTGAATTATGAGGGTAACTCGAAAGCAGGGCACACCCTCTTGGCGGCTGAGGGCCTGCAGGCAAGCCCAGCCTGCTCCACCCTGCAGACGCACTGGGCGGTTTGGACCCCAAGAACCCAGGGGCCCGGCCAGCTGAATATACACTTTTGAACATTTGACAGCTGTGACCTTCAAGGGAAGGGCAGCCAACACGACTGATCATGACAGTCACCATTGTTCATGTTTGAAATATTGTGACGGCTTCAGAATGAATAAGTTTATAGGGACCGTGTTTATTACCACTAAGATTGTTGCTTTATGATCTAAACTAAACATGCACTTAGCCTGAAATGGGGAAAAAAACCACCATATCTTGCCAGGAAAATGCCTGGATTATTTATTATATAACAGAAAGTTTGCCTCAGAAGAGCCTTGGGAAAAAAGTCAGCGTTTTAAGACTTTAGCAATGTAAGCACCATTTGGCTAACTAAGACCCTTTTTGTATGTAACCTCTCTGTTGGAATGTTTTGGGTTATAGTCTGAATAACGAGCATTAAAAAAAAATCTTTCTTGTGATTTTAAAGTGTTGTAAGATGCTTCTGGCAGGACTCTTGCTAACAATTTCCTTTTTTTATGATGTACCAGATATTGACGAATGTGAGAGTGGTATTCATAACTGCCTCCCCGATTTTATCTGTCAGAATACTCTGGGATCCTTCCGCTGCAGACCCAAGCTACAGTGCAAGAGTGGCTTTATACAAGATGCTCTAGGCAACTGTATTGGTAAGACATTGCCGCCAGGGCTAACGGGGTCCACCTCGTGGGATGAGTGATCCAGTGATGAGCCACGTCTCGAGAACGTGGGAGGTTGCATAGTGTCTAAAACAGGGATGGGCAAGCTTTTTCTATAAAGGGCCGGATGGCAAATATGTTAGGCCCTTGGGCCGTACAGTCTCTGTTGCAACTACTCAGGTCTGCTGTTGCAGCTGGAAAGCAGCCACAGATATGCGAACAAATGGACAGGGCCATGTCTCAATAAAACTTTATTTACAAAAACAGGTGGCAGGCTGGGTTTTGCCCCAGAGCTATAGTTGTGCAACCCCTGGTTTAGAGGAAAGAGTTAGTATTTTTGGAGTCAGAGACACCTGGTTTTGAACTGAGGCACCTCAGGTAATTTACTTACCTCCTCTGAGCCTCAATTTCCTCTTCTATAAAATGGGAATAATCATAATATCTGCTTATAAGCTTGAGGTGGGGATTAAACAAGGTGATTGTGAAGTTCTGGTAGATTAAAAAATTGTATGAAAAAATACTCTGTGTGAGTGGTCAGATTCATAGGGACAGAGAGTAGAATGGTGGATGCCAGGGGGCTGGGTGGGAGGGATGGGGAGTTAGTGTTTAATGGGTTTGGCGTTTCAGTTGGGAAGATGAAAAAGGTCTGTGGATGGATGGTGGTGATGGTTGCAGAACAATGTGAATGTACTTACTGCCACTCATCTGTACACTTAACAATGGTTAAAATGGCATGTTTTATGTTATGTGTATTTCACAGCCATAAAAAAAATACTGTGTTAATATCAGAGGAAGATGGATGTGAAATGAAAGAAAACCTCATGAGAATTTAGTAAAAGTAGGAGGTCTGGGTAAGACTGCTCACGCTGGAGGAGCAGCCCAGGTGTGGGAGCAGCTGGCAGGAGTGCCTGTTCTGGAAACAGGAGGCGACTGTCCTTTCTCCTGAAATTCATCCTTGGAAATTCTGTTTCCTGTTGGCTTTTGAGTCCAGATCTGCTGGCCTGCCCTTGCTCTCTGCTCAGCAGAAGCTTCTGGGTCCTGCCGTTGAGGCCAGGAAGACTTCTGCCCTGATTTGAACTGCAGACCCCACTAGTCAGCGCCTCCCCTCCTGGGCCGACCCCTCTCCTTAGAAGGCTGGCGCCACCGTGAGCGAGGGGCCCAGAGTTTCTGTCTTGTTTCTGTCTCACCCTCTCCCAGATAGATCTGTATTGATCTTTGATTTGAAATAGTTTGGTAGTTTGGGTTGAAAGCTCTCCCCACTTTTTTGCTGCTCCAGGCTATTGAAAGACAAATAGAATAGTGACCCCTTAGGACAGGGGCTGGTCGGAACCCTACCCCCGTCTTCATTCCTAAAGCTCTCCTCTCATCCAGCGCGGGAGGAGAGGCGTCTGAGCTGAGGGGGCCTCAGCTGGGCTGCTTTGGGCCCCTTGCCAGCCTCCTGCCAGCAGGGCTGTCGTCACTCTGTCGGTGGGGGAGGGGGGGCCAGTGGGCGGGAGGCTGAAGGCTCTCCCAGGGCCAGCAGGGAGGAGGGTCCTGCCCAGACTTGTGGCATGCTTGGAGGGGGCTCCGCAGAGGAGGCTGGCATCTGTCGGGGATGGAAACCCTGACTCATGGCAAAATCAGCCCTGATTCCCACCGAGAAGGAACACTGACAAGTCCCGACCTAGCCCCGATTTCCCTCTACGGGGTGCAGCACTGTGCAGGGGGAACACAGGAACGCAGGCAGGATGGTGTCCTCCCCTGAGCCGGGAGGAGCGGGCCTGGCTGGTGGGGCCAAACCCCGCAGGAGCCCAGGGCCCAGGACACCCACCGAAGCCCCGCCACCCGGTGATTCAGTGGCTTCAGAACCAAACATTCAGCTCTCAGGGGTGTCCCTCACCTCAGCACTGGGGGTCCCCTTTCTTGTGTGCCCACGATCCTTCTATCCAAGCTCATGATTGCTTTTGAAGTTATCTTTATTTCAGAAGTTATATACATCTTTATTGACAAAAAAGCAAGCAGAGCCCAAGTGCAGGTGGGAAAAGCTAGCCCTGCTTGGCAGTGTCTGTGAGCCCTCTGGGCTCCCGTGCCCTCGGACTTTTTGTTTTTTATTAAAAATGGGATCAGACGGTTCTGCCACTTGCTTCTTTGCCCACTTAACAATGTATTTAGACATCATTGTATGTCAGTACCTGTATGTCATCTTTTTAAAACTGACTGCATCGTCCAAAGTAATATTTATCAGGAGAAAGTTTGTCAAGACTGCAGGATAGTTTCAGGCTGTCTGTGAGAGGGCAGGTCCCCTCCTCTATGTGCTGGGTCTTCTTCTTGCACACCTCCACCGACGACACCCACACTCCCTTCAGAACAGTGTGATCTGTGGTAGGAAGCTCTGACCTCCCGTGTAGCCAGAATCCGTCTTCCTGGAGCGCCTGGAACCATGCCCCATGAGGCTGTCTGATCCTCCCCCAGCCACCCGGCAGACAGCCCAATGGCTGCAGAGCTCTGCCCGAGGGGCCAGCACAAAGCACGGGATGGAGTCTTAGAAAGCAGAGGCCTCTTTCCTTAGTATAAAAGGTAGAATGTTCTAGGACCTTGAGGTTTAGCAGCCGAGGGCCTTGAGACTATCACATCTTGGTCGGTTTCCTTTTTTCTCTTTCTTCTAATCCTACGCCCTGCTGACTGCCTTCCTTTCTGCCTTAGTGAGGAGGGCCAGAGCAGGGCTTCCCACACACCACGGGCCACACGGGTCTCGGGACGTTCACGGGTCCTGAGGCAGGAAAGGGTTCCATGATCATTGGGTTGAACAAAGGGAACGGGGTCCTTTACAGCTGGGATCATCCGGGCTTTTCCCACACGCATCCGTAAGAGGGAGAGATTCTATGATGTGTTCACAAACTCCTTGGGCCTTTTCTACTTATTTGTTCTTTGTTTATTATTCTTTATTTATTCAGCCTCCCATTCATTAATTCATTCATTGATCGCCTGGTCCTTCCCGCTTGGAGCTTGCAGACTGGGGGGCTCCCTCTCTTGAGGGGCACCAGTGTTCCATGGCACAGAGCTCAGGAAGTGTAGATCTGATTGGCACACACAAGGCTGGGGGGAAGGCAGCAATAACATTTCTAAAATGCTGCATTTGTTCTTGACATAAGGCAGGAGCTGCTGAGCTTTTTCTCTAAAGGGCTGGATAGTAAATAGCAACTTCGCCTGCCGTAGGGTCTCGGCTGCAACCACGTGGAAGCAGCTGTAGACAATACGCAAAAGAATGAGCCTGGCTGTGCTCCAATAAAACTTTCCAGAACAGGCTGTAGTTTGCCTACCCCCAATTTGAGGGCCCTCGCCCTGGCTAGGGGGCAGGAAACCCCGGTTCTAGACCTGAGCTGGCCCCCAACTCCCACCTGGCACTCGGGGAGTTTCCTGTTTATAAAATGCAGATAATCATCCTGGCCCTGCCTAACTTGCAGGCTAGCTGTGGTGTGCAGGGCCGTAATGGATGTAAAAGCTTTTGTAAGCTGTAAAGTGCTGCGCTGGTGTAGGAAGGTGGGCTCCCGTGGGGGAGGCGGGAGGGCTGATCATCTGACTGTCTGAGGAGGGTGGGGCTCGGCTGGGAGGGGCGAAATCCAGCTGATCGCTCTTTCTGCCTTCAGCTCAGGGGTCCTCTACCATCACGCCCCTCTCTTTGCCCCCTAGATGCTTTGAACAGGTGATTCTTAAAAACTTAGGTCCTCTTAGAGGACCGCCCCCGGTAGGAAGTTCAGTCTGTGCGGTTTTTCACCAAACTGGAGCGTGAGGAATGAGCGGGTGTGCGACCCAGGTCTCCTGGTTCATTTACTGGTTCTCACTCGCTAGGCGTGTGTTCATCAAAGGTGAACGCCTCATGGTCCCCACATGGGAGGCAGGTCCAGTGAGGAGGGAGACGGCTGTGCAGCGAACATAGAGCGGCAGCCCTTCCCGCGGGGCCCAAGGAGCCCAGATGGGGGACCAGAGGAGGGTGTCTTGAGGAAGTGGCACTCAAACTGTGAAAGTGTTTACCGGGCAGACAAGGGAGATGGCTTTCCAGGCAGGGACTGTGTGAACAGACATGCAGCGGTGGGACCGAGGGGCCTATCCGGGAGCTGTAGGTGTGTTGTTAGGGCTGGAACCTGGGCTGCAGGAGAGACTGGCCAGAGTGAGGCTGGGAGGCAGGCAGGGCCAGGCCAGTCAGAGGGGCCCAGAGTCTCACAGGGCAAGAGTGCTGGCAGCAAGGGGGTGGCCACTCCTGTCTCCCTTAGCCCCATGCCCCACTCAGGGAAGATGCTCTAAATACTGCATGGAATGGGTGAACACAGGATGCCACCCACATTGTCAAGTCCACAGTGTGGACTGTGAGTCCTGTGGGATTTGTGTGATCATGGAAGGGCCTGGAAGCCAGGCAGGCAGCTTTGGATTCAGCGCATTGAAAGGTGAAGGTGTTGAAGGTCTCAGGGCAAGAAGATGGACCAGGGAGGTGGTATTTAAGGGGGTGTGTGCTGGTGAAATCTGGGAGCCAGTGCAGAGGCTGCTGTATGGTCCAGGTTGAGGGCATTGTAGCGCCTCTGTTTGTGGTTTTGCAAAGAGGAGGGCAGTGGGGTTTCTTTGGAGATCCAATTGTTGGGTTTGGGGAAGCTGTCCACGTTTAACCTCGTTGTCTCCATCTTTTCCTGCTGTAGATATCAATGAGTGTTTAAGTATCAGTGCCCCGTGCCCTGTGGGGCAGACATGCATCAACACGGAGGGCTCCTACACATGTCAGAAGAATGTGCCCAACTGTGGCCGTGGCTACCATCTCAACGATGAGGGAACCCGCTGTGTTGGTTGGTATTAAAAAAGAAAACCCATCTGAAATACACTTTTCTATCTGCTTCCAGCACAACCCTCCCTTCTCTGGAAGGGGAGAGTAGATAGATGCCCAAAGCAAAGCTATTTCCACCTGCCCATCCATCCCATTGCTGACCTCCAGGCATAGGCCTTTATCATCTGTTGCCTGGACTAGTGCAATAGCATGCCAACCCACCCACCCACTGCGCCCAGCTTTGTCCCCTTCGGTCTGTCCAGTCATCCTGAGCAGAAAGCTCTTGCCCCTCCTTGCTCACAGCTCCCACTGGGGATAGCTCCCCATTGGTGACAGAGGACACATGGCCCTGCTTACAAGTCAGTCTTCCTGGGCTGGCCCCAACTTCACAAACCTTATAATCCAGATGAACTAGGTCTTGCTGCTCCCCAAACATGCCCTGCCCTTTCACTCTTACTTTATCCCCTCTGCCCACCTCTCCCACATTCCATCGGATCCAGGGCAAAGGCCTCTTGATCCAGCCTGCCAGCCTCTTGATCCAGCGTCTCCCGCTCTGTAACTCCCCGAGCACGTCCGCAGCATCTCCCCAGGTCACCGGCACCTCCTGCCTTAACTAAGGTCATTGCTGGCTGGCCAGAACAGGTATCCCCTAAGGGTAGGGGCTGCGTCCAGGTCAGCTGTCTCCCCAGCATGGGGGCCGGCACGCAGTAGGTGCCTCTTGAAGTCGTGTTGAAGGATAAACGATGCTGCTTTGTCAATGCCCATTTTTGTTTGCTCCTTTCTTGCCTTGCCTTCCTTTCTGATCCTCTTAGGAAAACAAAAAAGCCCACATTAAAGGGTTTTCAATGTGTCTTTCTCTTTTGCAAGACGTGGATGAGTGCTCCCCGCCCGCGGAGCCATGTGGCCCTGGGCACCGCTGTGTGAACTCCCCTGGAAGCTTCCGCTGCGAGTGCAAGGCTGGTTACTACTTCGACGGCATCAGCAGGACTTGTATAGGTGCGTGGGGATCCCCTGCAGGCCTGGGGTCCCGGCCAGGTGGCCCCAGAGACAACCCAGCCTGTGGTCCCCTGGAGTGACCACAGAATGCTCCTCGCCTCAGAAAAAATCCCAGGCGCAGCCGGTTCCAGAGAAAGACCCGAGTCAGGAGACCCCCTGACTCTAGGTCCAGCCCTGCAGCTGCCCTCTTGGTGTGAGCCAGCTCCCCACCTGCAGAGCAGGTGCCCAAGACCTCCAAGCATTTATGAGACTCCAGCCCACTTCACAAATGCCCTAAAGGACTGTGATTTCCCAGAGATTCATCACCCACCTGCAGTGCTGCAGGGCCCAGAGCTGCACGCTTATCCCAGGGCAGCAAGAACCCAAGACAGCTGCCCCACCGCCAGCAGTGGGGACAGACCCTGCTGCCCGATGCCTGCCATCCCCAAACCAGGGTGCTCAGGGGAGGCTGGCGTCTGCCCTGCCCACCCCCACGGCCCCTTTGTCACATCCCAGTGGCCCACCTCGTGGCCTCTGGGGTGCAGAACTAGTGGGAGGGCGAATGCGCAGGCATGCAGTCGTGGAAGGAGCCTGAGGCTTGCCAGAGGGCAGGCCGGTGGGGTGTGATCCCGGCTCCCCGCTGACTTGCTGTGCTCTGCCAAACTCGGAGCAACGGGACTGAAGGAGTGGGGGGCAAGGGTCGCGAGCTGCCGGTGGGTGGACGTGGCCCTGAGCCCCGCCGCTCTCTTGCAGACATCAACGAGTGCCGGCGCTACCCCGGGCGCCTGTGCGGCCACAAGTGCGAGAACACGCCCGGCTCCTACTTCTGCAGCTGCACCGTGGGCTTCCGGCTCTTGGCCGACGGCCGCTCCTGCGAAGGTGAGGCCGGGGCGGGGGGGCCTCGTCCGCTGCCTCCCCAGCCGCCTGCCTCCTGGGGAGGGCGCCGCCGCTCCCACCGGCCCCGTGTGGGACTGACTCACATTCGTTTCCGAGCACATTTTAAATGCAGTGTTAGCAAGACAGATGCCCATGAAAGGCTGTTTGTCGGAGAGGACCGCTCGCCCTGACTTCTCCTGAGCCCTGGAGGGGCTGGACCCCAGCCCTCCACGGCTGCACACGTGGGGAGTCCCAGGCTGGCCTGTGAAGCCGTGGGGGATACCGTGGGGGACACGCCTGAGGGGGTGGGGTTTGGAAGGGCCACACCCACCGCTTACTCACGTGAGCCTGGGGAGTGGCTGACCTCACCTGCCTCGGTAAAAGTCCGCCACGCTTGTTGAAAGGGTGACACAGATTTTATTCAGACTACTGCGGGAGGGGAGAGAGCGCTCCGTGTGAATTGATCTCAACTCCACCAAAACAAAAGGCGGGGGGCTTTTTAAATGCTGGGGGCTGGGGCTTGCTATGGAAAAGCACTGAAAGATGTTACGGGGTGGTCCTCGATTAGGCCAGCTGTGTCTGCTCACTGGCACAGATGGAGGATGGGGGCTACCCCCCCAGGTCCTTGAGAAAGACATTCCTGGGTTGTGGAACATACATCTCAAAGGGACAGAGAAAGGATTTATATTTGCATGTTTTCTAAAGTAAATGCTTCTAAGAAAAAGGGAGGTCAGGGCCTGTAGTCAGGCGTTGGCTGGAACACAGTAAATTCTTTAGGCAGCGTTGAGCTTTCTCAGGCAGGCGTTTTAAGGGGCCGGGATCGTCATCTTGGGCCAGTATCAGCCGTACTGGAGTTTGGTAGGTGTCTGAGCATGGGGGCCGGGGGTTGGATGGAGCCATTGGTGCCAGGCATCCTGTGGTTCTCAGATAACACTGACCTCCTCTGATGGGACAGATGGAGATGGGGTATGCAGCTCGGCAGGTGTCATGCCTTCTAGGGGAATTAGGTTCTGAGGTCAACAGAGATTGAGAGCTTTTGACAGCGCTTAGCGGTCCCTCACGTTGCCTGCCAAGCCCTGTTCTGTGCCGTGCAGTCCAGGGGGCAGCTGCTTGTGGAGCAGGCTCAAGACATGGCCAGTCTTAAAATTCTGGATTAAGAAGGATGATCACAAAAGTCCAATATGCCAGGAGGCACTCCAGCGTACATAATTCTCCCACTGAGGATGGACAGCGCGAGGGGCTCCTGGGTCCTAGGCTTCCCCTGAGATTCTGGGATTTGTCCCCAAGAACCAGACCCAACACAGGAGTATTGACAAGGAACAAGATTCTCACATGGGGGTCCCTCTGACCTAAGTTCAAATCCCAGCTCTGTCGTTTTTATGGCCTTGAAGAAGTAAGAGCATTTCTGGTCTCAGTGTCCTCGTCTGTAAAATGGGGATAGTAGGACCCACTTTAAAGAGGATCACGAGGATGAAGCAAGACAAAGCATGTGAAGAGTTTGTCACAGTGCCCAACATGAGACGAAGTGCCAGCAATATGGAGACTGCTGGTATTATTGTTATCATTCCTGGTTACTTCTAAGTGACTGAAAAACAGGCATTCATATTTTCGTTAGTGGGTAATATTGTGGGCACAAAAACGGGGTCTGGCCAGCCTTGCCATATTATTCTACAAAGCATTTATAAAGCACCCCCCACCCCCCCACCCCCCCCAAGGTGAGTAGCAAGAAGATGGTTCCTGCCTTCAGGGAGTGTCTCTAGGATGTGACGAGAAACCACACTGGGCAGAGGGGAGCAGGTGAACAGCTGATCAGGTGGTGGCCAGGCGTGTGGGGCCTGCAAGGGTGAAATACCATGTGAGAGGCTGCTGGACATTCTCAGCTGCCCACCGCTCCTGCCTTGCTAAGAATTAGCAGTAAATAAATTCCAGAAGGGACTTCTAGGCCAGAGATTGGCAAACTGTTTTTCTAAAAGCTATGTAGTAAATATTTTAGGCTTTGCCGGCCACAGTCTCTGTTGCAGCTGCTCAACTTTGCCTTTGCAGCACAAAAGCAGCCATAGACCATGGTAAATGAATGAGCATGGCCGTGTGTCGATAAAACTTTATTTACAAAAACCAGTGTTGGGCCGGGTGCATGCTGATCCCTGCTCTTAGCAAAGGGAACAGATGAGCAAGAGCCCAGAGTTGCTGAGTGGCCTGGTGAGTTCCGAGCGTTGGAGAATTAGGAGTAGTGGCACATCAACTGGGTCAGGCAGGGCCTCCATCATCGGCAGAGGATGTTGTCTGGGAGGTGAAGCGGGGAGGATGTGATCAGATTTCCATTTGAGGACTAGAACTGATTCTGGTACCTGGTGGGGGCTGGATTGCAAGGAGCCGAGACTCCGAGTTTGGAGGCAATTCCTGTCATCCTGGCGGGAGATGGTGCAACTTGAAGCAGGCAGTGGCGGGGATGGAGAGATTCCAGATCCATCAGTCTTGCAGGATTGGAGTGGGAGCCCCTCTCCCTCGGGGTGACCCAAAGCGGGTCCCTGGCCCCACACCCCAGGACCTCCACCTCTCCATGTGTATTAACTTGAGGGAGGTGCTGTGCTCACAGCCCCACCAGGGAGGGGCATGTGATGCACCTTGAGTGCTGACCCCCGGCACCCTTCTCTTTCAGACATGAACGAGTGTAACAGCAGCCCCTGCAGCCAGGAGTGCGCCAACGTCTACGGCTCCTACCAGTGCTACTGCCGCCGGGGCTACCAGCTCAGCGATGTGGACGGGGTCACCTGCGAGGGTGAGGGTACCCCGCTCAGTTGATTGGCTGGAGCAGCCTGTGCCCACCTTCCACTTAACGCCCTTTCCTGCTGGCGGGTGGTTTGTTTTTCCCTCTAACTGAGATTTATTTGGATACATTTTACCCGTTGTTGAGAGTGAGGTCTCGAAAGGAGCAAACCTGGATTTTTCTGTAATAAACACCCCGCAGTGGTGATCGCCATGTGTGCTGACACCTCAAGCAGGGCTGGGTGGTAGCGTGTGGCCCAGGGATGAGGAGGAGGCTCAGAGGCCACCCACATCCCTGACTCGCAGCTCTGCCTCTGGCCTTTTGAAAGCCCCTTACCGGGCACGAGCCATCCTCCTCTGTGACGTGGTCCAGACTCACCAGGTTGTCAGAGGATCAGACTGGATGTCTACTCAGAAGGGCTTCATCCAGCGCCTGGCGCATGTAGGTGCTTATTGGGCAACTGTTACTAAGATTATTGCTATTTCCATGGGAGGTGTGTTTTTTATTAACACATTTATGATAATTGGCATTAGGTTTGCTTGCGGCCTTTAGGGCACCTGTACTCTCTGTCATTCTGAAGCCCGTCACCTTTCGCCCCTGCTCAGCTCCCCATTCTGCCTCCTTCGCCCCCCCCCCCACATGTACACACACCATGAACTTGCTGTGTGACCCTAGGCCAGGCCCTTCCCCTCTCTGGGCCTCAGTTTCCCCTTCTGACATGACGGTCTCAGAGGCTGCCCCAGCCCAGCAATTTGAGGCCTCCTGTGTCTGGCTTGCCCTGTGCAGCTGCCCTCCCAGGCCCCAGCCGGCCCACTGGGGGGATGTAGCTGGGCGAGGGTCCACACGGGCCGCTGAGGGTGGGCTTTGCCGTCGCAGACATTGACGAGTGTGCCCTGCCCACCGGGGGCCACATCTGCTCCTACCGCTGCATCAACTTCCCTGGAAGCTTCCAGTGCAGCTGCCCTTCCTCCGGGTACAGGCTGGCCCCCAACGGCCGGAACTGCCAAGGTGAGTGCATTGGGACCCCCGGGACGGCTCAGGCAGTGCTTGGGGCTCTGCAGTGTTGGGGGCTGGACTGGGCAGCCCCCAGCGGAGGGGATTTGCTTCCCCAATCCAGGGGCCACACCACAGATGGGGTGCATTTGGGAAGTGGATGGGGAGCCTCTGCATCCCAGGTGTGTCCTGGGGCCCACATGCACCCTAGTCTCCCACACCGGCACGCCTGTCCTCTGGGGGTTCTGAGCCCTCCTGCCTTCCTTGGCAGTCCCGAGGCAACTGGAACAGAGCTGACAGTCTTTAGGAAGATGCCCACCAGGGAGGAAATGGGAAGTCAGTGCCCGAAAGGCCCCGCTTGCTATTGCTGGCCCCTACAGCATAGTGCTGTTTGTTCAGTCTTTCATTCAGTCATTCGACAAACCCTTGCTGCAGGCCAGGCCTTGCCAGACATTAAGGACAAAACAGTGGGCGGATGGTGGAGCCTTCTGTCCCAAGGTGCTGGTCATTGCCCAGGCAAGGGGGTGGGCATGGTCTGGGTGTGTGACAACCCTGAGGTCTCTGTACTTGTGGATACTATGGCTGTGGGGGTCCCGCTGGGGCCGGGGGTCTGCTCCAGCATGGGCTACATGAGAGGGCCTTGCTGTACTCAGCTCTCATTTCTAAGAACACCCTAGAGGTCATCATGTGTCCTGGAACTGTCCATTTGGTAACTGAGTGGATATTTGTGAATGAATGATCCTGGGATGGAATGCTGCCTCACCTCTGGGAGCAGCCCCAGAGTCTGAATCACAGAGGCTGGCTCTGTCCAGCCCCTTCCTCATGAGCCCCACGCGGGGCTGGCGACCCTAATGGGCTCCAGAGACCCCGAGTCCCGCAGATGCCGTGTCTGGTCATGAAGGCAGCCACTCTGATCAGAGGCGGGCGGGAGCTGCGGCATTTCTGGGGAGGGACCTACTCGGCTCGTCGGGAGCTCGGAATGGAAGTCACTTTGTGTTTGCGTTTCTGACGGAGAAGGTGACTTTCCTGCTCCTGGCCAGGCTCCCTCACCGCAGCCTGGCGTCCTGCCAGACACAGCGCAAACACCTTCCTGAGCCTCGGCCCTTGGGATGGGGGCATGCTGTTTTTGCCGCCGACAGTCAGACATTTGGCACCTCTTAACAGATGCCTCCCAACTTGGTGATGTCCCCTGGGCCTCACCATTCAGCTGCTCCTGAGAGCTGTGGGAAAGGGGATGGCTCCCATGTCCAAGGTGCCCCAGGCCTAGTTCTGATCCAGCCCAGACAACGTCGGACACTGGGCCCCATGTAGAATCCTTTTAGGCCTCGGTTTCCTCATCTGTGATATGGGGCTGGTACCTGGGGTGGTACGAGTCACATGCAAGGTAAGGTGATGAGCCTTGGGAACCACAGAGAGAGCCACAGAGAGGTGCTGGCTGGTTAGGGCTCAGACCCTGGCACCAGCCTGCCTGGGTTCAAGGCTCAACTCCGACACTTATGAAATGTGTGACCTCAGGCGAGTCACTTAACCTTTGTGAGCTCCTCCCTAAAATGAGCATAATAACAGTACTTGACTCACTGAATTGTCAGGAGAATTAAGAGAATTCCTGCAAGGCACTTCCAGGGCCTTCCTATAGTGTTTGCTGTTATCATGGTGACACTCACTCCAGGGATTGTGACTAATAAGTAAAATTCTATAAATATGAATATCCTGTAAATAAAAGAGCTGGCACAGAGCACTGCTCCAGAAAGCAGCCAGGGGATGGCAAGGATGGCTTGATCCCCCGACTCTGGTTGGTGGGAGGCCTGGGCACCCTTGACTGGGTGGGGATGGCTCAGGTGGCCTCAGCCTTCACTGTGCTGCCTTGGGGTCTCTCGCAGACATCGATGAGTGTGTGACCGGCATCCACAACTGCTCCGTCAATGAGACCTGCTTCAACATCCAGGGCGGCTTCCGCTGCCTGGCCTTTGAGTGCCCCGAGAACTACCGCCGCTCCGCAGACACGTAAGTCCCTCGGGCCCTGAGATTGTCTGTCTGTGTCCGCCTTCCTGGGGGCCTACCTCCCAGCCCTTGTGGGTGGTTAATGAGCTGTGCCCTCCCACAGGGGTCTCGGGAAGCTTGGGGATCTCTGGTTCTCAGGCCCCTAAACACCAGCAAGGGAGGTCACAGAAAGCCAAGATAGTGACTTCAAATGAGCCGAAGGTTGGTGGGCCTGCCTCAGGTGAGCCTGTGCGTGGAGCCAGGCAGGAACCCCAGCCCTCTCCTTTCTCAATGTGAAACCTTGGGAAGGGACAGCTCTCTGGGCCTCAGTTTCCTCATCTGTGAGACGCAGATGTCAGAAGGTGCTCTGACTCAGATGAAGGTAGTGATGGCTCCAGGTGGGCCGACCTGACTTCTTGGGCCATCGTTATTAGGTGACCTAAGAGCTCCATTCTGTTCAGCCCGATGACTGTGTGGGAACAGCATGGAAGGTTCTGTGTTGTAAAGTTGAGACTGTGTGTCCATGTGTCATTGTGAGCTCACTCACTCCTAGGCCACCAGGATGTCACCTGGGGTGTCCGGGAGCCCCCTTTCTCAGGAAGTAGTGAGGACCCTCTGGCCTTACGACACTCCACTCCCGCCCTAATTTTGTTCGGAGAGTCTCATTTAGTGCCACTGTCAGTTGTTTCGGGAAAAGCTCCATGGTGGCAGCCAATCTCAGGAGCATGGACACGTGACCCTCCCTCCAGCCCCTGGAAATGCTCAAAGCCAGCACATGGCCAGGCTGCCTGGGTGACCCAGCCTTTTGACCTGCTCCCCACACTGGAGGGTCAGCGCCTTCTTGGATGGCGCACCAGGCCCCAGCGTCCACTTACTCAGCCTGAGGGCCCTGGCTGGCGGTTCTGGCCCGGCCTCCAGCTTGCCAAATGCTGGAACAGGAGACACTCTGACGGCCCCAGTCTCCGGCAGCCCTTTGTGTTCTTTCCAGCATTGGGTGCTCCTCCACCAGCCTCGCGGCCTGCTCTGTTGCCCCCACATGTGTTTTTGTCTGCCTGGAAACCCAGTACCTCGCTTCCTTCCTGTGCCCAGTTAGGGAAAAGCCACTCGAGAGCTGGGTTTGCGAGCATGCAGCGTTCCAGACCTGTGGGTTACGCAGCAGCCTGCGTGCAATCATGGGGCTCGTCTGGGCCTTTCAGAAAGTTCTGTGTCCTCAATCTGAGGCTGTGCTGCCATTTGTCTTTGTAAGTTCCCCCACTCCCAGGCCTTTGTCCACATCTGGGTTTGAGAATTCTGGAAGATGGGCTGTTGTTTTCCATCGGCCTCTAACTCACACACAGCACCGAAAGCAAAAGGGGAGGAGGCTGCCCTGTGCGGGGTCTTCCTACCTCCTAAGCCCCAGGGTGGGCAGGCTGATGCTGTGCACTGAGGTTGTGACTGAAATTGGCAGACCCAGCTCCTCCCGCTCGTGTTGGTGCATGCTGTGGATGCCTTTGCCAACCCTCAGTGCTGGAGAAGGTCATTTACTTGTTTGGGGCATGTTCACTGTGGGCCTACTGTGTGCAGGCACCTGGGCAGACATCGGGTCTACAAAGGCCCCTATTCCCTGCCCACTAGGAATACATGTAAAAACCAGCAGTGGCCAGTCAGTGCGTGGGTGCTGAGACCAAGGAGGGCCCCCACTGGCTGGGGCAGGGGTGGTGTCAAGCAGGTACCTGGAATGAGTGATGCTTGAATGAAGCGGGATGGAGGAGCTGAGTTGGGCAGAGAAGGAGGGAGGCGGGGGTGGGATTGGGGAAGAGGCATGGCATGCATTCAGCAGGGAAATGCATTCTGGAATGCATTTACAGGGGTCCCCAGAAATGAAGTGGGGTGTTCAGCAAGGAAGTGCATTCCGCTCACTGAGGGGTTGATGCTTCAGGGCCAGGTCTGTCCCCATCCCATGGAGGCATCAGCCTGTCCCCGGGGCTGATAAAGGGGGGGCTCCGTCATTCTCTGTAAGTAGGAGCAGAAGGTGGTCCCTCACCCGCAGTAAAGGCAATGGGGATGGGGGTAATGAGGCTGAGCACCCGTCCAGTGAAGAGAGCCACCAGGTTAACACACGTTCCTGCTCGCCAGCCCCCCAGTGGCCTGAATGGAGGCTGGGAGGGGTGTGGGCCCCGTGCTGAGGGTCCTGAGCTGAGGAGGGTCAGGCTGAGCCCCTGTGACTGTTCTCGCCTTGTTCGGATGCATTCTGGAAAAATCCTGGCTTTGGAGTTAGGCTTGCTTGGGTTTGCCTCCCAGCTCGGTCCCCTCCAGGTCCCTTAACCTTGACCTTGACTATGACCAGGTCTTGTGAGCTTCTTAGAACCTCCATATTCTCAGCTGTAAAGGGGGTGGTGATATCGCCCGCCTGGGTTCTTACAGGGAGACCTGCGACTCAGGCAGAGCCCCCTCTCACAGCTCACTCTGGGTTCAGCTCTGATGGGGTGTGGCTGGGCACCCCGAGGAATATTTACTGCCGGTACTTATGGCTCTCCTGTTCCTCAGTGCCATGGCCTCGGGCCAGCTTCTTGGCCACCAGGGGCCCTTTCTGCATCTGTAACACAGCACTGAGAACACCTGCTTGGCAAGCCCTTGGGGATTAGTGAGGATTAGTGGTAATAGCCCGGGCACCCAGCCGAGTGCAGCATCAGTGCTCAGGACAGAGTGGAGGTGAGGGGGAGAGTTAGCATCCCGCTTCTCTTCCTCACGATGCAGCGACTCAGAATGCAGACATGCCTGCCAGTGACCTTGCAGCTCTTACTCTGCTGCTTGCCGACTGTGTGACTGTGTGCCGGCTGTGTGGCTGTGTCCCGGCTGTGTGCCTGCTGTGTGACTTTGTGCCGACTGTGTGACTCTGTGCTGACTGTGACGCTGTGTGCCGGCTGTGTGACTATATGACTGTGTGCTGACTGTGTGACTGTGTTCTGACTGTGTGGCTGTATGCCAGCTGTGTGACTGTGTTCTGACTGTGTGGCTGTATGCCGGCTGTGTGACTATATGACTGTGTGCTGACTGTGTGACTGTGTGCTGACTGTGTGGCTGTATGCTGACTGTGTGCTGACTGTGTGACTGTGTGCTGACTGTGTGACTGTGTGCTGACTGTGTGGCTGTATGCCAGCTGTGTGGCTGTATGCCTACTGTGTGACTATATGACTGTGTGCTGACTGTGTGACTGTGTTCTGACTGTGTGACTGTATGCTGACTGTGTGACTATATGACTGTGTGCTGACTCTATGACTGTGGGCTGACTGTGTGACTGTGTGCCAACTGTGTGACTATATGACTGTGTGCTGACTGTGTGACTGTGTTCTGACTGTGTGGCTGTATGCCGACTGTGTGACTATATGACTGTGTGCTGACTGTGTGACTGTGTGCTGACTGTGTGGCTGTATGCCGACTGTGTGACTATATGACTGTGTGCTGACTGTGTGACTGTGTGCTGACTGTGTGGCTGTATGCCGACTGTGTGACTATATGACTGTGTGCTGACTGTGTGACTGTGTGCTGACTGTGTGGCTGTATGCCAGCTGTGTGACTGTGTGCCAACTGTGTGACTATATGACAGTGTGCTGACTGTGTGACTGTGTTCTGACTGTGTGGCTGTATGCCTACTGTGTGACTATATGACTGTGTGCTGACTGTGTGACTGTGTGCTGACTGTGTGGCTGTATGCCGACTGTGTGACTATATGACTGTGTGCTGACTGTGTGGCTGGCTGAGTCAAACGTTGCTCAGCCCTCAGATGGAGAAGATGGGACACTGGCTCCCGAAGGGCTGTGTGCTCATGGGGCCATCCCTGTTGTACCCCGGAATCTGTCTGGTTACAGTTTTCTCCTTTGTTGAGCCCTGTTGAGGGATCATGGACCAGCCGGGAGCCCAGCGTCCTACGTAGGAAGTGCAGGTGAGGCCTGGAATCCAGATTGAGGGGCCACAGTGGGTCTTATCCTGGTTGCCCCACCTCAGTCAGGGGAGTTACTCTGGGACCACAGGAGCACCAGTAGCTTAGTGTGAACCTGGTGACAAGTCATGTACCCAACCCAGACAGGATGCTGCCAGGGCTCCCAGTAAGGAAAGGCCAGCCTTCTCTCAGCTGCTAACTTCTCAGCCTGGGATTTTCTATTTGAAACCCTCTTTTCTCCTCCTCAAAAATCCTCTTGAAGAATTTATTATCTAACCTTCAGAAAGCAACTTTTAAAACCTAAAAGAGCTGTATTAGAAAGGATCCAGTGGCCAGCACTTCTGTGGTGAACGTTCAACCAGAGCGGCCCATTCAGAGAGCCCTGGCCTGCAAGATTTATGAGTCTCTCTCTCTCTGTCTCTGGGCCTCAGCCTTCTCTCTTTCTCTACACAATCTCCTTCTGGGCAGCAACACCGCTGGCCAAGGGGCAATAACTGGAGCATGACCCAACAGGCTGGGCCGCAAACCACAGAGCTGGGCCTCGCAGACTGACCAAGCTGTTAAGATTCTGACCACAAGATTCCCTCCTACCCGCAGGAGGAATGTTCAAAGTGTCCCGGAGCCTGAGATGGGACTGCAAACATCCTCTTTATCCCTTGGCGGGGCCGACCCTGAGACTCGTGGTCTTGAAAGCCAGAGCGAGGCTGGGCGGCCTTGGTTGGCACAGTTCTTGGTCCCAGGGTATAATGCCAGTGGACAGAGTGGGTGGAGCGGGGCCCTGGCCGGTTCCTGAGGCATGTCTCCGGAATGAGAAAAGCGTGAAAGTCAGGGAAATGCCAGTAGGGACGGCTGCAAGCATCAGACAGCCTGGGGTAGCAGAACGGCCATGCCTCCCAGGAGAAGGGACCGGGCCGTAAGGGCCTTTTTTCTCTGGTGCGAGGTGGCTTTCAATGATTGCATTCTTACGGAACTTGGGGTGTGTTGATCAAATTTGTTGAACTGAGAAAGTGGGGCACATTGTTCTCTCATGCACAGTGAGATGGAGAGCAAGGTGTGTGGTCCCAGAGGCCTGGCCCTCCTCTGCTCTGTGGGAGATTCAGTGACGACAGCCCCTCCTCAATCTGGACATACCTGCCAGCAAGGACTTTTGTGCCATTCCCAGTCTGACAGGCGGTCTGTCGGCTGCAGTAGTTATGATTTCTGGGATCTTTCAATAAGTTTGGGATAGAGAGGATAGGATAATTGAAGTTGGAACTGACTGGGAAAATCAGGGCCATATTTTTTTGTGCACATTTACTAAGCAAATGGTAGGTGTTGAGTCCGTGCTGGGTACTGGAGATAAAACCAAAGAGCCACAGGCCCACCGTTGGGGAGCGAGTGGTCTAGAAGGGGCCAGGCCCAGAAACGCCTCGTGTGGGGAAGGGTTTGGGGTGTTCCGGTTAATGACCCTTTGGGGTCAGGGTTATGGAGACCGCCGAGGAGGAATGAACGTCCGGCTGTCTGGTGTGTGATGGCGCGGGAGCTGTACGAGAACATCACACACACCTCGCCTGCCCTGCCTGCCGCATGTGCTGGGTTAACGCTTCCATCTGGCAAATCGAAACCCTGTCCTCGGACAGGCTGCAGGCCACAGGGGAGAAGTGGAAAGCTGCTCACATGAAGGAGACTCTAGCGCCACCTGCTGGCCGGAACCGCCAGACCCTTCCTGAAGCCGCTGGGATGCACGGGTGTGTGTGTGTGTGTCTGTGTAACGGCTTTGAAGTAAGGCAGGCCGACTTTGCCTCTGCCACTTACTGCAGACTGTGGAGTCGTGGATAGGTTACCTG
Source organism: Equus asinus (assembly GCF_041296235.1). Taxonomy (NCBI): domain Eukaryota; kingdom Metazoa; phylum Chordata; class Mammalia; order Perissodactyla; family Equidae; genus Equus; species Equus asinus. The sequence goes on along the minus strand of NC_091793.1, from coordinate 16,773,729 downwards.
TCCTTACTGAGCTTCAGTCTTCCCATGAGTAGAATACGGAGGATGATGTGGAACAGTGAGCTAGTGGAAGGAGAAACCCTGACGTCCCCAGCATGAGGCCAAGCACTGTCCGTCAGTGTCTCCCAAATCACCCGGAGCACTCCCTTTTGGCCTATGCCTGGGTGTCTCTGGGGGTGGGCTGCCCCTCAGCAGCACCCATTCCCACTTTCTTTCCTGCCTCTCCCCTCTGCCCCCGGGCCCCGTCTCATGCAGGACTCGCCCCGTCAGTGTGGCTGATGCTCACATACCTTTAGTACCATGAAGGTCATTCCAAGGACGGTCCTTTCTAAGAACTTGGAATGGAAAATGCCTAAGTAAATGAAAGGATTCCTATCAGTCCTGATAAAGAGCCTGGAAATAGAATGGAGAAAGAGACCACTCACAATGAATGCCAAGTGTAAAATATGTCCGAGTAACCAAACACTAGGCGTAGAAACTTAAAAAGTTGAAAGGGAGACACGATGGAAGACCAGGGCAGTGGATGCTCCTGATTGGAGAACCCAAACACAGTCAAGATGGCGGAACTTCCTGGGACATGCTCTGCCAAGTCCTATGGGGCTCTGCACTTTGGCTCTGCTTCCTAAGGCAGTTGTCTTCAGAGTGTGGTGGGCCTGGAGTTCAGGAGGCAGAAGATACTCCCTGTCCCCATCATCTCACAGGAAGTTAGGGCTCATCCTCATCCTGTCACAGGAAGTTAGGGCCCATCCTCATCCTCTCACAGGAAGTTAGAGGCTATCACCATTCTGTCACAGGAAGTTAGGGCCCATCCTCATCCTGTCACAGGAAGTTAGGGCCCATCCTCATCCTGTCACAGGAAGTTAGCTCCTATCCTCATCCTCTCACAGGAAGTTAGAGGCTATCCTCATCCTCTCACAGGAAGTTAGAGGCTATCCTCATCCTGTCACAGGAAGTTAGCTCCTATCCTCATCCTCTCACAGGAAGTTAGAGGCTATCCTCATCCTCTCACAGGAAGTTAGAGGCTATCCTCATCCTGTCACAGGAAGTTAGGGCCCATCCTCATCCTCTCACAGGAAGTTAGGGCCCATCCTCATCCTCTCACAGGAAGTTAGAGGCTATCCTCATCCTGTCACAGGAAGTTAGGGCCCATCCTCATCCTCTCACAGGAAGTTAGGGCCCATCCTCATCCTCTCACAGGAAGTTAGGGCCCATCCTCATCCTCTCACAGGAAGTTAGAGGCTATCACCATTCTGTCACAGGAAGTTAGGGCCCATCCTCATCCTGTCACAGGAAGTTAGCTCCTATCCTCATCCTCTCACAGGAAGTTAGAGGCTATCACCATTCTGTCACAGGAAGTTAGGGCCCATCCTCATCCTGTCACAGGAAGTTAGCTCCTATCCTCATCCTCTCACAGGAAGTTAGAGGCTATCACCATTCTGTCACAGGAAGTTAGGGCCCATCCTCATCCTGTCACAGGAAGTTAGAACCTGTGACAGGAAGTTGGACCCTATTTCCATCATAGGAAGTTCGAACCTGTCTCCATCTCCATTCCAAGGCCTGGCTGGCCCTGGGGACACACACAGGGAACTAGGCCTGGAGCACAAGGCTTAGTGAGGGGGAACGGGGAACAGACCTCACTGCTTGAGCACAAATCTGGCTTCCTCACTCACTCTGTGGCCTTGGGAAGGCCACTGACTCTTTCAGCCTCAGTTTCCTCGTCTGAAACATGGCGCTCTACCCACCCTCGCCGTGCGGTTGTAGTGACACACTAGAGAAAGCATGATGATGTTGGCCGAGCACTCAGCAACTGGCAGCAGCTGTGATTGCTAGTGGTGGAGATGATCACTTCAGGGGTCGTCTTCGAGACCCACTCAAGAGCCCTGGGTAGCCCTGACCCCTGTCTGGGCGAGGGGCCAGGAGCCTGGACGACACTCAGAGGGCCGGGTGTGCCTGGGGAGTGCAGCCCAGGGTGGGGCTCTGCCAGTGAGAAGGGGACACACCTCACTCCAGGCACAACCCTTGACCCCAGCCATCCAGCGCCCCCTGAGGGTGTTGGAAGAGGCTAGTGCCTGAGTCAGCGGCCCGGAGGTCCACGGCACCTCCCACAGGTGAGTGAGGGGTGCTCTTCCCGTTGGCTGAACTGGCCAGAGGGGCGGCGGGAGGCCCCGCACAGCGAGCCCCCGCTTCCCCTCGCTCTGTTGTTTCTCTGCTTGCTGAATTGGCCCTAACCCTCTTCTTGTCTCTCTGTCCACTTTTCTTGCAGCCGCTGTGAGCGCTTGCCTTGCCATGAGAATCAGGAGTGCCCCAAGCTGCCTCTGAGAATAACCTACTACCACCTCTCTTTCCCCACCAACATCCACGTGCCCGCGGTGGTTTTCCGCATGGGCCCCTCCAGTGCCGTCCCCGGGGACAGCATGCAGCTGGCCATCACCAGTGGCAATGAGGAGGGCTTTTTCACCACCCAGAAGGTGAGCCACCACAGTGGAGTGGTGGCCCTCACCAAACCCGTCCCCGAGCCCAGGGACTTGCTCCTGACCGTCAAGATGGACCTCTATCGCCATGGCACCGTCAGCTCCTTTGTGGCCAAGCTTTTCATCTTTGTGTCCGCAGAGCTCTGAGCTTGGGCCGTGGGGGCTCCTCTTGTTGCTTTCCTAACCCTCCCCTCGGGATGCTAATAAAGTTTCAGCAGGCGATCCCACACCGCATGCATCGCGTGCCTTCGTCTTATTTGGCCCCTGGTTGGGAGTCTCTGAGCTGCTGACCGCCCCGGGATGAGCTGAGCACTGCCACTGCCCGGCGCGCCCAGGGGCTGACCGAGGGGTGTTTTCCGCAAGGGGGTACGCGCCCGGGAGTCCTTCTTGGTGGAAGTCGCTGTCCGTACGGCCAGGGAACCCAGGCCGGGGCGGGGAGGGGAGCAAGGCGTGGGTGCATCTTTTCAGATGAATTCTCTCTTCTCCACGGTGTGTTGAGCCCGAGGGACAAGGTGACGATTGAGAAGGCCCTCAGCGATGACCGAGCTCCAGCCCTCTCCTTTTCCTAATGTGGAAACTGAGGCCCAGAGAAGGGCAGGGGCTTGGCCAAGGTTACACGGCCTGTTTGCAGCAGAGCCGGGCCTAGGAACCGGGTCTTCTGGTCCCAGCTTGGTTTTCTTGCTGTGTCGCATTCAATGGAGACAAAAAAGCCCTGTCCTAAGAGTCAAGCCTCCATTCTGCTTGTCTTGCTGAGAAGTCCGAACGTGTGGTGGAGAGACACTGAACGCAGGTGCGCCACCGTGGCCGCAGCCCTGCCTAAGTGAGGTCAGCTGTCTCCACTGAGGATCCCCGCGCCATGCCTGGAGGGGGCAAAGGACAGCACCATAAATGTGCTGCTCGTGGGAACCACTAAGTGTGCATCAGGCCTTCAATCCTGCAAGGCAGGTGTACCATCCCCATAGAGACTCAGAGAGGGCGAGTGATTTGCCCAAGATCACACAGCTGGTATTTGAACCCCGGTTTGCTGACTCCACAGCTCTGACTGTTCCATTCTGTCACCGTACCTTCAACATAGGCCTCGACCTACCTGCCTCTCTTCATTTCCTCTGTTATGATTCTAGCCAAGCCGCCATCACAAGTCTCCAACGTGCCTTTCAAGGCCTTGCATAATTTAGTCCTTGCGTACATCTCCAGCTTGACCTCAAATTGTTCTTTCCTTGCTCACTTCCCCAAGCCAAACTGCCAAGCTCCTTTCTGCCTCAGGCCCTTTGCACGTGCTTCACACCCTTGGCCTGAATGTTGGTTAAACCTCAGTTTAAGTGTTCCTTTCTCAGAAAGGCCTTCCACGACACCCTTGGTTTATGTTTCTTCTGTCAGTCTTTCTCATAACATTTGTTTCGTGATGCCTGTCACAGTTTGCCATTCCCATTTGTGTTGCTCATTTGTCTTCCCCACCATCCAGGAGGCTCCATGGCTGCAGAGACTAGGTCCCTCTCATTCAGTGTCATGTCCCCAGCTCCTGGGAAGGTGCCTAGCACGCAGTGGGTGCTCTGTCCATGTCTGTTGAGTGTATAGATGACTTTCTGCCAAAATCAGCTTATGTCTCTGCATCTCTGTGCCTGCCGATGCTGTTTCAAAGCAGAAATGTGAAGCGGAGAAGGCGGAACGCCACAGAGGAGTCAAGTAAAGGATATTGCAGGATCCTAAGTCCTTCCCAGAATTACACATACGGAAGGGGGTGCCCAGCCTTGTGGTCTAGTGGGGGAGACAAGTGTACTTGAGGCTCTTTAGCTCTGTGCCTCGTACCTTACGACACAGGCAGCAGTCGACCTGCCGTGGAAGCACGCACAGTCACCTCCTAGCCTCCCACCCTGTCTCCCAGACCTCTCTCATCATCTCTGGTCTGGACCAGCGTCCGGTCTCCCATCTTCCAGTGCATTCTCCAAGCTGCGTCCAGAGGACCTCTGAAGGGCCAGTCTGCGTGTGTCGTTGTCCTCTTTAGAACCGTCTGTGGTTCTCTTTTACTAGCAGATGAAGTCCAGCTCCCTTGGAACGGCATTCGAGGCGCTGCCTGATCTCCCTCTGGCCACCTTTTCAGCCACCCCACACACACACACACACACACTCTGGCTCGCCTCCTTTGCTCGTGTTCTCTTCACGCAGGTATCATGGCCCTTCCCGAAGGGGCCTTTGGCTATAGCACGTGCCATGCCCTCCCCTGCAAACTGCCATTCTCCTTGAAGACTTAGCTCAAAAGTCACCTCCTCCGTGAAGCCTTTCCTTGATCTGCACTCCCCTAGCCCTGGGCGTACTCCATCAGAGCATTTACCCTCTCGCCTTGTGGTCGTTGCTGTCTGTCATCCCCACTGCACTGGGGCCTTTTTGAGGGCAGGGATTGTGTCTGTATTCTCTGCACCTTCAGAATGTTCGGTCTATAGAAGGGGTTCAGTAAACATCTGAATGCACGTATGGATGGACGGGTGGGTGGGTGGATGGACGGATGATGGGTAGATGAATGAATGGATGGAGGATGGATAGATGGTATTTTCAAGACTTAGTTCAAATATCACCTCCTCTGTGATGTCAGCAAGGCACAGCAGGGGTTCAGTCGCTGCATTCAATTATTCTTTCATCATGGTCCAGATAATTCAGGCCAGAAGGGCCACTGTTTCCTCACTTCCATAGGAGCGGTAAGAGGGGGGGAAACCCTCAGGGCTTTAGAGGCCATCCAGTGCCCTTGCCAGAATCCCCTCTACAACAGTCCCACCATTTGCTTGCATTCTCCCGTGTTTGTGGAACTCCCTACCTCTTCTGGTGGCCTGTCCCATTTGCGGGCACCTCTGATGTTTCTGCATGTGTACCTGAGTGCCCACGTGGGGATGATATCTGAATTAGCTGCATACTCACCTCTCTCCTGAGGTTCCCTGTGGCTACATAGCGGTAGTCCTGTGTCCTGCTGCTGAGGTCGCACAGCACAGGAGAAACAAAACAAGCCACAGTTTGAATGTTCTCCTTACCATTTCCTAGTTCTGTGACCTCGGATAAGTCATTTGCCTTTCAGAGCTTCAAGGCCCACCTCATGGACTGTTGTGAAGATTACATGAAATTACACATGAGGCAGCATCTGGCAGATGGTAGGCAGGGTCACTCATTGGACCTGCCAGCAGGTGTTGGTTCATTCACTGGAAGGTACTTAAGTGTTCATTGGATCTTGATTTAAATGGAGGATGAAGGTTCAGAGGGTTCGGACGTATCCAAGGTCACTGACGTGTACAGCTGCCATACTTCTGACTTGGAGACCTGTGCACTTCTGGCTGTGTCACTGTACTAAACCAAGCTCCTAAGGGGGAATGATAATAATCATGATTATCATTATTAGAATGATAATATTCATGACAGTTATGGCAGTTAGCATGGATACTGCTTACTGGGGGCCAGGCACTGTTCCAAGTACTTGACTCAATTAATCCTCACAACAGCCTGTGAGGAAGATACTAATATGATCCCCATTTCACCATGAAGATGTGGAGGCATGGAGAGGTTAAGTAATTTGTCCAAAGTCCCACAGCTGATACAAGGTGGGGCTGGGATTCAAACCCAGGTGACCTGGCTCTGGGGTCTGTGTTCTGCAGCCCTGCCCCATGCTGCCTAAATGCTATGAAGAGGGAAGGACCAGTCAGTGCTGGTCAGATTGTTACTCTAGCCTCATCTCAGGAAGCCCTGGGTACCAGCCCCGTCTATAATCTCCAAGTACAAAACAGGATATTTGATTAGCTAAAGAAGGAGCCAGTGTGGTACAGAAGAAAGAGCTGTGAAGATTGAATGAGACAATGTATGCAAAATGTCTAGCATAGAGAACATGGGAAGATGCAGCAGCATAGTGTTTGAAGCTCTCTGGATCCTAATCAGAAAGTACACAGAACAACTAGATAATAAAATTCAAAAATCCATGGAAAACATTTACAACTAAATAAGGTGACAAGGTATTTCTGTGAACCCTAAAATATAGTTCATGCCCACCTGTATGGGATTGGCACCTCTGCAGGAGAAAGCCGTGGGAGACTCCAAAACTGTCAACAAGTATTCCCTAGAAAGTACAGGAGGCCAATTTGGGAACAGCAGCTGAGACTGGGAAGAATTTTGCTCATTCCAGTGGGCAGTGTGTGCAAGAAGCTCATGGAAGGGTTGAAGGCGTGGAGCGATCTAGCCCCCAGGAACTCTTGAAACTGAGCCCCCAGGGCTTCCCTTAGGGCCAGAATCTCCACTATGAACAAATTGCTGGAAATGAAATAGAAAATTGAGTAGGAAAGAGATAGTAGGGACTATGGAAAAGAAGGTCCAGGTAAATATAGAGGAAAGTCAGAAAGCAAGCTGTCAAAAATAACAGATGACGGAGCTCTGTGAAGTCAGAAAAACCGCTGTGAACCACGCCTCTTTCTAAAATTTCAGGAAAACTAATTTCCCATAAAAATGACCAACCAAAAAGTATCAAAGTTAAATCTCATACAAAGTTATTTTAAGAAAAAAGAGAATAAAGAACATAATGACATCCCTTTGGGTAATAAAACTACACCAGAAAGATATGCTCACAGATTGGATCAAAACTGTAACCTGCATCAAAGCAAACTAAAAGTATTAAGAAAATGATCAAAAATGGAAGAAAAATGTAAGTCAGAACTAGGAAAAACTGAGAAATAAAGTGATGAAACTTAGGAAATAATTTAAAATTCAAGAAAAAAGCGAGTTCAGTAAATACATACTTAAAAGAAAGAGAAGCTGAAAAGAACAGAAATTTTATAAATCGAACAAGAAATAACAAGAAATGAAAAGATTTAAAGAGAAAGTGACAGATCTTGAAGACAGGCAAAGACGATCCAACACACAGATAATAGAAATCTCTGAAGAACTAACCCAAAACAAGGGGGTAAACATAAATACCAAAAATGATAACTCAAGAAGCTTTCCAGAAATTTTTTTTAAAAGATTTGAAATTCCATATTGAAAGAATATGCAGTATACCTGACCATTTCTACTCAGAGCGACCAACACAAGACACAGTCTAGTAAAATTATTGGACTTTAATGACAAGAGAAAACAAACTATGGGCATCTGGGCAAAAACTACAAGTGACTTATAAGGGGAAAAAATGATATTATCATCAGACTTCATAGCAACACTTATGCCAGAAGAAAATGAAGGATTAGGATCCTCAAGAAAATGTAAGCCAAGGATTTTCTACCTAACAAAACTGACTTTCATGTACAAACGGCACAAACTATTATCAACATGCAAAATTACTGACCTGCAAGCATTAGAAGCAGTTACTCACAGAAGTGCAGCTAAATGAGTGTTGAAAGAAAAAAGCATAGTGTGAATTGCTATCTGCCCGGAAAATGTAGATACAGGCGTAACTCAGAGATCTTGCAGGTTTGGCTCCTGACCACTACAATAAAGTGAGTCACACGAATTTTTTGGTTTGCTGGTGCATACAAAGTTCATGTTTACATTATATTTAGTGTATTGTGTGTGCCATAGTGTTATGTCTAAAATAATAGGGTACATACCTTAATTAAAAAAGACTTTATTGCTGAAAAATGCTAACCATCATCTAAACCTTACTGAGTTGTAATCTTTGCTGGTGGAGGGTCTTGCCCTCTGTGCAATATCTGTGAAACACAATAAAGTGAAATGCAGTAAAACGAGGTATGCCTATATAGCATATCTATTTAAAAACTGTAGGTGGAATAGGGAGAACATATCGAAAAAAAATATTATTTCAAGTAATTATGTTAATGTGGTAATTTTAGTATTGTTATTCTGAGACTACTGTGTCAGAATACGGACTACAAGTAAGTATGGGATATTCTGTGATCTCTTATATGTTCTTAAGAACCAGGATTCTGATACGGAAGAAAGGAGATTCCTTTGTAATATGGAAGAGATTAGGTAAAAAACTGTGTGGTCCTTGTTTTGAATCAGAAGTATCAGTATGAACTCATGATGTATTTTATCTTTAAAAATGTCCACTGAAGAGCCCCAGAAACAACCACCAACCCAGGAGTACTGAGTCTCCCTGGTGTCCAGATTGTGGTCTTGAAATTCCATTTTTCACTAAAAAACAAACAAAAACAAACCCAAGAAATAGCTGGGGCAGTAAAAGTACAAGATGAGGCTGGACCGCTTCATCATACTAGATAGCAAGAGCGCTATCGAAGCTTCCAGAGGCCAAGTCCAAGGGACTCAGGAGCCGAGCTGATTTTCCCTCTGGCCAAAGATGGGAAAACTTGAGCTCCAACAAAGGGTAATAATTGCAATGGACTGAAATCCACCAAATAGTTTAAATCCATGTGTTCATATTGGTATTTTTAAAAATCAATTGGTAACCTCTGGATGATGATAGACAGCTAGTTCATTCTCCTGAAAACTGGAAATACAAGGAAAGAATCAAGCATTGATCTTGCTTTTCCTCTATGAACTAAACCCCCTGGTAAACATATAGCATATGAGGGGAAGCATCTGGTAACAGAAGTATTCCAACTAATAAATGAAAAAGAAATGATCGAATTAGACTATCAGCATTTTGCAATCCCCAGTGAATCAGTGGATCTGGGCCCTGAGCATCAACACGAAAAGAGAGATGACCAGAGACCACACGCTCCTTGATGGAAGACACGCCACCGTCATCCTGCCACTGGGACTGTGCCTGCACTGATCAGGCATCTGGATCGGCTGCTCAGGTGCAGAAAGTGCAGAGGACAGAGCAGCACTCGGGGCTGCCCCAGGAGGATGCAGTCAGCAAGGGCAGATGGAGAAAGCTCTGTAGTGCAAATGCTTCTGGTTCCTTAACAGATAAGTTGCATGGAAAATGAAGGGATGGAGATGAAACCTGTAGATTAAAAACTACTTAAAAGACATAACAAAAATTTTCTAATGGACAAATCTAAATGCTTGTGTCTCGAGATGCACACTTGTGTGATACAAGCCATAAAGAAACCCAGGTAGGCGATGGCTAGGAGGGTCAGGACGGGTTACACTGGGGACACAGGATGGGGCTGAGATTGGTCTGGGGCACATGAAGGGTCCTCAGGGGGCTGGCGAAGATCTCTGTCTTGACCTGAGTGGTGACTACAAAGGTGTTTACAGTCCTCAGGAAACTGTACCTTTGTTTTGTGTAGCTTTTGCATTTGTGTTTTATTTTACGATGAAGAGGTTTTAAAGAGATGTCTAGCACAAGGCCTGGAACACAGACCCATAACATACTTGCGTCTCTTCTCCTTCTCCGTCTGTCATGTGACACTGCAGATTTGACTTCTTGTGCTGGGCACCTTATATAAGTTCCCTCATTTATTGCCCCTGCAACCTACCCGCCCAAGGGCTCCATGGAGGCAGCACCACGTCTCGCTCGGTGTTGCTGGCACCTGGAACCCAGCAGGCACTGAAAACACACTTACTGAGCGAGCGAATGAATGAATGTGCTTTGCAGTTGTAGAAACGGAAGCTCAGTTCATGCAGTTGGCACAGAGCAAAGATTTGCTTCTTCACAGCCCGGCAGATGGAAACTGGAGTGTGTCTCTGGTGTTTGGGTCCCAGTTCAGTTTGCAGGAAAGATCATGAGGCAGCCCCACCGGGCAGCCCGGCTGCGAGGCCACTTCGGTTCTCCAGTGGAGCCTTCTCTGGGCCAGGAGCTCCCGGCCTGGCGACCTGCTGCTCCTCCCTGGACCTCGGTCTCTGTGGGAGTGGTGGTTCTGACTTTCCCATCGCCTCTTGTGCTGTGGTTCCCCCCAGGCTCCGCCAAGAGAAGACAGACACCGTCCGCTGCATCAAGTCCTGCCGCCCCAATGACGTCACCTGCGTGTTGGACCCGGTGCACACCATCTCCCATACCGTCGTCTCGCTGCCCACCTTCCGCGAGTTCACCCGCCCTGAAGGTGAGTGCTGACTCCCACGGCCCGGAATTGGCATGGAGGTCCCAGGGGAGGCCCTCATCTAGAGAGGCGTCCCTGAGAGGCAGCCCCCTTTGGGGCCTCCCAAAGCTTGAGCTGATGCTTGGCCCGAGAAAGCCATTCCTTGGTAAGACATGGATTTGGGGTTGGAAATGTAGACCTCGCCCCACCCCCACATGTCCTCCATCCCCAGACCACACAGCACCACGCTGGCCCAGTCCTGGCTCTTGGTGCCGGGGGTCTCTTCTCATGGGTAACAGCCATTCAGCAAATAGCTATCAAGCATTGGCTCTGTGCCGGCACTGGGGAGTCAGGGAGGGCCTCCAGGAGGAAGTGACTTCCACACTGGGGCTCGAATGCTCACTGGGAGGTAATCTGGTGAAAGTGGGGAGCACAGAGAGAGGAGGATGCGAAGCAGAGCAGAACACATCTGGAAAGGTCTGGAGGGAGTGTGGGCATTTGAGGAGCTAGGTCAGGTTTTTCTGGCTGGAGTGGTAGAGACTTGGCAAGCGACGGGCTGAAAGGATAAATGAGAGCCTGAACTTGGAGTTGGGGCTGAAACGCCAAGGCTTTGGGACCCATTAAAGGTTGCACCTAATGATATTTGCATGCAGAAACATCACCTGGAGACCGAGGAGCAGAGAGACTAGAGGGGCTAGACGGGGTCCAGGGAGCCCAGGAGTAAAGTGGTCAGTGTTCCCGAGCCCTCCCCGCCCTGCAGGCAGCTCCCAGCCTGCTGTGTGGACCTGCCGTCACAGCACCTGTTTCACCAGGGTGGGGCTGGGGCAGCATGCTGCCGGTGCCCAGCAGAGGGCTCTGGAACGGTGCTGCTCGGGACGCCTTGCTTCCGGGGTGTGCAGCTCTCGTGCAGGGCTGGTGTGGTCTCCAGCCACCCCTTCCTCTCCGGATGCTTCATTGTGGCCTTCAGAGGGGCTCGTCATGGTTGATTCACTCAGCAAACACAGACTGAACCTGACATGTGCCAGGTCGGGGCCAGGCTCTGGGACGCAATGAGGAGAAGGAGCCCCCTGACCTCTCAAGGGAGACGTACAATTGAGCCAGCATGACTGCCCTGTGTCTACATACCATGCCAGGGCCCTGAGGGTAATGCAGGAACACGTTCCAGAACACGAAACCTGGTCGTGGGGGTGGTGGGGGCAGGAGATCCCCCCCTCCCCGAGGACGTGGCTGCCTGAAGGAGTAGGTGGCTCCTGGCTCTCCACACTCTGACCTGTTCCTCTAGAAAAGGGGAGGGTGGCACGGACTTGGATCGGAGAAAATCATTGACTGGTGTTTGCCTTATGCAAAATGACGGGTTCCACCAAACCACAGACGAATCCTTCCCACATCCCTAACGGCCAGTTTTGTGGCCTCTTGGCCGGTGCTGATCTATGAGTTGGTTCTACAGGGAAATGGGCGTGGTAGAGACAACTGTCAGCATCTTCGACCCAGGAAATCCAGACTTCGACCATTAGTGGTGAAAGGACCGTTAGTGGGCGCTGGCAGGCTGCCTCCTTCACTTTACAGATAAGCAAACTGAGGCCCAGAGAGAGGACGCCCCCAAGATCATCCAAAGCTGGAGTAGAATTGGGGCCACGTGCTTTCAGCCGAGGGCAGGTTGCCCCTCTTCATGTCAGGCAGTCTAGGAGATGGACGCAGCCATCACACTGCCCAGCCCACCCTGAGAAGTGGCTTGTCTGACCCGTGTCACTGTGGGGCAGACCAGCCTACTCCCTTGCCCTTTCTGAGCTCTCTCCTGTTGTCCCCTCATCCAGGTCCTTTCCCCTTTGTCCCAGCTTCGTGAAGATTCATGACTGATTACTAATTACTTCTTAGTGCTGGCACCGCCACTGATTGGCTCCCTGACCACGGGGCAGATCCAAAATCCCTCCAAGCCTGTTTCCCCACTGATGAAATGGAGGCTATGATCTGTGGCCCCTCAGGACCCCTCCACCTTCTCCGTGCAGGGGTGCCATGTGTTGGGGTCTCATTCCCTGAGGGTGCGTGCCCGGGCTCCGCGGGCTGGGTGCTGCGCCCTCTCCATGCTGAGCTTCTCTCTGGCAGAGATCATCTTTCTCCGGGCCATCACGCCAGCGTATCCTGCCAACCACGCTGACATCATCTTCGACATAACGGAAGGGAACCTGCGGGACTCCTTCGACATCATCAAGCGTTACATGGACGGCATGACTGTGGGTGAGTGGCCGGAGACATCCAGGTGTCCCGACGCCTCCTTGTCCTCTAGCCAACGGCTTGGCCAGGGCCTGTTGTGCCAGTCGGGCAGGAAAACCTCTTGGGACCAGCCCAGCTCCTATCTGAGTCCCCTTCCTAAAGCCGACCCCACCCGTCCTTCAGGGCCCAGCTGGAACCCCCACACCCCCCAGTCAGTCCCGGCACCAAGAGTGCCCAGGGTGGCAGAGCCTGCCTGGGACATGCCCCTGGCTGTGCCACTATATTGCTGCATCTCACAACCCTGAATTTCAGACACGATCCCGCAGGTGAAATGCTTGTCCCAGGGCGGGCACAGCACCCCAGGCAGTAGGGGCTAATGTAATTTTTATTCTCGTGGCCCAATGGAAGGAGTAGCAAGGGGGGAGTCAGAGGAGCTGCGTGCGCCCTGGTCTCACCGGAACTGGCTCGCCTTGCTGTGTCACTGTCCCCTCCCCACGTGGCAGTCAGTAAGGGGTCTGAGGTCGTGTCATGGCGCACACATGCACACAGCCCCTGTGCTTGTTGGGCCTGCGGGAGCCTCCCCTGGAGATGCACACCCGGGGCCGAGGGAGGCGAAGCGTGTCCACAGGGCCCTGGCGGAGGAGCAGGTGAGTCTGGGAGGCTCTGTGAACTTCGTCTAGAGGGAGGGAGCAGACCGCAGAAGCCCTGTTCCCGTCACTGTCGTTCACAGCACCTCTCCTGAACTGTCGCCTTCTAAAGAATTTAAGTTTGTGGGGAATGAAAATAATACCATCTGCCATTTTGGACTTAGATTTAGACTCTGAGCATTTTCAAAGAAGCTGAGAAGACGAGGGCCAGGCCTGTCCGCACCTGGGCCTCAGTTTCCCCGCGGTGGATGCGGGGTAGTGGGCTTCGTGGTCTCTTAGGGTCCCGGCTCTCTGAGGTCGTGGGCCTGCGCGCGCTTGGCCCCAGCAGAGCGTTTTGGAACATGGTCTCTAGGTGGCGCTGTTGGATCTCAGAACTGGGGTCCCCACCGCCCCAACCCCGACTCTTGCTACACTGGCATCTGGAGGCGGGCAATCGTTATTCCTCTGTTGCCAAAGAGCCATTTATAGCGACTTTACAAGCTCTTAAATGGGTTTGCACGTTGTAAACATGACTGAGTCATTTGGGGGCTACCCACCCCCAGCCTCCTCCTCCCCTAGTTGGCAGCAGGAATAATGAGTTAATTACAATTAATGGTCCATTAGCCCTGGCTGGGATTCCAAGGGGAGGGCCTGCAGTTGGCTTGTCAGCAGTCATAAAACTCGCTGCCTGCTCTTGAGTCACTGCCCACTCTGGCCTCGGTTTCCCCCATGGTTGGGTGAAGAGACACTTAAGGGACCTTCAGGGGCCTGGGGATGAGGGCGGGCAGGAGGAGGTAGGGTCAAGGGTTTGTCCTGCCTGGGTGGGTGTCGGGGTGAGCAGCCTGATGACATTTGCGCCCAGAAGTCCACCTCCCGCCAGCCCTGTGCTTGATGCTGGCCCTGCAGGTGTGGCTGCAACACGGCCCACACTGGGGTAATTCTCAGCTCTTGGAACCACAGGAGCTGGGAACCATCACCTTCTGATTCATTCGTCCGTTCTTTCCGTTTCTGCACTCTTCCTGAGCCCCATCTGTACCAGGTCCTGGGCCAGGGGGTGTGGATACGGAGATGCACAAATACAATACAGCCTCGGCCCCTGAGGGCTTTGCGTTCCGGCAGGGGAGAGACAGCCACATAAACAGACAGACAGATCGACAAAGCACGGTGCTGAGGCTGGCATGCACAGAGAGACCAGGGCTCTCTTGGGGGTGCATTCCCTGCAGTGTTTGTGCCTTCAGTTCCCAGCTAAATCCTTCCTGGGGTGAGCCTAGCCTGGCGGTTGGGCAGTGGCCGGGCCCAGATCCAGTGCCTACCAGCACTTTTCTGCAGCCGCATCTGTACTCCAAACAGAACCAATCTGGGAGTCCCCGTTTCTCGGCTTCCCATCCAGTGGGGCGGAAAATCCTGGCGTGTCAGAGCCTGGATGCTCCTGGAGATCACCTCTCCCAACGCCTTCTTTGGTAGAGGAGGAAACTGAGGCCCAGAGAGGCGAGGGGGCTTGCCATTCTTCTCACGGTGACTCCAGGGCAGAGTGGAGAACGGAGCAGAGCCCCTGGGTGTGAGGGGACCACAGGTGCCATCCCTGCGTGCGCTTCCTGAGAATGGAATGCGGCTGAGGCCTCGGAGACAAGCGGCTTCTCCTCCCTGCGCTTGGTCGGTGTGGGCTCTGGTGTTTGGAATTCCAGGCTGGTGCTGCGTGGGGGAGGGCCCAGGCTGCCCTTGGGACTTTGTCCTGCCTGTGGTCCTCCCGGGTGGGCCCAACCTCTTCCACTTGTCCGTGTGTTTGCAGGACGTCCCATCTGGTTGGGCTCCTGGAGTTTGCCAATGTCATCCCCAGGTGGAGGACCAAGGCCAGAGTGGGCAAGGTCTCGCTGGGGCGGGACCCAGGCCGTGTTTTGGTTTGGGCTCTTGTCTCTACCCGCCGGTTGCTGCCTGGTGTCTCTTCCCTGGGCATCCTTATCCCCACCTCCTTCCCTCTCCTCCTCTGCCCCAAATAACTTCTGTGTACCCCAGGAGTTCTGGGCCTCTGGGGGTGGCCATCCTGGCACATGCCAGCCCTGGACACGGGCATGGTGCTGCAGCTTTGGGCCTGTCGGCCTGCGATGGATCGTTCTGCTGCTGGACTCGAGCCCGGGCGCGAGCAGCCTGGGAACCGTCGCTGAGCATGTTCACCCCCGCATCCCAGCTCAGTCCTCACAAATACCTCCAGGGACAGCCGGGATTGTCTTCCTTGGGCAAAGAACGGATCTGAGTAAATGACCCCCTAAGACTGAGCAACTGAAAAACCGCAGGGCCCGGGATGCGGGGGCTGCCAACTCGTTTTGGCAGTGAGTTCTCCTTGTGAGCAACACCTTAGACAGAAACCCTTTATGTCGGCAGAGAGGGAGAGAGTGTTTTCAGGGCTGCTCTAGCCTCGCACCTGCTGCGCCCTGGCCCAGTGAGAAGCACCACGCAGCCCCAGGCTGCCCGCAACACCGGAAAGGACACCTCCCCGCTCACAGGCATTGGCCGAACACCTGCCTGCTCTAGGCCACGCCCTGTGTGGACATTGGGCGCAGGGTCAGGAAGGCTTCCTGGAAGAGGTGAGGTCTGAGCTGAGTCCCGACGCATGTGGAGGAGCGACTAACAGTTAGTGAGTGCCAGGAGCAGGGACACACTGCCACAACCCTGTGACAATGCGGGGAGTATGCCCATTAATGATGAGAGAGCAAGGGCCAGAGAAGGCAGGAGGTTTGCCCGAGGCCACTCGGTGCTGAGGGCAGAGCTGGCCCAGAGCCCCATCTTCCCCGACCACCCAGAGCGGGAGCCCACAGACGGCTTGTGCTGATGGGGCCAAGCTGCTGACCGTGCAGGTGTCCCAGTGTCCAAGCCGCCAGGACCCCGCGGCTGCTGAGTTCACCTTCCCCAAAATAACAGAAGAAGAAGAAAGTGCCCCAAGCAGACTAAGGACCTGAAAGGGCTGGGCCTGCCCCTAGTGTTTCCTTTAAAAGCCAGCTCTTTGCGGGGATCCAGGCGACTCCGGAGCGGGGGAGCCTGCTGGCTCCGTGCCGCCCGGCCCAGCCATCGGCGTGCATTCCTCTGTACCGGCTGTCAGGGAAAAATGAAGAGTGCGTTTTCGGCCTGTGCAGAAATGCTCTATGAATGCCTGAGGTGTTCTCGGGCCACTACAAAGCCTTCCTCAGCCAGCTCCGGGTTCATTCTCCGCTCTGCAGGGTCCAGCTGTAATCAGGGGGTCCTCAAGAAGGGGTCTTTCAGATAATAGGTCCTCAGAGCTGACTAATGGCGGGAGCCCTGGCCGCGATGGGCGCAGGCTGTTTATTATCAGCTGCCAGCAGCCGGGGCCACCCCTGGCTCCCCAGCCCTCTGGGCCACGGCCGGTGTCTGAGTCTCTGCCCTCCCTGCCACGCCCCTGCAGACCACTTCTTTTTAACTCCCTATTTTTCTAAGGAGGGGAAAAAAAATCCACGTATACTGAGTGTCAGCTTTGCCAAAGTTTCTGTTAAAACCTCCCAAAGCCAAGAGGAACTCAAGTTCTCAGCCAAAGGTGGTTTTTGGACGCAGTGGTTAATTTTGTGTATGGCCTGCCTGATCCTGGGGCCAGCGTGGTACCCGACAGGGTTGATGCAGCAGCTTTTTGCAAGGCAGTCCCTCCTGTCACACAGACGTGACGTGAAATTGAGGCCGTGCAGGGAGCGTTGTGACATCAACCACGTGGAGCGTGAGCCCCTGGTGAGCTGGGACTTTGGGTTCCCCACCAGGTGTTGACATGCAGGACGTGATCGAATATTTACTGAAGGCCATGATGAAAAGATGCGGATGCCCCAATGGCAGAGGCTCAGCGGGGAACCGCCTTCTGCAGCATTGAGACCTCCCCAGCAAGAATGGACCGATAGGATGCGATGGCACCGTGATGCTGCACACAGGCCCCTGCCGGCTATGTAACTCAGCTTCCCCATTTCGAGAGGAGTCAGCCACATCTGGCTCCCCGCGTGTGAGTTGAGATTCATACAATTCAACTGTATTGATGGGTATCTCTTATAAATACTAATAATTAAAATAGCCCTAAAGCTACTAGTCAGCTCCACCAGCCCAAAAGCAAACTGAAATAAGGAGATGGGTTTGCTAACTGGCCTCCCGATGGAGCAGGCAGTTTTGATTTTTGGTTTTTACATAGTTAACAGGAAGGCTCTACTTTTATTAAAACACAGATGAGCACGAAAGAACAAATCAGCGTTAGTTACCCAGGGTGTCAGCTCTGGGCCTCAGGAGATCATCACTAGTGTTGTCACTTAAACTGGGAGGCGAGAGTCCCCGTGTTCGGGCTTCCGAGATCCTGGAAGTAAGCAATCCGTACTTCTTATGCATTTCATTCAGTGGGGAGCAGCTGTCAGGTGCAGCTGCTGCCCTGAGCTGCCCCTGTGTCTCTGCTAGCACTGCCTCTCTCCTCCCGTTCCAATTAAATAGTGGGAAAGTTCAGTGAGAGCTAACATTGGCCTCACCAGCTTCACTCCCAGGTGGCCGGGCTCCGGGATGGCAGCAGCTTCGGGGCCATGGAAAGTCGCAGTGGTCAAGGGGGCGGGCAGGCCTGGAGGGCACTGGGACTAATCAGTTAACTGGCTCGCCCATTCCACGGTGCTTCTGGAGCACCTGCTATGTGCTGGGTGAAGAGGATGCAGTCTCTGCATCTAGAGAGGCTGAGGGTCCCAAGAGTAACAGGAGAGCACAGTGAGAGGTGCCGTGGGTGCACAGCCCGGGCTGCCTGGGTAAATCAGGGCGGGATGCAGGGAGAAGGTGGCACCTGGGCTGGGTGGCACTAGCCAGGTGAAAAATCTGAGAGGGATGTTCCAGGACTTGTTTCCTCCCTCAGCATGGTGGCATTTTGAACCTCACCTCTTGACCATATGGACTTGAAGAGGGCTCTTTACTCATAAAGGGGTGGCCTTGAAGCTTCAAGACGACCACTCCTGCACGAATCATGGAGCTCAGGCCAAGTCTGTGTGGTCAAGAGGTGCTGGGGGTGAGCACGGGGTCCTGGAGCATCCTTTCTGCTGCTTCTTCACCTGGCTGCTGCTGACTCACTTTGCTCTCACAGGCAGCTGCACCAGGGGCTGCTGCCCAGGAGCCCTGGGCCCGCCTCCTCCCCCTCTGCCGACGGTGGGGCTGGCGGGGGTCCGGAGCTGCAGGGGAGGGCTGTTCAGCCGGGCCGAGCCGCACCCGCTTCAGGCAGATGCTGGGGTGGGCTGCAGTTTAGAGGGATCGTGTGCAGGCTGCGGAGGACCCTCTCTGGCTGCAAATGTGTTTTAATTATAACCTGCAAACCTGGAAAGGAATTCAGACCCCACTCCACTTTATGAACTTGTTTCTGGGAAAGCCCTCTGGTCTGACTTCATGTGTGTGTGGCGTGTGTGTGTATGTGTGTGTCGCTGGCTGAATGTGAGTGTATGTGGGTGTGTAGGTACCGGTGTGGCCAAGTGTGTAGTCGTGCGTGGGGATGGAGCCGAGTGTGTGCACATACACAGGGTTTCATTTCTGAGATGTTTTGTACTCACTGGCTTGGAGAAAGGACAGCCCCAGGGTCTGGAGGCCCGGCCTCATGTCTCCAGTCCAAGGCTGCCCTGGGCCCAGGGACAGGGCCTGGAACTTTTGCTCACCGTTTTGCTTGGGAGTGGAAGAGTTGCCTGGTGTCCCGTGTGCGATGACTCTTCCTGTGCACAGAGTCCCTCATGAGCTCTACACTGTTAGGTCCCTGCACAGCCTCGTGGGCCCCCACCCCACCACCCCCAGCCCAGGCTGGCATCACTGTTTATGTAAGAAAGAAAAGGAAGTGCTGGCCCGGGGCCCCACGGCCAGTGAGTCGGAGCTGTAGTTGGCCAGCAGGTCTGCAAGATGCCAAGTCTGTTCTCTGTTGTCCCCTACACTCCCATCCTCCCAGGCGGCTCTGAGGGCCCTCGGGTCCCTAAGAAACTGAGGTCTTCCTGTCCTTGCTTCTTGGATGGGCCCAGTGGACTGGACACCGTGGCAGCCGGTCCTGCGCTCAGAAAAGTCTGAATGAGTGGAGATCAGGTGATGGCCCGGCACACTGGAGAGATGGCTTCCTGTGTTAGATTTGGGAGCGATAGGCGCTGTTTACAGACGCCCGTCACTGTGATTAGATGAAAGGGTCATGTGGGAGCTCCCGACAGTGCCTGGCGCATGGCAGGTGTGCAGAAGGGCAGCACTGCCAGAGCCCCCCTTCTCCACGAAAAGGGGCTCAGCAGCCCCCCCCCCCCACGTCGTCTGTGCTGAAGCACGACACGGGAGCCTCTGAATTTGACCAGTGTGTTGACACCTCCATATGATACCCTCACACCCCCTCATAAAGGTAACTAAAAACTTTCACATTTTGAAATAGCATTCTAAATTTCATCTGTGAATGTATATGGGTTATTACTCTAAGTTTACCCTTTGAAAAATATCAATGGTTGCGGGGACCCTTTTGGGGCAAAACATGATTGAGTCTCTGCATCCAACTGGTGAACATGGGGTGCGACGTTCTGGGCTTGATTCTGGTTCTCTGTTTCTAACTGTGTGACCTCAGGTGGGTCACATTACCTCTCTGAGCCTCAGTTTTCTTCTCAGCACAATTACCATAGTAATATTTGCCTTGCCAGGCTATGAGGACCGGAGGGCGTGTGCACGTTTTAACGTAGCTCAGCAGGTTGTTAGGGGGTAAATGAGCCTCTGGGAGGGAGCGGACGGCGCTGGAGCGCTGGGAGAGCTCGGAGCCTCCCGAGAGAACAACAGGCCAGAGTGAAATACAGGGGACAGGGACAGGACTGTGCGCCCCAAAGTGGCCCCAGCTACCTGGGAGCCACCTGACAGGCATGTCTCGTGGCCTGGGTGGGCGAGTCAGGCCCAGCCTGCAGCAGGACGGCGGACGTCACGTCTCCCAGGTTCTGTCATCCTTGAATTATCTTATTCATTCAACAAGAACCTCCTGGGTTCCTACTCCATGCCAGCCCCTGTGTTGGGGTCTGGGGAACAATTTTATATCCAAGCCAGAGATCCTGCTTTCAAGAAGCTGCCTCCTAGCTTCCCTAGCATTCTGCCGTCTGAGTTCCTGCAGCGGAAAGTGCTTGTGTTTCAGTGGTGGGCTCCATCCCTGTTAATGTCTCAGAGGGAGAGAGAAGTGGTGTGTGGCAGGGCTGCCGAGTACAGTTGAATATGTTGTACACTGCAAAACCCTAGGGGGATACCATTCACAGCCTCATCTGTGTGCAATGCACAAGCTACTCAGCTGTACACGGCAGCCCCAGTATAAGAGCTTACGATCGAAGATACTGACTTAGTTATACCTCTCCCCCTGGCCAGGCGAGGCCTCGATCAAAGCAGAGAGCTTGCTCGCCCAGCCATCTGGCTTCGAGTCACCATCATTCGTCCCAGCTAGCAGGGCCCAGATCACTTCTTTAAATGATCACCTAAGGGGTTAAATCTGCACTGCTGACCCCGTCCTGTAGCCTGATCCGGAAGGCTTGGCCCAGGATCAGTACACATTACGAATGAGATTCAGAAATTCCACCTAAAAACAACAGGGCAGCCGCCCCTGCCCGGTGCTGAGTGATTGGCCAGGTCCCGGCTTTCACGGCAAATCCCGGGATTAGGCGCCCTCTCTTCTCCAGGAGGCACAGCCCCATCACCCGGGGCCACACCCTGGCCAGCAGCCAAGCCGTTTCCCAGGGTGACGGCCGGCCACCTCCAGGCCTGGGATGGGCTGTGGGTGACTTCGCCTCAGGCTGGCCATGTGGCTACAGGGGAGGGGGCCGAGGGCTGCGGTGGGGTCTCTCATAGGGGACGAGGCTGGATGAGAGGAGGACAGACTTTTGCTGAGCCCCCTGTGCCGTGTCCACGTGGAACAGGGAGCGAGGGCGTCAGCCCAGCACCGCCCTAACGTGTACTGGTTCTGAACCGGCAGCGCCCATCCCTCCAACGCCCATGCAGAGGGCTCTGGACCCCCATTCACAGATGCAGCAACTCTCAGAGGCCACCCCAGTCACACAGCCGGCAACCCCCTCCCAAGGGTGCCCCCGCCTTGGGCTGGACTCTCAGAGGGCTCTGCGGGGTCCAGGGGGTATAGCCTTGCTTTGAGTACCTACTGCGTGAAGCACATGGGGCAGCACTGAGACCTCCCGGCCCCTGGCCCAAGCTGGACCCGCAGTGACAGGGACCGCACCTCTCCAGAGCCCAGGGCCTCAGCCTAAGAGGGCCGTGTGCACGGGCACGCCACCCCCATGCCCCCACGCAGCCTGCGGACTGAGCCCCAGCCAGCAGCCCCCTCGGCGCCCACCTCAGGGAAGGAGGAGATGGCTTGGTGGGGAGGACAGCACGGGAGGAGGCCCCTGCGCTCGAGGCCCAAGCCTGGCCACGCTGGGCTGGGGTCTGAGCGCCCCCCTCGCCACCCGGACAGCCTTCTGTGATGCGGCTGAGATGAGAGGACACGGCAAACGCGTGTGGTAGATGAGCTCTGCATTCGTGCACCATGGTGTCACCACAGGTGGGACTGTCACAGCCCCAGCAGGAGGATGGAAGGACACAAAACCCAAGGCACCTGCCTTGTTGGCGGGGGGCGGGTGATGGCAGCCATCAGGTTTGGGCTGGAAGACTCACTGGCCTGGTGGGCATCTGTGAATGCCCACCCCCGTACCTACTTGGTCCCTGTGGACACATGCCCGAGTCGGCGGGGCTGTGGATCACCGGTGCATGAAGACGCAGATGGCATGCTGAGCAGGTCAAAGGCAGCTCCAGCAGGACAGGTGTCGTGGTGTCATGGAGGATGTCGGGGAGGGCGCAGAGGGGACAAGAGGTGGGAAAGAAGCACGCCATCCTCCCTTGGGTCACCCAGAGGGCCCAGCCCCGTGCCCTGCCCAGGGGCGTATTCCAGCGATGCCGTTGGTGGGTGAAGATAGGCCATCAGACAGCTGGTGGCAGGGCTGGGCCAGGCCTGGAGGCTGAGTCCAGAGACGATGCGGGACAGAGGCCCCTCTTGTGGCCCCCTATCGAGACCAGCTGTGGGTCCTGGGACCCCGAGATGCTGCCCTTCTCCTATAGCCTCACAGCAGCCTGCAGCCTGGACCCATGTGTCGCATGTGGGCTGCCCCTCAGACCTGCTGGTCCCCCTGCCTCTGCTGTCTTCTCCAGGCTGTGGAGTCCCATGGGCACACGGCTGGCTGAGCCTGGCCACGGCATCGCTCCCTTCCCAGCAATATGCTCCGTGTCACAGTGAAAGGTGCTCCAGTCAGCCAGCTAGGAGTCCCTACCTCGTACGCGTCTGGTTCCAGAGGGCAGGAGCAGACAGGAAACAAGTACAGCATGTACACTGTCAGGTGGAGGCGCGTGCTCTGCAGAGGGCAGCAGAGGAGTGGGCGAGGGCAGGGTCAGGGGCCGGGGAGCAACTTTAAATCTGGTGGTTGGAGACTTCTGTCTGAGACCTGAGGGGCTGAGGAAATGATCCATGCAGAGATCAGAATGAAGAGAGCTCCAGGCAGAGGGAACAGCACGTGCAAAGTCCCTGGGGCAGAGGCCAGGCCCAAGTGGCCGGAGCAGAGGCCTGAGGTGGTGGGTAATGAGGCCGGGTCTCGAGGCCATTGTAATGCCTCTGGCTTTCCCGCTGAGTGAGGCGGGTGCCATATGAGGGTTTTGAGATGAGGGATGAGATGACCCAACGTTTTGAAGGCTCCCTCTCGGTGCTGGGGTGAGGCTAGAAGCGGGGAGACGCTGAGGGCAATTGCGTGATCCAGGCTGGAGATGATGGTGGCTTCGACAGTCTAGGTCCGGCAGAAGGCATGAGAGACAGACAGGCTCAGGACGTGGTTGGAAGGTGTGCCACGTTTTCCTGAGGAGTTGGAGGTGGAGTCAGATGACCCCATGTATTTTGGCTAAAAGAAGAGAAGCCCGGGGTAGCCGTCAGCTGAGACGGGGAGGCTGTGACAGGGTAGCTTTGGGGAAGTCAGGGGTGCACTTTGGACATTAAGATTGAGGTGCTTTTCAGACACACATGGGATGCGGAGTAGAGTAAATGAGTCTGAGAGATGTTAGCATGTGGGTGACGGTCAGAGCCCCGAGACCGACGAGCTCGCCGTGGAGTGCCTGTAGATGGGGAAGAAAGGAGGCCAGAGACGGGCACCGAGGCCTCCATGCTCAGAGGTCGGGGAGATGAGGAGGAGCCGCCGGAGGGCGAGGAGGTGAGCCTGGCACGGTGTCCTGGAAGTGATGTCCTGGAAGGGGAGAAGGTGTTTCCAGGAGGAGAGGCAGTGAGCCGTGTCAGCACTGCTGAGTCTAGTCAGACGTCGCAACACCCAGGCCGGTGGTGACCTGGATGAGGCCATTTAGGTGGAGCAGGGCGGAGGGGAGATGCCCTGCAGTGGGAGCGCTGGAGGCGGTGCTGGGAGCTCCTTCTAGAAGATCTACCGTGAATGGGGTCAGAGAAATGCTCATGCTAGTGGGAAGGGCATGGTAGTCGTGGCATTGTGAGTTTTTGCGTGACTTTCTCTTCATTTGTGCAGTGTCCCCTTCTGTGCCCCCCAAGCTTGTCTTTCTTTCTTGCATGTGTGCACACGTGTGTGTGTGCACGCGACACTCACTAGGAGGTAACCTGGCACCAGGGAAGCTGCAGGATCACGCGCACCTGCTGACTTTCAGGGTCCCCACGGGTTAAAGGGAGCCCAGAGCAGCCTCCTAGCCTGTCCCGAGGCCTCCCGGGGATCATCTGTGTCCAGCCAGGATGATTTGTGGCCCTCTTGCTGCTACTGTCAGGCCCCTTCTGAAAAGCCTTTGATCACAGGGCACATTCATAAATTGTTCTTTTTTAAAAAGCAGTAGAGGCATGTTGTGCAAAATTAGAAAAAAAAAGAGTCTGATGGTGATAAGAATCTTCCTCTGGCCTCACCTGACAACCGTAAATACATAAAGGACTCAGACAGCCACTGTCACCCACTGTCACGGACAGCATTTCCTGCAGCCTCGATGGCGGGTGTTTCCAGATGGACTCTGCTAGGAGTGTTCCATCCGGGGCCAAGGCTGAGAACCCCACATAGCGGTCCCCATGATCACAGTCGTCACATTGACAGCTAGCTCCCCGGTGGCCCTGCTGTGTGCCAGGTACTCTTCCAGCAAGTTATATATGCTCCTCTTGGCAACGCTGTGGGTGACTGTCCCCATCACCAGGTGAGGAAACTGAGGCACAGAGGAAGCTCCAGGCTTAGGTGGCATGACTTAGGAGTGCCCGCGGCATGTCGGGACTCGATGTGGGGTTCTTGACCCTCCTGGGTGACCTTGTGCAGGGCGGAGTCCTGCTCTTCTCTTCGGTGCCCGGTGCCTGACCCAGTCCTGAAATTTCTCTGCATCTGCATTTCTCTGCATTTCCGAGCCCCTCCCCAGCCTACTTCTTGCCAGGCCACCTTGTCCTTCAGAGTTTAGCTCCAGGCTGACTCCTTGGTGAAGCTTCCACGAGCGCCCGGTGCCCGGTCCCGGGTGAGCGCTTCTCCCTACTCCACCGAGGCACCTTGCTTACCTTCCCGGCCTCTGCTGCCCCGTCAGGTGTCCACCTTTCCCAGCAGGCCGAGAGCTCCCTGAGGACCCGGACCAGCGCTGCTCAGTGTTTGTAACCAGCACCCTCACAGTGCGAGCCCAGAGCGAGCGAGTGCTCCCTGCTCGCCCGCCCACCCGGTGAATAAAGAGAGGGCGCTGGCTCCCAGCCCATTCTGCACTCACCAGCCTCGTGCGGGGCAGCCTCTTACTCCCTCAGGGCTTTGATGGCCTCTGAAGAAGGAGGCAATGTAGCCTTAGCACCTGGAAAGCAGAGGGCAGGACAGGTGCTCCTGGGTCTTCAATTCCAAGTCAAGTCATGTTAGCAAGGCTTGTACACATCCTGCTTTCCATGGCCTTTGCTCATCTTGGGGGCCTTGTGAGGGATTCAGCATGGCTGGAGGAGAGTGTGCTGGGAAATCAGGCTGGACAGGACAACGGGGGCCAAGGTGTGCCTTACCTGCTGTGAGCTGCAGGCGAAGTGAGAAGCATTTTGAGCGGAGCCGCAACTCGACCCTGCATCTGATATGCGTTCTGGAAGGCTAGCTCTGGCCGCAGTGGGAGGGTGCCTGGGGGTGAGGAGGGAGGTGTTACAGAAACAGTGAGGCCTGCACGGAGGCGGGGGTGGGGGTGCGGGTGGAGCAGAGAGGAGAGGCTAAGACTATAAAATAGAAGTCATCAGCCTTAGTGACGATGCAGCACGAGGGGTGGAGGCAGGTGGCTTGTTGGGGACGACTCCAGGTTCTCGGGGGCCTGGGAGAAGGGCGCGGGTTTAGGGGCACAAGGTGGGAGGGTATTTGACTTGCCATGTGGGGGCATCTGGAGAGGTTTGCGCGGGCTGATGGGTTTGAGTCTGGGGCTGGGAAGGCCCCCCGCAGGTGGTGAGCGGGGCTGATTCCGGCGGGAGGACACACAGAAGGAGAGAAAATGATTTCTCACCCCTCCTATCGCAGTCATATTTTTGGCCAACATATTTCGGTACAAGTAGGTACATCTCATGGCAGATCCCTTCCGGAAAGCTGCACAGGCCCTCTCTTCCTCAGCTGGGGAAGGGGCGGTGGCCCGGGATCTGGGTTCAAGGGCTGTTTGCTGCTCACGGGCTCCCTGATGTTCAGCACTGACCTCCCCACACGGAGCCTCGTTTCCTCTCTGTGGACCACGGAGCAGGATGGAGAGGAGCTTGAAAGAGACGGTGGACGGGAGTGGGCTTTCAACGACAGAGCGCTGCAGAAACGTTGGTTACCACGTCGGGGAGGGAGGCAGCAAGGTGCAGGGGAGAGCTGACATTTCTCTTCATGTTTCTCCCCACGGGGAAAGGTGGACTGGGGGGTTGCCTCCTTTATTTGGCTGCCTGCAGCTGCGCCGGCCACACTGTCTGGTTTACGGGAGCCCTGGGGAGGGAGCACATTTATAATCATCGAGAAATGGGGATGATGAGTTCTGCTGGGACATGTTGAGTGCCATTTGGTATTTTAAATATGTGGCCCAGACACCTGTCCCCCTTCCTTCCAAGCTCCTACCTGGCTGTTTTGCAGAGCGAGGGGAGAGGAGAGGGGTTCAGGAGCTCCATTCCTTCCCTGCCAATTACTGGTGTAGTTACTCTATCATTCCTTTCGGCCATTTTTGCCCTATATTTATGACTAGGCCAAGGGCAGTATGTTCTGGAAGTTTCCTCCACATCACGTTACACTGTGAGGAGAGAGCAAATGCGGTGGGATGGGAAGAGCCTGGCTTTGGGGTCAGTCCCATCTGGACGGAACACATGGCCTGTGAGCACGTGGTCTGGGACGTTCTCCTCCCTGGTGGCGGGAAGGTGGTGATCTCTCCACCATAGCGCTGTGGGAGGAGGCCACGGGCACGTGGGGTCGTCCGTCCCCGTCCGCTCTCCTCTGCGGGCCCCTTGCTCCCAGCCCATCCACACTCTGGTGTTTCGCTTTCTAAGTGCTGACGGTAGTCCTTCATGCTCTTGATGTTTCCTTTCTGCCTTTGGTCTGTGCTGTTAATCCAGCCTCAGGGGTCATATTTCTATCAAGCACAACTGACTGAGGTCTGCTTGATGGTTTGCTTCTTTCTGGTTGCCCATCATGGTTGTGTTTGGTAAGACCACGTGGGTCTCCTCTGAGCTCCCCGGTTCTCTGTTCCAGCACCTTGTCACACAGGCACACACTCCACCTTCCTCGCTGCCCATGGCTCTGCATGGTGGCCCCCAAGGCCAGACAGTGAGGCCTGCCCCTTATTTCTCATCTTTCTCCTTCCAGGTGGTCAAAGCCTGGAAACTCAGTGACCTTTGGCTCTCGTCCATTCTTTCCTAACACTTTCATTTCTGGGTGATAGTTTTCCACTTGTGCTTACTGCTTTGATCTTTAGTTCATTCATTCACTCAACAACAGTTGGTTGAGTGCCTCTAGCATCAGGTACAAAGTAGGACCAAAGACCTACTATGTTCCAAGAACCAGAGATACAGGAGTGGCCAAGAAAGACAGTGCCGTGGGCCTCTTACACTGCAGTGGGGAGACTGGCGTCAACCAAGAAAGCAAATGACACTGCACCCTGATTGCAGCTGGAGATAGCGTCTTATTCTTTCTGTGATGTTGTCGTGTGGCTTTCCACCTCGACCTTTTCTAACTCAAATCTCTGTCTTTTAAAAAGCACAGTTAGTTTCCACCAGTATGAGATATCACGTAGCCTCTTGATTCATCATCTTGTTTGTTAAAATATTTTTTGACAGTCCTGTCCACACCATAGCACTTTGTCAGTTAGAATCACAGGACTTTGGAGTTGGAGGCTGAACTTCAGAAAGGACAGTGACTTGCACAAGGTCACACTGCTGGTCAGTGAGGAACCAACATGGGAACCCATGGCTGCGACCCCAGGTCTCTTGATAAAGAAGTGTCGCCTGTCAGAGACATAAGACTCTTGCAGAGAGCCCCATGGCTGATTTTCATCCTTTCAAAACATTGATGGACAATCGAACACAACCCGACCAGCAGAAGCTGGGGGATGGCTTCAGGAGACAGGAATGCAGACCACAGACCCCAAGAGGCGACACAGATCTCCCCACCGGACCCGTGTGCGCCGTGTCAGCCTCCTGGGTCCCCGCATATCAGCTGCAATTTACGAAGCAGAGACAAGACATGAAGGTGAAGTGCCCGAGGGGGCCTGCATTTTTCAAAGGGAAAAAAAAAGGCTTAATTATATCTTTAAGAGGCACAGACACGCCGAGGAATACCAGCAGCGTCTGAGACCTGAAGCAGAAATGCCAAGGAGGAGATTTGGAAGATTAACACTGTTGGACTCGGCACCGTGGCCTTTCTTTTGTCTGAGGCTCTGGGAAGCTGGGGAGGTAAACACCCCGGCAGGTGAGATGGACAAGGCAGATGTGAAGGAAATGCACCTCTCCCTTTCTCCTGCGTTTTGCTGCCAGAGTGGTCATTCTGAATAAAACTGCTCTCTCAGAGCTCTCAGTGGCTGCCCTTTCGTTGAGGACAGCTTTGTCTTCCTTCCTAGATCGTGGGGGCCTAAGGACTGATGTCTCTTCTTTCCCCTCCCCTTCCTTCCCTTTCTCTCCCCTTCTTCGTCCTTCCATTGCCTTCATCCCACTCAATAATCATGATGGGAGCTCATATGTGTCCTGCCCAGGCCCTGGCTGGGAATGGTGGGACAGAGATGAATGCGATGCAGACCCTGCCCTGAAGAGGGCGCCAACCGTGAAGGATCCCGGCAATGGGCAGATGCAGTGTTACAGCCAAGGGAGACCAGGTACCAGATGACACAAATGGGGGCTGGGAAGCCTTTACAAAAGAGGACATGAGCAGTCCAGCTGGTCCCCAGACCTGGCACACAGCAGATGCCAGCTACATGTCTGTAGGATCAAGTGGATGGTTGGAATTGGACCCTTGGTGGAGGCTTTCTAATGTTCGCGATGCCACATATGATGGGCAGCAAGAGTTCCTCTCCTTCCTCCCTCCCTTGTTTCCCTGCATGAAGAAGGTTTTTGGTGGTTCTGAAAGAACGCTGGTCTAGAATCTGTGGTGAGGAGGGAGCCAAGAGACTGCTGACCCAAATTCCTGGTTCTGTGAGACTGACGAGGTGTGAGGTCCCTGGAGACGCCCTTTACCACCTCCTCAGCCTCATCTGCCTGTCTCACCCTTAGATTGATACTGTTCCCAGAACTTGCCTGAACCCTCATACTTTTGGGCTTTGCACATGTCCTACCTGCTTCCTTGGCTCCTACTTATTCTTCAAAATCCAATTTAAAGTCAGTTCCTCTGTGGAATCTTCCTTTAACGTCCCCTGTGCAGAGTAAGCACTGTTGGATGGATGGATGGATGGATGGGTGGATGGGTAGATGGATGGATGGATGGATGTAGGAGGGATGGATGATGGATGATGGAAGGATGGGTGGATGGATGATGGATGGATGGATGGGTAGGAAAGCTGTGAAGAAAGAAGTGATATCTGGAGAAAGCCTGGGTTCAGTCAAGGTGAGGACAAGGAGGTGGAACTCAAGCTTGAACTCACCTAGGAATGGAGGGAACATGTTCACCCAAACCAGAGCTCCAGGGAAGTGTGGCTAGGCTGATGAAGTAGTGGTCAGGTCCACTCAATGGGCTTGGCCTGAGAAAGGGGGCCCTGGGTTCACTAGGGCTGTGGATGGAGTTGGAGATTCAATGTGGACTTCAGGTCAGAGGGCAGGGATGGAGAAGCTGGTTCTGGAGGGCGGCAAGGGAGGCACATTCCTCAAGCCCGGCTGTGTGCACTCACACGATTTCTCTTTCTCGTTTAACCCTTGCAGCGTGCCTATTTGTTCCGCCTTAATAGTTTTTCTTGTTAAATGCAAAGATCCTGAGAAATCCAGGCCGTGAATGTGACCTGCATCCGAAATTCAGCCTCACCCTCCCCCCGCTTCCCAATGCCCTTTTCGCTCCGCAGCCCTCTGCTTCCTCTCGTGTTTCTTTGTCTCACCGTTTAGCTGTTTAGAATCTGAACAGTCAGCCACGGCGTGGAGCTCTGGTCCTTACATCACAGAAACTGAGCCTTGTGAAGCCCCTTGACGTGACGTATTTGGATGCAAACATTTTCGACACATTCAGAGCTTTCCTTTCTCATAAAATTTTAAAATCCATCCAATAAAGATACTCAACTCTTGTTCTATTTTTCAATCATGCAAGAATTCAGCCATCCTTTAACTGAAAATCAGCTCACATTTAAGTATGGGGACACTCTTAGAGAGCCACTGGTCGTTTCGGAGGGAGAATAAGGATGGCCCTTGTTCGTTTTGTTTCTAATTTTGAAGGTCACTATTTTTAATCCCTCTTTCACAGAAGAGGAGATTGAGACTCAGAAAGGTTAAATAACTCTTCTGGGGTCCTGCTCCTGTTCCCTGTTGAGCCCAGCTCCTGCGTCAGCACTTTCTCTCTGCTCCCTGTCCCCAACTGAGCCCACCCAGGACAGCCCATCATTCTCTCTACATGCTTATTGAGCCCAGTGCCTGCACACATAGGGTCGCCCAGAAACTTCTGTGGCTCCGGACTGTGGACGCTATTAAAGTCCCACCTGCAGCAAAGAATCTGTATTTAAATGTGCATGTGTGGGTAATATAATTATCTCGTAATATTTTGCAATATTTATATTTTACGTTAAAATTTATAGTAGATATATTTTATATATTAATGATATATAAATTATACATTTTGTATAATACTAACATAAATTTATGTGAACATATATTTAAATAAAATATATAGATATGTGTAAAAGTTTATATAAATTTAAAATACATAATATATTTTATGTATAATAATATTTTTATATATTAGATTTTTAATATATTTTAAATAAACATTTATGTATTTTGTATTTTATAGTAATAACATATTTTGTATTTATAATAATTATATATTTGTATAGCATATATCCTAATTATATGCTGTATAAATATAATGATATTAATTATATGCTATATAAACATAATAATGATATGTAGAAATATATATCTGGTCAGAGCTTGCAGAAGTGTACTCTCCACCTCCGTTGCTCCCTGTCCAGCATAGTTCTCAGGCTCCCCCAGCCTCTCTCCCTTCCTTCGAGCCCCCTGAACTCCTTTGAGCACTGGAAGGGTAGGAACCCTCTCTGCCTCTGGGATGGATGAGCTCAGCAGGTAACCCAGGCCACTGAGGCCGGTGAGCGCCGTTGTTGGTCTCAGGCCTGGGGAGAGGAGAAGGTGATGCTGGGGGCACGAGGGGGCAGGAAAGCATGGGGCCGTTCTCCCCACGAGGAGCCGCAGGGGAGCCCACACTGACCTGGCCCAGACTGTGCCCAGGGAGGGGCAGGCAGGAGTGGCACGGTCATCAGGGGCCGCTGGAAAACCAAGGGTGGTGATAAGCCCATGTCTTTAGGTGGGACCTGAAGATGTTCGTGGGCATTCAAACAGGACAGAGCTGCCATGTCATCGAGGCATAGGGGTAGAGAAAGGCTGCTGACAGCCCGCAGAAGCCTGTGCTTGTCTCGCCATCAGAGCTAAAGCCCTTGTTTGCTTAGAATAGCCTGGAATTCCACCCCGGCTGCTGGGCATTTCACTTTTGAAACATAAGCCCAGGGAGTGAACGAGGGGCCTCGCACCCAAATTCCCCTTCTGAGCGTGAACTTGGTGATCCTGACTGGGAACCAGCGCTGATGCGGGAGGCCCTCGCGACCTTTCAGTCGCCCCCGAGCCTTTGCTGAGTGCAGAGTGGGCGCCAAGGGCCCCTGTGCACATTTGCTAAGTCTGTGGCGGGGCAGTTTGCAGAAACCAGCCTGGAATCAGCAATTTGACACCGCAAACAATCAGTGGCTATTCCTCAACACGCAGTTGTGGGCCTGTAGGCTGCACGCTTGCTCTTTGCCAGCATCCCTGCAGTGGGGTGCCAGGCCTGCTGATTATGCGCTCTTCCCAACCCCGCCTTCAATGACATCCGTTGGTGGCTTGAAATCGGCCATGGAAATTGTCATATGGTACAACCAGAGAGCCAGTTGTTCAGCAATTCCAGCACACCCCCGCCCCACAGGACTTCGGGCAAGTCTTAATATCAGAGCAGGCGGGATGGAGAAGGGGCCATGGAGGTCGTTCATTCCTAAATGTCAGCAGCTGTTGGTGGCACCTGCTGTGCGCCGGGCTCTGGGGATCAGCCTGCAGGCTCTGCTAGTGCTGCTTCCTCTGCAGGGAAGGTCACCTCCTCCAAGAAGTCTTTCCTGACTCCCCCAGCCTTCCTCACCTCCGTTCTCTCCCCTGCTGGACACTGCTGACTTCCATCAGAGCACAGGACTTTACCTCGATCCTCCACTGGCTTTGAAACCAAGATTCTGTTAGTTTTCTTTGTATCACTGAGAACAGCTCCTGGTGGCTGTTGAGGATTGCGTGAATGCACGTGAGTCCGCCGGTCTGGTGGGGAGGTCGCCCTGCACAGCTGGAGCTCACACCTTTGGCAGACGCTGTGCTAGGGCGTCTGGATCATGCGGTGCAGAAGCCCAGGGTCACGTGCCATCATTTTCTCACTGAGGAATCTGAGGCCCAGAAAAGATGTCAGTCTCTCCACAGTCCAGCCAGGATGATAACGCTTACCCTAGCCCCATCTGTCTCATCCCAGGGTGCAGGGGGTTTCTCTCTGTGAGCCTCTGGGTGCCCTGCAGAGGCAAGGCAGGGCCAGCAGGGCCTGGCCTGGAGATACAGAGCTGGCCAGACACAGGTTTGGGGAGAGTTACGGGACCCACTCTTACCACCCAGTCCTGCTCCCCCGCCGTAGAACGCCTGGGGTTGCTCCCTCTTCCACCCTGACCAAGCTGAGCCCTGTGCTCTGAGCCCCCACAGGGGAGGCCACCAGTCATGGCCTTTGCCTGGTCCCTACCCTGGCCCAGGCAGAACTCCTGCCACCCCCAGCAGCTTCACACAGCAAGTTTCTGGTTCCCCAAAGCCGACGCCTGTCTCCCCTCTGCCGCCTGTCCTCCTGATTGCCCTGGCCCGTCTCTGCCTCAGGCTGGACCCACTCTGAGCCTCTGTCCCCTGAGCTGCTTCTTGCTCACCTGTTACCATAGACACTGAACAATGAGCTTAGGTGTCACCCCCCACAGAGGCGCGGAGAGTGAGGGCTATGTCCCATGGGGAGCCGGGACTTCTGTGCTCATATAAAGGGCTTCCAGAACCCCACTGCAATCCTCAATACGGCAGGGATGGCACCTGCTTTGTTTCTTCCCAAGGGTCAGAACTGGGCACAGTGCATGGGAGGGAGGGGACAGGTGTCTACTGGACATCTGGTCCATGCCAGGCCCTTCTCTAGGCTCTTAAATCCTATCAGGTAGATGGTGGTAGAGGAGGAAACCCAGGCTCGGAGAGAGCAGGAGCTGGCACTGACCCCACAGCCACCTGACCCCAAAGCCCACACGCACAGATTCCTCACAATCGGAGCTGTGTGCACGGTGGAAAGACCGTAGTGAACTCAGTGTCATGTCACTCATTCCTGGAGGGGGAGCAGAGCCCGGGGGTGACGGCATGGAGGGAGGTGCTATGCAGGGGACTCTAGCATCTGGCTCAGAGTGGGACTTAATGAGGCCTAAGGCCCCTTCCAGCTCTGAAACTCCTCGAGGGAAGTCCTTTCCCAGATCTCCACATTGCTCTGGCCCCTGCTAACTTCCAGAACACCTCTGCTCTCTCCCCAGGTGTTGTGCGCCAAGTGCGGCCCATCGTGGGCCCATTTCACGCCGTCCTCAAGCTGGAGATGAACTACGTGGTCGGGGGTGTCGTGTCCCACCGAAATGTCGTCAATGTCCATATCTTCGTCTCTGAGTACTGGTTCTGAGGGCCAAGTCATTGCTGCCAACAACTCCGCCCTGTCCCTGTTGTACCACCCAGACATTTCTTGATTTTATGTATTGTTTGTAGTATAAGGCTGACATGTGTTAAGCTGGGCCAGAGGAATAAGTCCATCTGATGTATTTTGGTGTTTAAATAATGAGTCCAATTACTCAACTGTTTGGTTGAAAACCTTGCTTGTTTTTTAATGCAAAGGTTCAGTTTTGCTCCCCTTTCCCTGCTTGTGGGCCAGGCATTGCTAAGGACTGAGGAAAGGAAGACATTTGTCAGGGGACAGCTAGTCCAAATCCAGAAGAAGACGGGTTCTTGCCCTGACTGTATGAAATTTGACATTTGGTGCTTATTTTGCTAAAATCAGATCTTGTGTGCCCAATTCTGCAGAACATCAGGTAAGACAAATTCTGCCCGAAGCAGCATGACACACAATGCCTTGGGGAGTGCTTAGAAGGTAAATTGCAGTTCTGTTGAAACAGAAAAATCCCTTGGTAAAGACACAGCGTGTTGGGTGTGTGTGTGGCCCCTGGATGCTCCAGGGGAATGGCTGGGTGTGCTCTGCCCCCTGCATCGTCTTTTCTTATCATAGGTGGGAAAATAAACAGCTTTGTGATCCTCCCGATGGCCTCTGCACGGGAATCTTTCAAGACAGGGGCTCCCCACTAGCAGAGGGCCTGGGAGTGTCCCCCAAGGCCTTCTCAAAGACCCTCCAGCCTCCCGAGGCTCTGGGGTGGGGCCCAGTGTGTGTAGTGGACCAGCTTCCCACCCACAGCATTTCCGATCCCAGGCCCACCGTCTGAGTGGTGTGGCTCCAGCACATGCGGTGCCCCACTAGGCAGGGCACAGAACTCTCGCTTCTGACAGTGTCCCTCGTGGGCATTCTGATCCCCTCTAGAAATCGCTGGGGAGAAATAACGATTCTCTTCAGCAGGAAGGAGAGCCCCCCCATGTGCACAGAGTCCCATGCACTTGGCATGTGGAGCTTCATTTGTTCCTCCCGGCAACCCAGCGGGGGGCCTGATCATGCCCAGCTTAGAGACGGGCAAACTGGACTCAGAGAGAGGGACTCAACTGTGCAAAGTCCCACAACTTTCCAGAGACAAAGAAACGATTCAAATTCAGTTTATCAGACTCCCAACTCCTTTCCTCTCTAAAACCCTGTGTTAGAAGAGATGTGGACAGACTGGAGTTATGGGGTGTACCGTCACCACCCTCAGCGTTGGTGGCGGTGCCAAGAGCACCCCACGCCCTGAAGCCACCTGGACCCACAGGGATTCAGCACCCAGGCCCTTCATTTCCACACACGCTTCTCCTCCACATCCTGCCCTGGGTTCATCCCATCTTCTGGAGCATCCCGTTCACATCTCAGAGCCGCTCTCCTCCCGTGCCCTAGCTCAGCCCAGCAGCCTGGATCCTGGCAGTGGCTGAGTCTCAGCCCACATGTGGGACGTCCCCCCTCAGTGGTTGGGGTTTCAGTGTGGCTGGTGTTCTGGTAGTTCAAGCCAGCACTGCTCCAACTCTGCAGAACATGGTCTCTAACCACCCTGAGGAACTCCCAGCGTTTCTGAGGGCACTCATTTGGGGTACTGGTCGGTCAAAGCCAGGCCTGGGCAGCCAGGCACAAGGCCTGCTGGGGCCTGGGCATCTTAAGCTGATTAGAAGGGGAAGAACCAGCGTGGGGCTGGACAGTCCGGGACCCAGGTCCAGGGATGAGGAGAGCACACTGGGGTCTTGACAGGGAAGGGAGGGGCCTGGGGTATGATCACAAGAATGGAAGCCTCGGGATGAGGGGCGGGAAATGAGGTCACATAGGGTTCCCGTTTCCCACCTGCAGCTTGAGGACCAAGTCTGCAGGAGCCAGGCAGTTCCTGGCCCATGCCCTTGGAGAGGGAGGCGTCTGGGAGCCTCATCCTTCCCGAGGCCTGGGCGGGGATGGGGTGGGAACACAGAAGCGCTGACGCCTTCTGAGAAAGGACCCTTCCCATACTCTTAATGGGCGTTAGGATAGGAGCGGCCATTGGTGGGCAGAGCCAAACCTCCTGCCGTTGATTGGCTCTCAGATGAACACGTGACCCAAGCTGGCCAATCTGCCCTTCCTGAGGGAGGGGCATGGGCGTGGAAGCCGGCAGAGGGGAGGCGGAGAGCTGCGTGGGGGAGAAGCAAGGGGAAGAGAGGGAGCCAGGCGCCGCCCCTCCCTGATGCAGAGTCGGAGAGGCCGAGTCCAAACCTCCCCTTGGCGGGAGCTAGCTGCATAAGTCCCTGTCATCTGCCGAGCCTCAGTTTCTGCATCTGCAAAGTGGAGCCAGTAAGCCCTGCCCAGCTGCCCTGCCCCTAGACAGCAGCGAGCAGCGCTGGAGATGCCGAGCCCAAAAGGCCTTTGCAGCTGTAAAGGGCTGCCTGCCTGTGTGAGAGCTTACTGTCATTCATCTTTGAAAGTAACATGATGATGATGATGATGATGATGATGATGATGATGATGATAACGGTTGCCACTGTGAATCAAGCCACACGAATGCACTCCAGGAAGCCAGGCATCTTCTTAATTCTGCATTTCTTTTTTTAATCATCCGTAAGCGACTGATAGACAGTTGTGTAAATTACACACAAACCTAACTTTTCATATTTCATATCATTCTCTAAGTTGGACACTTGACAGACCGATAAGTATCCCATTATTCTTGCAAAGTAATTACTGTCAGGGCCCAGCGTCGGCTGTATTAGGGGACCAGCTGGTGGGAGCTAGCAGCGCCTCTGGGCCCCCGACAACAGTGATCCTTCTTAATTGCAGCCTTAGAACAAAATAATTGAGAATCGCTAAAGGGAAAGCAATTTATAAGCAGGATGAGAAGGCAAACACATACAGACACCAGGTTGAATCATTCATAGATCTCATAGTAGAAGAAACCTGGAGGGAAGTTTCCAGGTCTGGTGCTGTAATGTTCTACCAGAAAGCTCTGGCTGCTTTGAATAAAGGGAACCCACTCTAATGTTCGGAGGAGCGCCGCAGCCTGTGGCAGGAGCTCCTGGGTCACCTGGCGTCCTGGAGGGACCAGTGTTAAGGGTGGCAGCCCCACCCCACCACCTAGAAACCAAAGAGGTCAGCCACTCTTCTAAGTCCCATCAAGGGTCTCAAGTTTGTTCACGTGAAAAAACACCTGAAAACCACGGTGCATTTTTTCTCTCCTAATATTTTACTATGAAGAATTTCAAACATACAGCAAAGTTGAAAGAATTTTACAGTGAATGCCAGGGGACCTGCCCTGTGGGTTCTACCACTAACATTTTACAAAATCAATTTGCATTTTGAAGAAATGATGATTTGATGAGCTATTCAACTTAACATTCAAAAACTGTGGGTTTTGCAGGTTCAAATTTAGATCCAGCGACTTATGAGCTGTGTGGCCTTAGGCACATTGCTTAATGTCTCAGAGACTTGTTTTTCTCTACTACGAAATGAAAATAATTACATGTACGCCCAGGGGCCATTGTGAGGACGAAAGGGGGTGATTACGTAAACACACAGCACAAGAACTGCTACACAGCAGGTTCCCGAGAAACAGTGCTCTCATCACAAATACAGTTGAAGAGGACATTCTTTATTCAATCAACACACATTTTATTAGGAACTAGTGTGGACAAGCGGAGGAGGCAGCGAAACTCCAGAAGAGTTTGTAAAAGAATAGTCTTGAGTGGTCTCAGCGACATGGCTTAACAAGCAGGACCCATGCTCACTCAGTCAGGGACACCAGCTGTGACAGGGCACGTCTGCTTGCTCTGGGACCACTTCCTGGACTGTCCCCCCAGGGCCAATTCAGATCCATATTCAGGACAGTTTGCGTAATGTGTCTCCCTCCCTGGCTATGCTCTGCTTACCCGGGTGATGTCTGAGTGCCAGCAGCAATTCCTCATCTCTAGCCACGTTTCCCAGCATCATGCATGCCAGAGATAGGCTTCGAGAGGCTGCTCATCTCCATCCTGGAAGTGGAATGAGACGGAAAGTGACTCGAATGACTTTGGAATTCTTAAGGAAGAAATAGAACGGCTGCTATTAGTTCTATCGTGGTGGAGCGGTTACTAAAGAAATAAAACTATAAAAGTAGAATTTTTATAATATGGCCTGTGGGAACATGGTGACAATCACCAAGATTCTTAATAATCACTTTGTTGAAGACCTATGAGGTGCCAGGAACGCCTCTGTAATGGTCCCCAACACACACGCGTGTGCGCGCACACACTCACAATCTCCATCCTCAGCCCCTCTGCAAGGCCAGCTCAGGGCCATCTATCTTATCCCACAAGGATGCCCGTCTCATCCCCTGGCTGGTCCTCTGCTCCCATCACTACAGAACTGACGGTGGGACCGCCTGTCCTGTGCTCTTTATATACCAGCGCGTATCCACAACTCTCTGCATGAATAGCTTTCCCCCCTAAGATCCTGCATCTGTGACTTTTACATTTTTTAAAAACTTGTTATTATAGAATTTTAAAAAATGCTTTAAAGTATAGAGAAGAGTATAAAAACCTCTCTTACCCATCACCCACCTTCAACAATTGTCGCCTCTCCGCCAGTCTTCTTTCCTCTCTCTCCTCCCTCAACTCCTTTTATTTTGCAGGACTATTTTTTTAAATAAACTTTATTTCTTAGAACAGTTTGAGATTTACAGAAAAACTGAAGATAGTACAGAGTTCCCATATAGCCGGCCCCCAGCTTCTCTATTATTAATTTTTTACATTGGCATGGTACATTTGTTACAATTAATGAGCCCGTATTGATACATTATTGTTAACTAAAATCCATGTTTTGGTCTCCTTGGTTTGTACCTAATGTCCGTTCTCTGTCTCAGGGCCCCGTCCAGGAGCCCACAGTACATTTGGTCGTCGTGTCGTCTTAGCTCCTCTGGGCAGGGACAGTTTCTCAGACCCCCTTGTTTCAATGACCTTAACCGTTTCCAGGAGGACCGAGCAGGTGTCTTGTAGGAAGCCCCTCAGCTGGGATCTGTCTGCTGATTCTCTCATGACTAGACTGGGACCATGGGTCTGGGAGGAGGACCACCGAGGGGAGGAGCCCTTCTCGTCCCATCCCAGCAGGGCAGGTGCTGTCACCAGGACGGATCCCTGTGGTGTTGACCTTGGTCACCTGGCTGAGGGGTGGTTGTCAGGCTTCTCACTGTAGCTGCCCCGTCCATCCTGTCCTCTTCGCAGGTCACTAGGCACAGCCCACCCTCAGGGAGTGGGAGTTATGCTCCACCGTCCTGAGGACAGAGTGCAGGAGTATTTTAAAGCAAATCCCAGACACAGTGTCTCTTCATATTTAAATATTTTAAGTACTTTTTAAATATACATTTCTAATGATGAAGACTTTTTAAAACACCACCATCCTACCTGTTACACATAACCGTATTAACAATGATCCCTTAATATTTTCTGCTAAGTGACTTATCTTTCTAAATCAGCTCAACAGCGTTTAGTAAGATGGGTGTGAGGACCCTGGGAGAGATATAAAGATAAGGAAGACGAAATCCTTGCTCCCTCGGGTGGGGAGATAGGGACCAAAATAGAAGGCAACTATTTTCTTAACAAAAGGAACTTTTCATTTACCAAAAGATTCACCTTGGGACTCTTTTACAACACCTGCCTCTAGCTTGTGTTCATGACTTACAGAAAACGGACTCGTCTCACTTCATCCTTCAAGCCTCAGCCCAAACGTGTCTCCCAGAGTTGGGGCTCCTCCTGGACTCCCAGCGCACAGGGCATAGACCTCCTTACACAGCTTGGGTTTCAAGTATGTAAGCACAGACCCCACCTGCTCCCAAGCTGCCTGACCTGAGGTTCCAGACCTGCTCGCCTGGTTCTAGGCAGGGCTCTGGGCCGCTCACAGGCCAGGTGAGCAGAGCCAGGAACGAGAGGCCAGGCAGGACGGGGAGGGGGAGGGACATGAGCAGGATACCTGTGCACCAGCTCCTCAGTCTAGGGGAGCACTGTGGGAAGGCTGAGGAGTGTGTAGTGGCCCGAAGGACAACTGCACCCCCCAACTCTATTTGGTGAATGAAATAAAGCTTAAGTTAGAAGGGACAATTACTCTATGTATAGACAATTGAATAGTATCCCCCCAAAAGATATGTCCAAGTCCTCACCCCAGGTACCCGGGAACGTAGCCTTATTTGCAAACAAGGTCTTTGCAGACACGATTGGTTTGAGGATCTCAGAATCAGATCATCATGGATTTAGAGGGGGCCCTAAATCCAGGGAAGGGTGTCTTTACAAAAGAAAGAAGAGAGAGATTTGCCACACAGACCCAGATGGAAAGGCCATGCAAAAATGGAGGCAGAAAACGGGAGTGACAAATCCACAAGCCGGGGATCACCAAAGATTGCCCACAGCCTCCAGAAGCCAGGAGAGAGGTGTGGGAGGGCTCCTCCCTCACAGCGTCCCGAGGGAACCGACCTCGCCTGCAGCCTGGTTTCTGAGCCCTGGCCTCCAGACTGAGAGAGTAGAGACCTGTTCTTTTAAGCCAGCAAGTCTGTGGTAATTTGTTACAGCAGGAAACTGACCTCGTGTGTGTGTGTGTTTGTACATATATGAGTATGTCTATATTTTTTGAATTCCCACTCAATAATATATCTCTCGGTTTATATATTTCTTGGAGAGCATAGATAGTGAATTAATACTGCTATTTTCTCATGTTTTTCAAAACTAAGCCACTCTTGAGTGCGGGTGCACCTGCCTCACACCCCGCCTCCATCTCAGCCTGGAGGAGAGCAGCCCCCTCTGGGGCACCTGTTCCCCCGGGAATCACAGCCAGAAGGAAGCACAGAGCACAGAGAACTACCCACCTCAACGCGACCGGTTCAATGAGCTCAAGCACCCTAGGTGACAGCAAGCAGCACAGAGCTGCAGTGCAGCTGCCTGCCTTTCGGAGACTGATCCGCGGTGTCCACGGCAAGTTCAGGGGCCACGACTTAATTACTCAACCTTATGGAGCATTAGAAGGCTTCGGCACGTGGTGGTGAGTGATCCATTTTTAACACAGCTGCTGTATTAATATTTGTGGCAGCTTCTGCATCAATCGGCGTCATTTAACTAAGCAATGATATTATAATTATGCTTGAAATTATGTATGGGAAGGGGTCAATGGTACAAGTCAGACTGAGGGAATTACTTTGAATCATTAAAACCTCCTGGACTTGGTCTCCCTGCAGAGAAATGTCGCTCTGGCTTGTTCCCTGTTGATTTTCTGCGGGCACTCAGAGTCCGGTGCTGTGATTTTATGAGCCGTCTTCCGGGTGGTGTATTTGGTGCCACATGAAATAAACGCAGGTTTCTTCCTCATTGGAGCCAGTCGAGGAGTCATCCTGAATCCTCTCCCTCCAGCTGCCCTCACCTCCAGGTCCTGCTTCTGCCTGGTAATTTGCTCCTTTGGAGTAAAGCACACTCGGTCCCAACCCCTCTGCTTCATTTGCAAGATGCTCGACCACCTGGTCCCATTCCTTCCATCTACTCTCCTTAGTTCATTCATTCCCTCATTCATTCATGTCATTTCACCCCCTCCCACAGGTGAGTTATCTCAGCTGAGGCTCCTCCTCCGTCTACCAGATCTTCCCCACGGCTGCCAGGCTATCTTTCCAAAACCCAGATAGTATGGAGCTCCTCCTGCTCTCGAATCCTTCGGGGCTCCCACACCAACCTCCTGCTGTGGCTACAGAACCCTTCACGTTTGGGCCCCAACCTTACTTCCTGCCACGCCCCCCACCCACTCTACACAGAACTCATTGGCTCGGACGTGCAGGCCTCTGAGCCTTTGCACACACAGATCCCTCCACCTGGAATAATACCCTTTCCACCTTCTCTGCCTGGTGAACCCCTCCGACCCAGCATAAAATGCCGACTGCTCTAGGAACACGTCCTAAAGAACTGAAAGCAGGGACTTGAGCAGATATTTGTGCACACGTGTTCAGAGCAGCGTCGTTCACAATAGCCAAACGGTGGAAACCACCCAAGTGTCCATCAACAGACGGATGGATAAACGAAATGTGGGCTATCCATACAGTGGACTATTACTCATCCAGACTAAAGATTGAGATTTCGATGCTACAACATAGAGGGACCTCAAAAACATTATGCTTAATGAAGTAAGCCAGACACAGAAGGGCAAAATATTATATGATTCTACTTATAAGAGGTAGCTAGAATAGGCAAATTCATAGAGGCCCAAAGTAGGACAGAGGTTTCCGGGGCTGGGAGGGGGCGTTACAGGGACTTAGTGTTCACTGGGCAGAGTTTCTGTCGGGGAGGATGAAAAGTTTTGTGTATAGAAAGTATAGATACAACAGCATTGTAAATGCATTTAGTTTCACTGAACTATACACTTACGAATGGTTAAAATGGTAAATATTATGCTATGTATGCTTTACCATAATTTTTTTAAAACTCTAAAAAAGACATGCCAGTGGCTCTGAGGCATCTCCTTTAACTTCCCGGAGATGATCGGTTCTTCCCTTCTCTGTTGTCCATTCGGAATCTTTCCGTGGTACTCGCTTGCTGAATTGTACTTTAAATGTCCGTTCACACGTCCATCCCCTGGCAGACAGGGAGAACCCAGAGGGCAGGGGCTCATCTTTGTCATCTCAGGCTTTCCCCCAGCACAGTGTCTGGCACAGAATAGCTGTCAGGAAATGTTTATTGGATGGAAAACATAAGAACTCTGTGCTGTGGACTGAACTGCATGCCCCCCAAATCCGTATGTTGAGGCTCTGACCGCCACTGTGCCTGTTTTTGGAGATGAGGCCTTTCCAGAAGGAATTAACGTTAGATAAGGTCCTAAGGGTGGGGCCCTGATCTGAGAGTGTCAGTGTCCTTATAAAAGAGGAAGAGATGCCAGAGAGCGAGCTCTCGCCACTCTGTGGGGACACAGTGACAACGTGGCTGGAAGAGTCCTCATCAGGATCTGAATTTTCCAGCACCTTGATCTTGGACATTCCAGCCTCCAGAACTGTGAGAAATAGATGTTGTTTCAACCCCCCAGTCATTGGTATTTTGTCATTGCAGCCCAAGCTGACTCATGCACACGGCATACAGACAGGAATGGACGTAATGCTCACAGACACAGGACCATCAAGCCATTTGGTGACCCGTAATATCAGTGTGGCAGGTGGTGTGAGCAACTGGCTCTGGGAATTGAAGAAGGGCAAAGAGTTTCTAGGGGGCTTCTTGATCTCTCAAGGATTCAGCTGTTCTAGAATCTCGTGGTGTGAGAAGTTCTTTCTGAGGTCTAACCTAAGTCCACCCCCCTCATCCTCCTCGGTCCTCCCACACTGCAACGTGAGCCTCTCCAGAAAGAGTCCATGAAAAGGTGGAAGACCCCGTTGTGGAAACCCAAACGTAAATCTGCCCCAAACCAGGCCTGAAGCGTGGGTCTCCCTCCCCAGGATTCTTTGCGCACTCAACCATCGTCCTCTCCGAAGTCAAGTCTGCGTTCTGCAGGTCGGGGTTGGCAAAGACCAGGAATCGTATCCGCTTCCTCCCTCCGCCCCGCCCTCCACCTCTGACCCCCGACCTGAACCAGGACCACCATGTCCCCTTCAAATTCCATGCTGAAAGTGCTTGTGGGACGGATAGCTCCGTAACTACAACTTAGGTTGTAAAAATGGTAAATACATGCCTAAGGGGCCAACCCCAAACTGCTAGATGTTGCTTGAACTGCGGCCGGCCACAATAGGATTTAGAAATTGGAAGGAATGTTTTCCACTCTGCAGGGTGCAAACGCTCTCATCCCACGGCCTATCTTGACAACATGATGGTTGCTCTTCTCAACCCAGCCTAGATAATTGCGTAATTAATTGCGTGCAGGTAACTCATCCAGAGAAGGTGGTTATTAGGAGCGGGGAGCCCGACGCCCACTCCCTGGACGATTACCAGGCTCGCCTCTGTGCCAGATCCCGGCACGGAGGGGCTGCCAGCCGGTGTGCTCGGGGTCTTCTGCGCTCACCTCTGATCACAGGAGCAGCTAGACCAGAGAGCCTCGCCCCCTCGCTATTGCCTGTTTGCTCTGCTGGTTCAAGTCCGAGGCTGTTCCTTGGAACCGAGGCCCTGCCAGGGTGGTTGAAGTGAAGATGTCTTCTTGTCTCGAGGCTTGAAAGGATCAGGGGTTTCCCTTGGGG
The DNA here is from genome assembly GCF_041296235.1 of Equus asinus. Lineage (NCBI taxonomy): Eukaryota > Metazoa > Chordata > Mammalia > Perissodactyla > Equidae > Equus > Equus asinus. The sequence continues at coordinate 16,729,965 of NC_091793.1, read as the reverse complement.
CTTTGGCCAGTCCCCCTTTGGGTTTCCTGAGACGCTTCTGGAAAGCCGGCCTCCACTTCCTTCCCCACCCACTCCCCCACTGCAGTCCACGTAGCTGGGCTTCGGTTTGGGAAGATGAAAAGAGATCTGGAGATGGCTGGTGTGGATGGTTGCACACAATGTGAATGTTCTTAATGCCGTTGAATTATATACTTAAACACGGTGAAAAGGGTAAATTTTGTGTTATGTACATTTTGCCCCAATAAAAAATTGATTAATAAAAAAATAAATCGTGTGAAAATGAACACCATAAAAACTTTGTCTCATAGAAAAAGCCCTAGGCCACTTTCTCCTATTTTTTTCTCAGTAGAGGGATAATGGAGTAACTTCCACATTTTGGCTTCTCTGCCCTCCTGCCAGAGTCAATTGTTCCAGACCGTTCTGAGGAGGCATCTGCAGCCTAAACGCTGACTCACTACCAGCCACAGCTCACACGATCCTGTTGTAATTTGATGAGAAGTCAAACCCCTGTGCCCAGAGCAGGTGGGCATTGCTAAGCAGCAGGACGCAGGCACTGGCTGGAGCCCCACCGGCCACCCCCTCCCGCGGCCGGTGGCCAGCCCCGGGCCTCAAGGAAAGGAACACCATGAGTGTTGTCTTGCAGCAGCAGCAGTGATGGCCACCGCCATTTTATTTCATCTCTGGCCTCGAGGTATGCACACTGCTGCCCTGCTCTTAGTCATGTCACAGCATCCACAATTCTGCTTGTCAACCAATTGGGAGTGGGAGGTAGCGTCACTGTACGGGGCACTGAGGAAAGAGGAAGACGCGGTCTCTCCAGCAGAGGAGGAAGACAGGAGGGGCGAGGTATGCCTGGTGCTTTAACGGTGGCTGGTGACACACAGGGTCCAGAGAAAGGCTTCGTCAGGCCAGGACCCCACGGGCACTCGCTGTCGTCCTCAGGGTCCTTGAGCCAGTTTTATTAAAGGTGGACAGAGGCCGGCCTGCCCTGTTGGCTGGTGCCCTCAGAGGCCTGGCAGTGCTGGCCTGACTCAGTGGGTCTATGGGCTGCCTCCTGAGCCAGAGTTGACTGTGGCCAGCCAGAAGCAGGACAGGGCCACGATTTCCTTGGCAACTGACCCTAACGACAGCCAAAGTGCACTGGTGAAGAGCTCAGACTGTGGAGCCAGATGGCCTGGATTTGAGTCCTGGCTCCGCCACTGACAAGCTGTGTGATGTGGACATGTTGCTAAACCTCTCTGAGACTGACATGGGAACCATGATGCTACTCAGGAAAGCTCCTAGCATGGTACCCGGTACCTAGTCCCCGGCTCCCATCTTCTTCCCCATCAGCATCCAGTAGAAACTACAGTCTTGTTGGTTTTGGTAACAAGACTCCAGACACCCTCCTGTGCACTCAGCTCGTCCCTGCACCTCCCTCCATCCATGGAGAGGCAGCTTCTCAGGGACAACGATCACTGTCAGAATTGGCCAGTGTCCTGCAGAGCCAGAGGGGCTAATTCCTAAGGCCTTGACTTGGGTGTTCTGCCCATGTAGTCTCTGCTGGATGACAAGGCGTGACCCAAAAGACAGGCAGAGATGATAACGATGCCAACAAAGTACTAAATACGGAGAGGAAGCGCTCTCGGTCCACAGGCCCAGAAGGCCGTGCTGCAGTGGGGAAATCTAGTTGTGTGTATAATTCCCAGCACACAGTCAGCCTGCAGCAAATACCAGTTCTCCTTCTTAGCCCCTTCTTTTCTTCTGGAAGACGAATGACCCACTTTCTATGCATAAGAACTGGCAAGCACAAGGCAAGGCAAGGCCGAGGCCCAGCAGAACCAGCAGGGAAAAACCATGGTCCCCTTTGTTCCTTACATGGACAGCCTCATGTGCCAGCGACAACCAAAGGAGCCAGGGGACTGCAACACAAGTGACCAGACGCCCTGCTGCTGAGGCCCGTTCTAGGCTACGGCCAAGTAGGGTCATAGCCGCAGCCATACCCTGAGCGGTGAGGCGAGAAGTCTCAGACCTCATCAGAACCCGGGAGGGAGGTGGGGAGAAACTGGATATCCAATTGCTTCACCAACTGTCTCGTGACAGCCTCCTTGGTGAAGAGGGGGAGAGTGAGAACTGGTCTTGTGGCAGCTCCTCACGAGCCTTCCGCGCTCTCATGGTCCAGGAGGACCACAAGACCAACACTGAGACTAGCTGTGTTTCAAGACTTCTTGCCCTGTGACCTACGCTGGGCACATTCAGGGGCCAGAACAGAGCTGTTGTCCTACAAGAATATCAGCAGGATTGCTAATAAAATACTCCATCAGACCCATAGGAGAAGTTTGTTTCAACCACAATAATTTCTTAAAAAGGTGATTTCTACACTTGGGTCTTAGTTCGTTGCTGTTTTTGTAAGTGAGCTTTAACATACACATAGTGAAGTGCGTAAATCTTAAGTGTACAGCTTAAAGAATATTTACATTTATATGCACACACGTAATCTCCACCCCGATACAGAACATTTCCAGTATCCAGAAAGTTCCCCATGGCTCTTCCCTGTCAGTGCCCAGCCCCCTAGAGGCAACCACTATTCTGACTCCTGTCACAATTTTGCTTTTTCTCAAACTTCATATAAATAGAATTATGTAGAATGTACTCTTCTATATCAGCCTTCTTTTATTCCATATGATGTCTGTGAGATTCATCCATATCACTGGGTGTATCCGAAGTTCATTACTTTTAATTGGTGTGTGTTATTCCACTGTATGAATAAACTACAATTTATTTATCACAGAGCTGCCATGTGCTTCCTTGTCCGTGTCTTTGGTGGACACACCCGTTTCTGCTGGGTGTATATTTAGGAGTGGAATTGCTGGTTCATATTGTAGGCGAAGGTGGTTGTGTCGATTTACAGTGCGTATGAGAGCCGCATTTACTCTACGGCCTTACCAACACTGCTATCATTGGTCATCTTCGTTTTAGCCATTCTAGTTGGCTGTACGACACTGAGCACTTTCTTAACCTCATTCAGTTGTATCTCATTGCGGTGTTAAGTTGAATTTTTTTTTTGATGTCTAATGATGCTGAACTCCTTTTATTATACTTTCTGGTCATTTGGATATCCTTTTTTGTGAGGTGCCCCTTCAAGTCTTTTGCCCATTTTTAACCAAGTTGCTTGTCTTTTCTTATTGATCTGTAAAGGTTCTTTATATGTTCTAGATATGAGTCCTTTATTGAATATATGTAACATAAACATCTTCTCCCAGACTGCAGCTTACATTTTCACTCACTTATTGGTTTCCCTTAATGAACAGAAGTTCTTAATTTTGATGAAGTCCAATTTATCAATCTGTTATTTTGTGATTAATGGCTTTTATGTTCTGTCTAAGAAATCTTTGCTTATCTGAAAGTCATGAAGATATTTTCTGTTTTCTTCTGGAAGCTTTATTGTTTTATCTTTCCCATTAAGAATATAGTTCATCTTGAGGGGCTAGCCCCATGGCCGAGTGGGTAAGTTCGTGTGCTCTGCTTCAGTGACCCAGGGTTTCACCAATTCAGCTCCTAAGCATGGACCTAGCACCACTCATCAAGCCATGCTGAGGTGGCATCCCACAAGCCACAACTAGAAGGACCCACAACTAAAATATACAACTATGTACCAGGGGACTTTGGGGAGAAGAAAGAAAAAATTTTAAAAAATATTTTTAAAAAAAAGAATATAGTTCATCTTGAATTAATATTTGTGCATGCTGTGAGGTAGGGATCAAAATTTACTTTTTTCCACATGGATATCCAATTCAGCATCATTTATTGACAAGACCATCCTTTCCTCTACTGTCTTTCTTAAGTACCTTTATTATAAATTAAGTACAAATTAAGTGACCATATATGTGGGTGTCTGTTTCTGGTTACATTGAATCTATAGATCAATTTGGGAGATTTGACGTCATAACAATATTGAACTTTCCAATCCATGAATGTGGTATATCTCTCCATTTATTTAGATCTTCTTTAATCTCTCTTGGAAACGTTTTGTAGTTTTCAGCGCAGGTCTTGCACATCTTTCAAAAGATTTATTTGTATTTTATATTTTTATACTATTGTAAATAGTTTTTAATTTCATTTTCTAGTCATTTGTTACGAGTACATAGAAATAAACTTAATTCCATGTATTGACATTTTAGCCAATGATCTTGCTAAATTCATTTATCAATTCTAATAGTTTGTAGATTCTTATGGATTTTCTATGTACATAATTATGTCATCTAAAAATAAAAAACAGCTTTACTTTCTTTCCAATCTTTATACCTTTTTCTTTTTCTTGCCCTATTTCACCGGCTAGGCCTTCTGGTACTATGTTGAACAGAAGTGGTGATAGTGGACAACAAGAGGAAAGTGTTTAATAGTTTCATGTACATTAACAGTAGGGTTTTTAATATATACTCTTTATCAGATAAGGAAGTTTCTTTTTATTCTTAATTGATGGATAGTTTTTATCATGAATAAGTGTTGAATTTTATCAAATGTTTTTCTGCATCAATGGACATGATCATATGTTTTTTCCTCCTTTATTCTGTTACTGTGGCAAATTACGTTGATTGATTTTCGAATGTTAAACCAACCTTGCATTTCTGGAATAAACTCTATTTGGTCATTAAGTATTATCCTTTTAATATATCTCTTGTTTGATTCCCTAATGCTCTGTTTAGAAATTTTCGTCTATATTCATGAAAGATATAAGCCTGTAAACTTCTTTTATTGCAATGTCTTCATTCAGTTTTAATATCAGGGTTTTGCTGGCCTTATAAAATGAGTTGGGAGGTGTTTCCTTTTTCTCTGTTCTCTATAACGGTGTGTGTAAGATTGGTACTATTTCTTCCTTAAGTGTTTGGAAAACTACCAGGGAAGCTGTCTGAATCTGGAGTTTTCTTTGTGAGAATGTGTTTACTTACAGATTTAATTGTTCCTAACAGTATAGGGTTCTCTGGATTTACTATTTCTTCTTGTGTTTGTTTTGCTAAATTGTAGTTTTTAAAAAATATATCTCGGGGCTGGCCCAGTGACATAGCGGTTAAGCTCACACTCTGCTTCAGCGGCCCCAGGTCCACCAGTTGGGATCCTGGGTGTGAACCTACACACTGCTCATCAAGCCATGCTGTGGCAGCACGCTACACAGAAGAACTAGAAGGACTTACAATTAGGATATACAACTACGTACTGGGGCTTTGGGGAGAAAAAAGAAAAAAAGAGGAAGATTGGCAACAGATATTAGCTCAGGGCCAGTCTTTCTCACCAGAAAAAAAAGTGTCTGTTTCATCCAGGTTGTCTCTTTTATTGACATAAACTTGTTCATTATATCCTGTTATTATATTTAAGATGTCATTAGGATCTGTAGTGATGGCCCCTTTTTATTTCTGATATTGGTATGAAAAAAATGGGATTATTTTTTCTGTTTTTTCCTTGGTCAGTCTTGATGGGATTATCAATTTTATTAATGTTTTCAAACACCTAAGTTGGTTTTGTTAATTTTTTCTACTGCACATCTGTTCTCTAGCTCATTGATTTCTACTCTTGATTACATTCTTCCTTCCACTTTCTTTAGGTTTAATTTACTGGGATTCCTTTTAGTTTCATAAGACAGAAGCTTAGATCATTGATTCTCAACTTTCTTAATTTCTAATTCATGCATTTAAAACCAAAAATTTCCATGTAAGCACTTCTTTAGCTGCTTCTCACAGGTTTCAATATGTTTATTTTCATTATCATTCAGATCATATCATTTTCTAATTTCCATTTTGATTTATTCTCTTACTCATGGGTTATTCAGAAGTGTGTTGCTTAATTTCCAAACATTTGGGGATTCTCCAATCATCTTTCCGTTATTAATTTCTTCTTTAATTGCACTGTGGTCAGAGAACACACTCTGTGTGATTTCAGCCCTTTGAAATCTGTTAAGACTTGCTCCAGCATATGGTCTATTTCGGTAGATGTTCTATGGCTCCATTATTCCTTTCTCATCCTGGTGCCATCGATATTATGCATTTTAGCATTTAGTCATTTGTTATTGCTCAAAATAGTTCAGATTACCCAATATTTACCCTTTTCAGTGTTCTTCATTCCTTCCCGCAGTTCAGTGCTTCCATCTGGGGTCACTTTCCTCCAGCCTGAAGAACTTCCTGTGGGGTTCCTTGTGGTGCCAATTTGCTGGTGACTAATTCCCTTAGCTTTTGTTTAAAGACATTTTGGTTTAACCTTCATTTCTGAAGAATATCTTCTTCAAAAATGTTTGCAGAGGTTTTTTTCCCCCCACTTTCAGCAATTTAAAGATGTTGTTCCATGTTCTCCTGGATTCCAAAAATGTGAAATGCTTCACAAATCTGCATGTTGCCCTTGGGGGCCATGCCATCTTCGATGTGTCATTCCCATTTTAGTATAGGCGCTGCCAAAACAAGCATATAACGTAGTTTTTTAAACATTTATGCTTGTCCTTAAAAAAAAATCTTTTCTTCCAGCTTCTCTGTTAATTCTCTCCTCTAGATGAGGAGCAGATAGAGTCCCCACACCCTCTGGGTGTTTTTCTTTTTGGTGTGGGTTTCCAAGGGGGCCCTAATAAATAACCCCTCCGCCTCCTCCCAGGTTCTGAGGCGGCTGAGAAGCGAAGCCAGGAGTGGCAGCTGTAGAGCTAAGGAGCCCTTTGAGTTCGGACACAGGGGGCCCAAGTCGAAGGTGGAGGTGGATATTTGGAACGGGGGCACTGGCTCCCATTTAATGAGGGCCCACCCCATGCCTGACACTATACGAGGCACATCCCACGCATTTTCTCAACCATCTCAGAGCCCCGTCCTCCGAGGCAAGTGTTATTGTCTCCACCAACAGACAGGAGACCAAAGTTGTAAGAATTAAGCAAAGTTCCTACCAGGCTCGTAGAACTAGGCCAGGATTCAAACCCAGGCCAGTCACAACTGATTGAGGTTTTCAAAGTGGGAGGGGTTCTCAGTTCCCAGCATAGCGCTCACCACAGGGCGGGTTCATTAAACCGAGTACAGTGTATGTTTACGAAATAAGAGCATCAAGCCATCCTTGCCCTTGGGCACAGTACTCTCACTCCATTGGCCTCTTTTCAGTCCCTCAAACACTCCAATCTCTTTCCCACCTTGGAGTCCTTCATGGTGTTCCCTTGGTTAACATGCTTGTCCTGGCTGTCTTCGTCTGGCGAACTCCCACTCCTGCAGGTCTTAGTTTAAATGTTCCTTTTAAAGTTGTCCATTTTGACCCCTCTCGCAATTTAAATCAGGTCCCCTTTACAACTTTTTTCATTCCCTTCCATTTTTTTCTTTCTAGAACTCATCATACTTTGTAACCACGTAACGAGTCTTCTCATTATTTACATAATCTTGTCATTTATATATGTTTTCCCTTTAGACTATAAGCTTCTTGAAGGCATGGGCACATCTCTGTCGCTCCTGGCGGTCCTCCTAGCCCCCAGCTGAGTACTCGGCATCCTTAATGTTAATTAATGGCGGCTGATTCTCCACCTCGTCTTCTGTCTTCTTTTCACAACTTTCCTCTTCGTCCTCCTGTGTGGGGGAGGGGTGATCAGTTGCTGCTCTCCCTCTCTTCCAACCCAGTTCTAGTGGAGACAAGCCAGGGAATTTTCTGGGAGCTGCACATGGAAGCAGAGATGGATACCTGCATGACCGTACTGGCTGGATCACAGAGGGGCCGCTCGGCCTGATAACACGTCTACCTGAGTCATCCTTGGCAGAGGCTGCCAGGCTCCAGGACGGAACATGTGTGTGAGAAATACCTCTTCCAGGGCATGCCCACCCCTCTTTAAAGTTAGACAAGAGCGGGTGGGTGTGGTCACCAGGTAAAGAAGTCTGAGGTTACTAGAGTTGAGGAATTTATGTGCCAAATACGGAATGGGTTTCATTTTCAAGAAGCTGAGGAGAAAACCCCGTTCAGGTTAGCATACTTTTGTCACCTTTTGTCCCGTTTTATTTATATTGAGCCATGTCTTCACAACTGGTTTCAGCTCCTTCGCAGTAAGGATTCTATTCTTTTTCTTTCGTCTCCCACAAAATGCCCAGTCCAACGGGGGGCCCAGTAAGTCCGCAACAGAACGAGCCTTTATCACATCGTGAGCACTTTTTAATGAGGATGGTCATAGGAGAAATAGCAACCTCCAATGCTGCTGAAAACAATTACTGAAGCTATCGACATGCAACACTTTAAAATTCTGTGCTGTTCTTTGCAAAGCCCGGGGCTTGCTGGAGGGATGAGGTCAAGGCCGTGTTTGCACGGTGTGTTTCTCCCCATGGGCCCCGGCACAGCTCGCTTATCTGCGAGTGCATCAGCCACAGACATTTCACAGCGAGGGAGCGGCAGCCGAGCCTTTGCTTATCTGCATAGGTCTCACCCTAATTCCTTTTCCAGGTCTGTATAAAACAAAACAAAGCCCCAAACCTCGAAGGAAATGGGATGCACCAAGTCAATGAAAATACTGCGGTACTGCACGTTTGCTTCTGTAAAATATTTCCAGAAACCCAGGCCGTTCCTGGTCCTGGGGACTGGTGCATGGCCCTGATGGGAGTTACTATGGTTTTGTCTCCTCACCAGAGCCGACCTGAAAATGACGGGAAACACTAAACTCTTGAGAAAGATTCAAAGGGAAATTAACTCGCTTCAAAGCAGATTGGTAGCAATCACGTTGTGGCTGCTTAATGTCAAATCATCGTACTTCATGGCGGGAGTAATAGATTTAGCAAAAAATAAAATAACCTGGGTTGCCATGGCATTAATTGCAGTAGCGACAGCGTTCTGGGTTCTACTCCCAGCATGCCTTCATGTGGCCTTTTCTGCAACCTTAAAAGACTCCTTTCCTTTTTCTTTTTAGTGATGCCAGTGCCGCTGTTGGAGGCACATCGAGTAAAATTCACATCTCTTTAGGGAGATGCAGCATATGGCTCCAAGCAGGTTACCCGCCAGAGTAGAAACGCGGAGACTTGGGGGTGAGGCAAACCTGAGCTCAGGCAGCCACTTACCTGATAGCTCTGTGGGTTTGGACAAGTCGTTTAGACTCTCTGGGTCTGTTTGCTGGTGGATAAAGTGGAAATAATAACGCACGCCTTGCACTGTGGTTGTGATGTGAGCAGAGCCTAGCCCAGCACCGAGTTGGGGTTTCCTAATGGGAGCTGGCCACCTTCCTGTGCAATCACAGATGTCATTATGATTTATGATATGATCTGTCCAGTGGAACTATAGATGTGGGTCTGCACCATAATTTTTCCTGAGAACCTACTAGATTCTGGGCAAGTGGTGAGACAGTGACATTGTAGGGGAGTTGAATGACTTGACCACAGGTCACAAAGTTGGTAAGCTGAGCCAGAATGAAAAGGGAGAGTTTCTTTTTCTTTCTTTCTTGTTTGAATCCCCTCCCTCTCCAATGCGTTAATGAGTTCAACTTTTTGAAATGCCACCTTTTATACTCAGTTTGTCATATGAGTAGTTATTATAAGGGCTCTTCTCCCCCGTCCTGCAGCAGCAGCTCACGGGCCCCATCTCCACCCCTAGCCTCCATCCTTCTCTGTCTGAAGTCTGGACGATGCAGAAATTCTCAGGATGTCCACGCGCTGTGGTCAGGCAGCCACATCTGACTGGACCACCCAGCTAAGACTTAGCTAGAGTTCATACACTTGGCCTCCAATTACTCCCTCCCAGATGAGCTCCCCTGTCCACACTCTGTTAATGAACACACTCTGTCTGTTAATTTATAACATATTCACACTCTCTCTGAGGGGTCTGCTGGGAAAGTTAAGCCATTGGGCTACTTAATGACTACAGGGAAAAGTCTGGACTTCATGGCTCAAAGTGGCCCCAGGTTTATTTATGGGCTTGCTAGCTGCAGGTTGTCCTTGCCCTTCATCACTGGTTATCCCAATTAAGCTGTGAAATAGCTTAAAAATTCACATCTCTGAAACAGACTGGAGCGGTGTGAACATGATTCAGGGTCACTCATCAACTCATTGATTCAGAGCGCATCATGAGCCACGGATTGTAATTAAGCTGTCGTTCAATTAGATTCACCTGAGGTTCCAATTAAAAAATGTTTTAAAGAGGAGGCAGAAGGATGGAATGAAAGAAAGCATTTGCCATCCGGGCACATGATGCTGGTAGCGGGAGCAAGGACAGGATAGAGAGGCTGAGGAGAAGCACCAGACCTGAGACCCATGGAGAAGGTGGAGCTCAGAGAGCCCAGCCGGGGGATTCAACAAACGTGCACTGAGTTCCTGGGATGGGGCGGGAGCGGGGACCCCGGGCAGCCTGGTTTCCAGGGAACAAACAACAGGTAACCATTGTAACGGCCCTGAGGATCACGTGTGCTCAGCGCGTGCACATGGTCTCATTTAGCATCACAAGAACCCAGAGGTGGGCCCAGCTTCGGGGGCAGGATTAATAAGAAAAGGGTTCACTGTATCAGAGAAGGGTTGCACAACTCTGAGTTAGCCAGGAGAAATCCAGTGAGTCTGGGGCACGTGTAAAGGTCACCAAGACCTTGTGGAGAAACAACAGGCAGGAGGAAACCGCAGACTGTGCCTTCTCAGGGAGGCTGCGAGCACAGCTGGGGCAGGACAAAGAAATGCCGGGGTCTCCCTGACAGCGAGTGAGTGAGAGGAGCAGGCTCGCTCACAGTTGCCCTGGCAACACAGCAGCTTCTGTTCAGAGAATGGTAATGAAAAACCCATATGCAAATGAGGTAGATTGCAATTAGGGCAAGTGGTCTGTCCTTGAGGAAGTGCTGGGGGGGACGTCTGGGAGGGATTTGCACCGGAGACAAAGGATGAAACCGAGAAAGGAAGAACTCGGCATTGTGTAAAAGCAGCACACAGGCCTGGGGTGCCCAGGAGTCCCTTGGGTCCTGTAGACCCGGCATAACTCCCCTTAAATTTGGGTGGTCAGATGAATAGTGCACGTCATGGTTGCGGAGCCCTGTGGCTGCCCTCCGCCTGGGGAATGCCATTGCTACATAGACCCAAGGGAGCAGGGTCAGCAACTCAGCAACTAGAATTCTCTCCTTGCAGATGAGAAAACAGAGCCTTAGAAAGATACAGTGACTTAGCCAAGCTATACACAGTGGAAGCAGATTTGAACATGGGTCTCTCCCAGATAAATTCCAAAGTTGGTTTCTAGAACAGTCAGCCACCCACTCCTGGGAACCCCAAGTGGTCAGGCATCTGCCCCCATTCCTTCCCCTGCAAAAAAATTCTTCTCTAAAGACCAACCTTCCATATTCTGTTATTTAGAGAGCCACTACCCACCTGGTCACTCCAAACTAAAACCCACCAGGTCCGGCCCGCCCACCTGTACAGGGCTGCCTACTGCCTCCTTACACACTGTGGGAAACAACCAAGGAGCATCGGATTTGGAGGAAAGCCTCTGACATTGGAGACCACAGTAAACTAACAGAAAAACAGAATCCCTGAAGTAACAGAGAATTAAAGGAATGGGCAAGAGCGGAAACAACCACAAAAAAACCACAAACCCCTCTAATTAGGATCCTTGGAGAGACCGGAGAGACCGGAGAGACCGGAGAGGATATGGCATTTGCAAAACAAGAAGAGGACATGCCGCCAAGAAAGGGATGTCTGAGGACAGGAGAGAGATGCTGTCTACGGTGATCGACAGCACAGGAAATAAAGGAATGAGTATATTGCTAAACGGAAGGAGGCAGAGGAGGCAGAGGAGGAGAAAGCTGTGAAGAGAAGGGAGTTCCAAGCAGAGGAAGGTGCAGGAGCCAGGACGGCTGGGCGCTCCTATAGGTCCCTGGTGACCAAGTGCCAGCCCTGGGCCTGGAGTCCTCCACCCGTCAGACCAGACACACCAAGTCCTGCAGTAGCAGCCCACGGGCCCCACCTCCACCCCCAGGCAAGAAGTACCCAATCTGTCCTTTTCCACATGGGTCAAGGGGCGAGTTGTCTAATTTTCCTCTGGCTAACGCCACCTTGAAAGTGATTCTTTATCCCTCATAACAGGCAATGGAAAAAGAAAGCCATTGTGTTCAGGTTCACAGCCTGCCTTCCCTTCCATGGGGGCAGGGGTGGGGTGGGCGGGGGTGCCAGTGTTTATTTTCCTAACTGACAGATAGCCTGGGACGGTGGCCTAACTTCAAACCACCCAAGCAAGAATGCCCTTCTATTGTTTTGTCTCAAGAAGCGACCTTCGAATGTAGTTCAGGGTCGACCCTGGAAAATATTAGTCATGGAAACTAAGATGCGATGAGGCACTGGACTGATAAATGCCTCAGACCCGAGAAGGAGCCAGCTAATCACTGCTTCCCTGGAGCCAGGACTCTGACTCCCACTGAGTCAGGCTGCGCTGGAGAAATGCCCGCAGTAAGACCAGCCTGGCCCGCCACGTGGACACCAGGTCACTGGCATGAAGATGGGGAGAGCTGGGCAGAGAGCCAAAATCCTACAACACAGATAGCTGATGGGGAAACTGAGGCGAGGAGAGGCTGCGTCATGGAGCTGAGCTCACACATTAGTAGCAGCAGCACCAGAATTTGCTGGCAGGTGGACAAGGGCCAGACTCAGCCCTTCATCCCTGTGGTCGAGGGGGCCTCTTAATACTGTTAAAATGCATGTTCTCAGATGGGGTTAATCAAGACACTATTCTAAAACCACCTGCTTTGCTGACACTGGGTCTCTCTTTTTTAAAAGTCCAGTTGAAGTTTGCACAACTGAGTCTTTAAGAGAAACAGAAGGGTTCCCAAGGAAAACCGTAGAGAAGACTGGAACTCAGGCTGGGTGGTGGCCGGCGGGGAGCCTGGCTCCCACTGTGCAGTCATGAGGCCCCAAGTGGGCACTGACCACGAGCAAGTGTCAGCTGTGAGCTGCAAACAGCCTTTGCTCGTCGAAGAGGAGCAGGGATGCCCGCATGCTTCAATAGCTTTACAGAAATGCCTCCCATCCCCCCTTTGCATGAATTTAACCCAATCAGATGAGCAGCAGAAGGCAAGGAATATTGTGTTTACTGAGTGATTTTAAGCAGCTGTTTTCAAGTCTTCTTTATAAGCCCTTCAGAACATGATCAAATCAGCCCCACCATTTCAGAGATGACAAAGAGCTGCGAGGGGAGTTCTGCAGAATCATGAAGTCAGGTTATAAGCCGAGGCAGTGGGTGACTCCAGGAGCTTCCGCAGCCTTCCACGGCCTCGCGTCTTTGTGCTGCGGCTGCAGGTCCGATGGGGAGAGTTGGGGGATGTTTGATAAGAGGGTATGGCGGTATTCCAGATCCCCTTGCCTCTAGCCAACTACCATCCCTGCTTATCTGCCAGGCCCCTTGCTGCAGGTAGGCTGCCCTGTCGTGGGAGCAGTTTATAAAAAGTGTCAGTCACATTTTTACTGGAAAGCCTGAGCATGGGAGACAGGATGGGTGCACCAGGTTCCCCTGCCAACATTCAGGCGCTCTGGGCTCACTCCTTCAGAGCTGGTCAGGGTGCGGGCAAGCGAGGGCCAAGGGTGGTCCAAACAGTGGAAACTTTAGTGGTTTCTCATGGTTTGGGCCCCGGGCCACTTCAGTTCCACTGGGGAGGTCCTAACATCCCCAGCCTAAAGCTTCAGCTCCCCATATGGTTTCAGAAGAATGGGACAGGGGGCCGGCTCAGTGGCACAGCCGTTGAGTTCTCACCTTCCACTTTGGTGGCCCGGGGTTCACTAGTTCGGATCCCATGTGTAGACATGGCACCGCTTGTCAAGCCATGCTGTAGCAGGTGTCCATGTGTAAAGCAGAGGAAGATGGGCACAGATGTGAGCTCAGGGCCAGTCTTCCTCAGCAAAAAGCGGAGGATTGGTGGCAGATGTTAGCTCAGGGCTAATCTTCCTCAAAAAAAAAAAAAAGAAAAAGAAAAACGGGACACTTGATAATCAGCAAAACAGGCCATTTGAAAGTCAGCTTTCCGTTTTCCCATGTGTGACTCCAGTCATGTTACATCCATGAGCAGTGAGGGTTGGAGCTGCCCACTCTAAGTTTGTACTCTGTGTCCTTATGACTGGCTGACTGACGTGTGTGTAAGAAGCGAAACCTTCACTGGCCTTTACAGCTGTCAGCAGAGGAGCAGATGGGGGTGGCGGGGCGGAGCGGTCAACACTATGAGTTGTTTGCATCTGGGGAATTTTGCTAATGTGGGAAGGGAATAGTTTGGAATCTGAAATTTGCCTTAAAGTCCTGTCCTCTCTCCCCTAGCCCCATGCACCTGCCAAGGCCTTACTCAACCTCTGAGCCCAAGTAATGTCTTTCCAAACCTGTTCAGGCCAAACGAGGGCTGTGTCTTACCCCCAAGGACACCAGCATTCGGTTGAATGACTAAGCAAAGGCTCCGTCCTGGAGCTGCCCCTCCCCCCAAGCCTCACCTCGACCGTGACCCGTGCTTCTCAGACCTGAGACAGGGCAGCCACTGAGAGAAGGGGACCCTGTGAAAATCAAAAGGCGTTCGCTGATTCGGGGAAAACTGCTCTGACCTCCTAGGTCTCTGCTTGTTGGAAAAACATCGACTCTCCCCTTTAGTTTTTCCTCAGCAAGAAGATTTCCCTTCCCCCTCTTCTATTTCTTTCATAACTTGTCCCCAGAAAGGAAAATCACAAAATCCTCTTCCAGGAAGGTTCTCAGCAGCAGTGGCAGATCAAAGAAAATGTTATCAAGTTGGGAGTGAGTCTTAATCTATATTCATCCCATTCTTAGCCATCTGTATTCACCTATCTGACCAGACTCTTTTTTAAATATTTGCGCCAAGGAAATGTGACTTGCTGCCGTTTGAGCTATTGTGGATAAATGGGCTTTTTACTTGGCCGATCCAGAACCTTCCACCCTCATCAACCAAGCCTTTGCAGCACTTACTAAGTCCATAGCAGGGCCCTGTACACAGGCAGTGAGATTATTAAGGTTTTTAAAGTCAACTAAGAAAATAAATCAACACTTTTGTTTGCCAGTAAGAAGCTGATGGCATATATATGTATATATGCGTGTGTGTGTGTGCGCATATACACATATATAAATAAATGACACACATTGGTGAAAGCAACGCTGTTTGGTTAAGACTCAAGGCATTATTGGGGAGGAAGGTGGTGGAATTAGATGTTGATATAGTAGGTGTTTCAAATGTCAGATTTCAATGGTAATGCGAAGAACAGGAAAGAAGAAAAATGGCTCCTTTAGAATATATCAATTCATCATTTTCCCTTTTGCAAACATTGAAAAAAGCAAGAGAAGCCGTATGCCTTTCCTTGAGAGGCGCCCTTTAGTTCTCAGAGAGACCGAGTTTGGTCTGATGTCAAGGTTACTAAGGAAACGATGTATGCTTATGAATAGCAAAGCAAATAGACATATAAAACTCGGGTAAATCATTAATTCATTAATATTATTATTGATGGGATCTGGAGAGACTTACATATTCCTTCTTTACTCTAAGTTCTCAAACGTTTTCTTTCATCGCAAAGCAAACACTCGGATGGCCACTTTACGGATGCTTATTCCCTCTTCGCTCACTCTAGAGAAGGAGGACTCGCTCGCGGATTTTAATGGATCAAAGAAAATGGTAAACCAGGCAGAGAAGTGTGCTTCGTGGTTTGTAGTTGTTTTTTTTATAATTGGCGGCTGTGGTTTTTGAAGAGAATGGAAAATGCATTAAGGAGAGTTTGACTTACACACAAAGCACCTTTTGGCTTGACAAACAGATCCGAGTAGGGGCAAAGCCACACCATTTGACCCACGATTATGTCCCCTTTCGTGGTGCCTTTTTCGGTGACCAGATTTCATAGCCCCGGGGTCTGGGTAGGAGGAGGTGGTGAGTGTCGCCTGCTCCAGGGTGCTCTTGGGGTGCAGAGATGTGGAAGGTCTCTGTGCATTGATGCAAATGCAGGAGGGACACAGGCCTGGCAGCTGGGGAAGGCCACAGCCCCTCCAGGAGGCTGTGGTTGCCATATGAGAGGGTGTCCCAGCTGCCTATTATTCCAGTGAGTCAGCATCTTCTCCTCTGGCACCTATCAGGCCCGGAGGTCACTGCAGGCATTAGCGAGAGCTGGACTATCCCAGCAGGGTTTTGCCTCTGGTGCTCCTCATCGATACTTCCACCTTCATAGAAGCCCTCACTTCGCTACTATCTCCTCCTTCTCTCAGGATTGCAAATGCCAGGTCTGAAATATGTCCATGATCATTGCCACCAGGGAGGGTGGAGATGGGCCCTCTACCGCACAGCCAAGCCTAGCATAGTTGAGAGTGCTGGCTAACAACACACGCCCACGTGGGGCTCGTAGAGCTGCTCCTTCCAAGCTGTGTGACCTGAGCAAGTTGCTTAACCTCTCTGTGCCTTGGTTTCCTCCTCCATAAACTGGGGTTAGTCACAGCACCTACCTTGAAGGGCTGTAGAGAGCATTGTTGGGGTGGATTTGTGTGCATCGCTGATGTTGCAACAGCAAGGGAAGCAGAGGCCAACAGGATCGCGGCCTGGTTGGCAACATATCCGTGCTCTGGACCCTGCTGTAGGTCCTGGGCACCTTCAGAGCCTCCAGGGAACTTTGAATGAGGATGGCCTCCCCCCTCATCCTGTCCATCCCTTCAGTTCAGGCCAAGGGGGAGAAGCTGGTAGTCTCTCATCACCCAGCAGAGCTGGAGAGAAGTCTCACAGTGAAGTTCCCCTGCTCCGGGCCGAGCTTGCACGAAGGCGAGGACCGCCCAGTGGAATGCTGCCCAGGAGAGGGAAGTCGTCGATGTCTATTGAGGGAATAAACATGGTCCCTGCAGGGAGGTGCGTGCTGAAGGGAGACAGGAGAGCCACAGCCGTGTGCCCGTGTGAGCCAGAGGTGCCTGGGGCACCAGGCGGGAGCAGAGGCCGAAGCAGCTCCTGCTGGTGGGCCACGAGGGGCGGGACCGGGGGCAGCTTCCTGGAGAAGGTGGCTTTGGAGGTGGGTCTTGAAGAATGAAGAGAAGCCTGCAGAGGCTCAGGGAGCTGAGGTGTGGGGTGCAGGGCTCGGGGGTCAGTAAGAGGGAAAGATGGAACCTCTAGCTCCTCGTCGACACACCTAGTCGCAGAGGTCTCGGCAGGCAAGGAGGAAGCTTCTTGTCAGCCCTTCAGGTCTCTGAGGGCAAACCCCTCCCAACCTTCCTTAGACTCCAGGGGCTGGGCGGGCAGGGCCCGGGGAGTCCTGGGGACGGTCAGCAAAGCAGACTCCCAGACCTTGCAGTCTCTGCTCAGGAAGTCGTATCTCGGCCAGGGAGGGGCCTGTCCCGAGCTGCTGTGAGCACCAGTGAGACAGGTCCTGGGCCAGGGCAGGGGTGGGGAGGCTTTGGGCAGGTCCCTGTGTCACAGAGGAAGGGGCAACGGAGGTGCTGGTTGAAAGTAGCGCCCGAGTTTCCCTCCTGAGCACCCTGGCTCCTGCTCTGAGACCCAAGTGTGCAACTGGCACTTTGAGGGATGGATCTTGCGGCCTGGGAAGTCCCAGGATGGGGGACTGCAGGTGGCCCACGGGGTCCGCTACGGGCTGTATGTTTGTGGCAGCCACACTCAGCTTTGAGGGCGACCAGGCATTCACGTCCGCCAAGAGCTGAGGACGGAATACTAGGACCCTGTCTACACTCTCCCCAGGTCGACTGTTGCCTACACTCTCCCTGGGCTCAGAGAGGAGGGGAGGAGGAGAGGGGGCAGCACCAGCCCTCCCCTGCATGTTCAGAGCACTTGCGTCCCGTCCCCGTCCCCGAGAAGAGGCAGAGAGGTGCTCCTTTTCCCTGCTTTGCAGATAGAACATTTGAGTTTCAGAGAGGTTAACCAACATACCCCAAGCCACACAGGCAGGAAGAAGCCACTGTGGGCCCCGACCCAAATTCCTCTAACGCCCTGTGCTCCTCCCACTCAGCTCCTGTACAGTCCTGACGTCTTCCTCCGCCCGGCAGCGGAAAAGTCTGGGCTTAGTCGAATTCCCACATTCCATGAACACGCCGGGTGAAGCCGGAGGGCGAGCGGCCCTGGATCCCGGCTCCCACAGGGTGAGCTTTGACTCAGGCTTGAGCTTCCAGGCCTCATCTGTGCCACGGTGCTGCCAGCCCATGGGCTTAAATAGGCTGACGTTTGAAGAGAGCTCAGCAGCAGGAGGTGGACGAGATGGAAGGTGGCAGAGGGCCCGTGTGGGAGCTCCGTGGGAACAGGGCAGGGGCGGGTGGGACCTGGGCAGAGGTGTCCTTTTAGATTTGGTATTTCCACTGTCCTGTTCACAAAAGTGGCAGAATCCAATCCGTGTTCTAATTTTGCGTAGAGGTGGCTCTGGAGTCCCAGAGTATGAAGGACGGCCGTGTCGGGTGTCCCCCTGGACAAAGCAAAGGCACGGAAGGGAAGAAAGACTGGCCCTACCACCAATGCTTGCTCTGTGGTTCTTGATTCGGTGAGGCCAAATCGCCGAGCCGGTGGAGACTCCGACGTGGAAGGTCTGGGGTGAGCCCTGGAAGGTGAGATTTTAGCTGACCCTGCCAGTGACGGGTCCTGAAGCAGGCGGTTGTGCATGCACTCCAGGCCTTGGTCTGGGGCTGGTGCTGGGCTTGCTGAGAGCTGCTGGGCCCTGGGAGGGCAGGGCTGATGGGGCTGGGCTCCCCGGGCTTTGGGTGTGGAGACCACACGTCCGGGGCACGGAGGGAGCAAAGTATTTGGAGTCGTGGGCCTTGTGATGCATCCTCTTTGCTCCCTAAAGTAGTGGCATTACTATGAATAAAGTCCTCTTTCATTTGCTGCCTACTAGGCCTTTTGGTGAACCTGTCACACACGGCATATTTTCAGAGCTATAGACATTTCAGAACCATCAAATAACTGGGTTCAAAATCAAAACCCACTCCTTCCTCTATCATGGAAAGGCCTGTCTAGTCTAGACCCAGATGTGGACAGAAACAGGTCTGTCTTCACCCTCTCCTTTCAATGAAACGCTTTTAGCTTTGGCTGTTATTTTTAGATTTGATATTTCTAACGTCCTGCTCATAGAAGTAACAATCTGTCTTCTAATTTTGTGTAGCAAAAGCTCCCCTGGGTGGGAGCCCTGTGCCTTCAGAGGCTCGTCCACATGCTGCTGTGGGCTAAGAAAGCCCTGGCGGGTGAGCGATTGAGGGGCGGGGTGGTAAACTGAGGAAGCGCCACAAAGCTTTGTGCAGAGGTCCCACATTCCACCCGGGGTTACTACTGCTCTCTGCATTGTTGACAGCTCCCGAACAGATTCTTTCCGCGGGGAATCAGCCCGCGCACAACATGAACGGGCTCGTTTTATATCAGAAGGCTGAATTTTAACTGACAAATTGGACAGGTTCCCTAAGGCAAGGGTTACTAAGCTTTGTCATTCTCACTAAAAATGTGATTTATAATATATTCCTATTTGCTAGACACTCCTGTTCCCAGGAATGAAGGCCTAGTGCAGAAACAGGAGGTCTGCTAATATCCTAACCCCATAGAAAAACGCTCTTCTGTTCCGGAGTCCCCATGCGCATATAAACAGATGCGCATAGATCGAAGTGCAACAGAGCCAAGTGAGCGTAATTTCATTGTTTTCATGACAGGTGAAGCAGTCCACCACTTAAAATTCAGGAGAGGGTGAGAGAAACCCACAATTTACTTTAGAATTTTACATTCTAAAGGAAAGACCTAAGGGTCTGCTGAAAGAAATTTTATTTCCTCTGCTTCCAGTTTATAAAAATAAAAGCAGTATTTGTTGTTCCCTAAATACTCTGACATTTGTGAATTCAGAATACGTCGGATACAGAGATCAATGCACACCTTCAGCCAACCTTCCTCAAAGACCCTTTGTAAAATCCACACAGAAAAAAGCAGGGTAAACCATCCGACTTCTTAAAAGTCGGAGTTAAAGTTGCGAACTCATTTAGCCCGAGATAACCAGCACTGCTCTGAGCTGTCTAAGTGGGCAGAAATGGATTTGATCTCTGTATCTGATTGCTTAGCAGAAGTCAAGCAGCCAATTTTTCAACAATGTCTCCATATCATGGAACTTCCTAAAAATCTTCAAGGGGGTAACCTGAGCTTGTGAAAAATGATCCCGAATGTCAATAGGACAAAGCTTCCCTTCCAAGATGTAATTAGGGGAGCCGAGCTCGCCTTTCATATTTTACTTGACAAGCATCTTTTCTCTTTGTTCTGCCTGCTCTGGAGGGCTTCGGCAGGGCTGCGCCACTTCTTTGTTAAGAGGAATGGTTAAAAAACATATTTATATAATAGTAATCATTTAAAACCGAGCCCATCTAATAGGAATGTTCATTTGACCCAATATTTTTGTGTGTGAAAGTAATACTAGTTTTTTCAGGTAATGTATGTCTTTTATTTAATTGTACGCACGTTTGTCCATAAGTTCTTTGTTCGTAAACAGTAAGGACGGACTCGCCATATGAGCAAAAGATTGCTTGGAGGGTTGATCTAATCTCTAGGCTCCACTGAGGGACGTCCCGTGTGTAGACCCCAAGATGCCCAGGCTGGTCAGAGCTGGTCTGGAGTTCTGTACCACATCGCGGTACAAACGTCGCCGATGAATGAAGAGCGTCCGCAGAATGGACGGGGATGCTAAGAAGTCCCAGCTGTCTCAAGCAGGGCTCCGCGACCTCAGCACGGGTGCATTCTGCAATGGATAGTTCTTTGTGTGCGTGGTGGGGGTGGGGCCCGCCGGGAGCCCTGCAGGAGGTTGGCTGCATCTTGGCCTCTGCCCACTAGATGTCAGTAGCAGCCTCCCTCCTCAAGGTGTGACAACCGAAAGGTCTCCAGACACTGCCACATGTGCCCTCAGGGGCAAAATCCTTGTTTGAGAACCACTGCTCTAAAGAATGAAGTTGAGCACATTTAGCCCAAAATGGCAATATTTACAGGGAGCATAAAAGGTGTTTGCAGGCGTCGCATAAAAATAGTTATTCTGAACTGCTTCAGAAGGCTGAACAAGGACAAATGGGGTAAAATTGTAAAGGGGCTAATTTTGACTAAGGAACAGGGAGAACTTTCTAGAGGAACTCCTCGGCTGCAGTTCCCGAGGTGCTTGTGTTTACACTGGGCTGGAATCCTGACTCAAGATCCAGGACTCTTTCCTCCGACAGAGCTTTCTTAGAGCGCTCACCGCCAGCAAAGCACTGTGCCCGTAGCTTGGCATCGGTGATCGGATTCAGCCTTGCGTTGGAGGTAATATGAAAACTTGAAAGGTGGGCCTCCTGCTCGCAGGAGTTTGCCCTTCCTCCGAGCTCACCGCAGTCCTCCAAGGAGGGCGGGCAGAACAGCGGAGGCAGGGGCTGTGCGGAGCGGGGCTGGGGGCTGGCAGAGGGGGGAATCCAGAGCGGTGGAGCCGAGGGAAGAGCCTCTCCCCGCTTCCCGACAGACACAGTTTCCCGTGCGAGGTCTCCCAGCTGGCATCTGGGCCAGGACTGGACTCCGGAGTCCCGGCACAGCACTCTCCCCGGGCGTCCTCCCAGGGCGGATCGGGGGCAGCTCCGAGCGGCGAGCACCGGGCCCGGGTCCTTCCTGCGCTCGGCATCCCCAGCTCTACGAAACCACTTGGGCGGGCGGCGCCGAGCTCCCCTGCAGGAAGCATCTTCCCAGGTGTCCACTAGGTGTCACTCTGTGGTCTCGAATGACTGCGTGCTGGTGCCCCAGACAGACGGCGGCTTTTTTTTTTTTTTCAGACTTTTTACATTTTCCTCCTCTCTGCCTCCAGCACAAACATTCCAAAATTCTCAATGACAGATATTTTTGCTTTTCTGCTAAATGGCCTTCCCACTTTTCTCCCTGCCCCTGCCTCCTCCATGAACTTCCTCCCCGTTTTGCGGACGTTTCATTGGCAATGTCCCGCCATGGTCTTAACACCACAATGGTGTGGCTGCTGGCGTTAAAGCCCTGTAGAAGAACCCCGTGGAAACGACCCCTGTGAGCGCCCGAGAGAGCAGGAGAGGCCAGCCAGGCCGCAGGAGCCACCAGAGCATTGCCCCCTGAGAATGTGTCTCCTCGCATCCCCATGCATGCCGCTTGTCAGTCTACGGCTTCTCGTGGGCCCAGCCTGCCTCCTGGGTCTGTCTCACCTTCTAGATTGTGAGCCCAGAACATCTCCCACCTTTCTATTCCCTACACCACACAGCAAAGCATATGGTAGAATGTAGAGTGTTTGGGGTTGATGTCACTGAGGAATAAAAAAACAGATTTTAAACAGAGATAACTGAGTCAAAGAAGCATGCAAAACCAGTAAGAGGTCTAATCAGAAAAGTGAAGAATGGAAGGAGGTGTGTGTCCACAGAGAGGATAAATCTGGGCTGTGGGTGAGCTGGCTTGGAAACCTTCGGCGGGGGTGGCAGTATCGACCTGCATTGTAATGGGGCCGTGAGGGCGCAGGAGGGATGGAGGGCACCCCAGTGCGGGCAAGGCCGGTGCTGCGGCCTGGAGGCAGGAACTGGAGAGCAAACAGAGTCTTTGGGCTGCAGAGGCGTGGCCAAGAATTCCTGTAAGTTATGAGAGCTGCTCCAACCCCCTTCCCATCCTGGGTCTCGATTCCCGTCCCAGGTCGTGTACAGATGTCTCCTCTCCCAGAAGCCTAGGTAAAAAAAACTGCCAAACTGTCAATTACTTAACACTTTTTTCTGGGTGGTACTCCCTGTGGTGGTGGGGTTTGTATGTAGCACAAAAATAAGAGAAAACAAAGCTGGGAAGCACGGAGGAAGGAAGAGGGTCATTCTGTGGATGGGTGTCCAGCCCAGGATATCAAGTTGTGGGACTGTCCTAAGAGAGCAGATGACAGAGATTTCCATGCATTTTGGGAAACACGTGGACATTTTTAGGCGGTGGGGTGAACTCGTAAAAGGTCTGATAATAATAACAATAGCTGACATTTATTAAGCACTTACTGTGGGCCACACGCTGTTCTAAGAGCTTCCCAGGCCCTCTCCTTAATGCTCACAGTTACCCAATGAGATGATCCTACCACCAGCGCCCATCCCCACCTCTCAGCTCTGTCCTGTCGAGGTTACGTTACATCCAGGGCACACAGCTGGGAGTACGAAAGGAAGGGGGTTGGGCGCGGGCAGCTTGACTCCGGAACTCCTCTCTCTACCCCAGTCTATGCCAACAAGCCTCTGCTGTGAAGGTTCTGAAGGATATGAATAAAACAGTATTTAAAAGAGAGTTTTTTCCTTGGACCCAGACTGAAGGGGTACATGTTGCCAGTAGCTATGTACTAAGAAACCTGGGACAATAGTTTGCTAACTTACTTGAGACTAAAACGTCATCATTTGCAAACTTTCTTCACATGTGTAACCATATTTGATTCTCCCAACAGCCTTGTGCAGTGGGCAACGCAGATATTAGTAACCCCATTTTACAGATGAGGAAACTGAGACTTGGGGGCTAGTTGGATGGCCAGTCACGGGTGGAGCAGGGCTTAACTCTGACCCAGAGTCTGTTCCATGGTCCAGTGCACTGCAGGTCGGGCTGCAGCTGTTGTTTTACTGGAAGGGAACTAGCATACATCAGGTACCTACTATGTGTCAGGCATGTTAACAGCTAATTTCAACTAATACTTACAATATCCTTTGTTAGGTATTGTTTTCCTCGATTCACTGCAACTGAGAGAAGTGACTTGTCTGAGGTCCCCCGTGTGGCTGGCAGAGCCAGGTCTAGCACCCACATCTGTCTGACTGCACATTGTGCTATTTCTGCCCCATCAGAGGGCTTCTCGCCTGTTTCCTCTGCGCCCCACCCACTGTGGATTCAGCCCGCTTCTCAACCCCTTCTTTTTCGATCTGTGCTGCCAATTCATGGGTAGGATTTTAGCTCTGAAAATTGAAAGAAGGGGCTTAGCTTAGAATTGTTATGGACAAAATAATTCATGAGGATCCATAATAGACTAGATGGTGAGAGCAAAACCAGCAAAGAGGAGGAAATGAGTGACACAGAAATTGGGGGATTGGGAAGACAATGATAGGGTGGTTAAGAAAGGGAAGGATCTGGTATAAAGAAAATAAGTTCCTTTTGAGAAATGTTTAGTCGTAAGTGGTGGTGAAACCTCGTTCACATATTAGGTGGAAGGCAAAACATAAAAGATGGAACTGAGGGTAAGAGGTGGGGGCTGGAGAAGCACAGCTGTGAGTCATCTGGAGGAGGGACGGAACTCCAGAACCCGGGCACCGAGGCCCCAGAGAGGAGGGGAAGTAAGGAGCAAAGGAGCTGCCAGATCAGTGCATCCCTTCCCACACCTCCTCCTCGGCCGGTGACCTTCACCTCCACTCCCCTCCGGCCGCCCACACCCTGGGCCTTGTCATCACTCGGACAGTTCCAACTGCACTCCAGGATCCCACTCCCTGACCACAGCTTCCGACGCTGCCAGTCCTCTCACGCCTCCATCCCACCACACCCCCCCGCTGACCTCATCCTGATCTCCACTCCCTGGACTTTCCCACGTGGACCAGCGCCTCCTGGCTCTCCATCTCCAGACCTCCAGACCACACAGGACATCATCGAAGCCATTCTCTTGCCAGTACCCTCAACTGCTTTGCCCCTTTGTCCTTCCGCCCTGCTCCTCCGGCCAAACTCAAGCCAGGGATTTGCGCAAACACCTGTCCTCTCCGCCCTAACCAGCTTCTGCATTCTGATGGAGGAAATCCCACACCAAGGATGTTTGGTGCCCACAAAGCCATGGTACCCAGAGTCAGCTGCTTGCTCTGCACGGCTCCACCTCCTCCTCTTCTCAGCATCTATTCCAAACCTCCAACATCTTCCCCCAGCAGATGGCTCTGCTTTCTGGTTCACAGAAAAATAGGGAAGCTTAGGCACAGATGCCATCGGCTCTCTGCTCCCCTACCTATCCATGCGTTTTTCTATACGTTTGCACTGTGCTAAGTGCTTTGCTGGTGTGTTATCTCATTCATCCGCACAACAACCCTCCTTTATTCTCATTTTACAGATAAGGAGCCAGAGGCTCAGTGACTGGCCTAAGGTTCCACAGCCTGTAGGTGGTAAAAGGAGGCTATGTGTCTTCAAATGTGTGTTCTTAATCCACAGAGCCAGGTGCTGGTAAACAAGATAGACAGGGTTCCTACCCTCATGATGCTTACATTTTAGAAGGACAGACAGACCATAAATAAGTAAATGAATGACTACATTAAATAATTATAGACTGTGTGAGTGCCAGCAAAGCAAGATGCAGAGTTCAATGTCCAAGAACCCAGAGCAGACTGGCTTAACTAGGGTGGTCAGTGGAGACCTCTGGAGGGGACGTATGATGATGGCCTCCTGTCCTTACATGCTGCCCACTTGTCCCAGAAGAGACACCTTCACCTATTCAAGGGTGGTGCACTTACTCGTGCTCTGGGTACCATCAGCAGCACAGCAATCTCACCTGTATGGGGGGCGGGTATCTCCTGTATAGATGATGGGCTCAGTGGGTTGAATTACTGAGGCGCAAAGGTGGGAAGGTAGTAGCGGTATTTCTGGGGCCAATCATCTAGGAAAGAATTGAGTCCTTAGAGGCTCGGACCATTAGCCTTGGGCGAGTGCCTCAACTGCACACCTCCGTGGAAGGTAGAAGGATGACACTGATCACCAAGGAGGCATATTAATTCAATTCCATCCAACCAATAGTTGTTGAGCATCTTGTCCCAAGTTGTGTTCCCTAGGCAGTAGGGGATAGAGTGTTGGTGCAGGAAGTTTATTGTGAAGTACTCTTGGGATCAACACCTGTGGGGAGTGAAGGAAGCAGGACTGGGGGAGGGAGAAGATAGAACCCCTGACAGAGCCAAGTGGTAGACCAGTTTAGTGTGTGGTTGCCCATGCTGCTGGGCCCATGCACAGCCTTAATCCCTGCCACTACGGCTAATCAATTCATGAGAATATTGTGTCAGTTCCAGAGGGGCTGATGACAAAGGCTGGTAACTAAAGTTATTGTGTTGGGGCTGGCCCGGTGGCGCAGCGGTTAAGTGCGCATGTTCCGCTTCTCGGCGGCCCGGGATTTGCCGGTTCGGATCCTGGGTGGGGACATGGCACCACTTGGCAAAAGCCATGCTGTGGTAGGCATCCCACATATAAAGTAGAGGAAGATGGGCACAGATGTTAGCTCAGGGCCAGTCTTCCTCAGCAAAAAGAGGAAGATTGGTAGTTGTTAGCTCAGGGCTAATCTCCCTCAAAAAAAAAAAATTAAAGTCATTGTGTCTACTTGGCTGTTCAGTGCCTCTTCTGTTGTGGATAATCTCTGGTGGGCACTAACACGTGACACAAAGATGTTTTTTCTTGGTGCCCATTCTCTTAGGTTCATTCACATCTTCTTCCCTAAATCTTCTGTTCCCAGTCTTCAAATCTGTCTTCTTTCATGCCTCTGACCAAGCACCCAAGCTATCTGCCACAGCTCATGGATCTATATATATTCTAACCTTGGGCCACTTCTCTTTCCACATAAAATGGATGACCAGGCTCACCACTCTAAGTTCTGTCTCTTAAGATTTCAACTCACTGCTATCTTTCAAAGCCATCCCTGAATCGGGCAGCACTATAGCCACATTCCATTTTTGGCTTGCACTCACATACCAGTGATGGTGAGCAGAATGATGGTCCCCCAAAGACGTCCCCATCCTAATCCCTGGGACCTATGAATATGTTAAATTACATGGCAAGAGGGAATTAAGGTTGCAGATGGAACTAAAGTTACTAATCAGTTGACCTTGAGATAGGAGATTATCCTGAATCATCTGAGCGGGCTCAGTGCAATCACAAGGGTTCTTATAAGTGAAAGAGGGAGACAGGAGAGTCAGTGTGAGAGTCAGGAAAGGAGATGTAATGACAGAAGCAGAGAACCAGAGGATAGCATCGTGAGAAGAACTCAAGCCTTCAGCCATGTGTTGCTAGCTTTGAAGATGGAGGAAGGGACCATAAGCCAAGGAATGTGGGTAGCCTCTACAACTGGAAAGGCAAGCTAACAGATTCTCCCCTGGAGTGTTCAGGAGGAATGCAGGCCTGTCCATGATTTTAGCCCAGTGAAAAGTAAGATACTAAATTGGTGTTGTTACAAGCTACTGAGTTTGTGATGATTCGTTATGGCAGCCATCAGAAACTAACACACCAAGCAATTTCATCTGTTAACCACGCTGGCTATTTTTCCTTCTCCTTTTGATCATAAGACACTCCCATCCATGAAGCCAGAGGTGTGAGCGCTTAGGGACCTGTGCCAGTATAACAGTGGTGGGTGACATGCATTTGGGCCACTTCCTTGTGCTGTTTTCTGCTGCTCTCTGGCCTCCTAGTACTCAATCCCAGATGTACTGCTTCCATCTTATGATGAATTGCTGTTTCATCCTTGGAGGGTCTGGCAGCATCCAGCTTATGATGGGCAGTACTGGCCACATGGTCACTTGGCTCCATATCTACCAGGGCCCTGTAGCATGCCAGGAGCTTTTTTCCTTTAACATTTTGATGAGTTCTGATACACTTATTCAGTTGTGTAATCATCACAATATTCCAGTTTTAGAATACTTCTGGCATCCCCCCAAATTTCTCGTGTCCATTTGCAGTCTATCCTTGTTCCTATGCCCAAACCCAACCAAATACAGACCTTTTTGTCTCTATACTTTTTGCCTTTTCTAGAAATTTTGTAAATGTAATCATACAATATGTAGTCTTTCTTGTCTGATTTCTTTCACTTATCATGTTACTAAGGTCCATCTATGTTGCACGTATCTCTCCAGTCTGACTGGCCAGAAGCCAAACATCTCCTAGCCCTGTGTGAGCTCTGGGGTTTGTTCTGTGTCTTGCTTGGTGGACTCTCACCCTGTGTACGCACGGTTTAATATTTAGTCTGAGACTCAAACAGATACCTATCTGATTTCTGAAGTTTGTTCTCTGCAGAGCTTCCGCCTCCGCAAATTCCAGCCACTTCAGTTTGCAATCTGTGATCTCTGTTTCCTCAATTCAGTGAAACTGTCTTGCTATCCTGGGCCCCTGCTTTCTGCGCTGTGACGTGGGAAGTGAGTCCAGGCAGAAAGGCCGGGTGATCATAAGGATTACTTCATGTAATTTTGTTCTCTCAGGGATCCCACTGCTATGTTGCCTATCGTTCAATGTCTAAAAAAGTGGTTTTTTTCATATATTTTGTCCAGTTTTCTAGTTGTTTATAGCAAGAGGGTAAGTCTGCTACTAGTTATCCTTTATGGCCAGTCATGCTTTTCTCGTTGAATTTTTTCACTAGCTATTATTTTATACAAATTCACCTTTTTAAAGTATATAGTTTGAACAATTTTGGTAATTGTGTACAATTGGCAACCACCACCACAATCATGATAGAGAACAGTTCCCTTACCCTAGAATGTTTCCTCACGCCCCTTCACACTCCATCCTCGCCTTTCTCTGCATGTAACTTCTGTCACTATAGTTTCACCTTTTCTATAATTTTGAAATTATACAGTACTTAGTCTTTTGTGTTTGATGTCTTCTATTTAGCATTATGTGTTTGAGATTATCCACATTATTGCATGTGTTAATATTTTGTTCCTTGTTATTGCTGAGTAGTATTTCATTGTGTGGATATACCTCCATTTGTTTATCCGTTCAGCAGTTGGTGGACACCTGGGCTACTTGCAGTTTGGGGCTTTTATGAATAATATTACTATGAACATTTCGGTATATGTCTTTGTGTGGAAGGACAGATACATACACTTTGTGTATATGGAAATGCTGGGACTTGTTGGGAGTGTAGGTTTCACTTTCAAAAATAGCGCCCTATGGTTTTGCAAGGTAGCCATATCAATTTGCCACCCTACCAGCAACATCTAAGAGTTCTAGTTGTTCCACATCATCAGTGACACTATTATTATCTGCTTTTTAACTTTAGCCTTTCTCATGGGTGCTGCATAACAGTAACTCACTGATTTTCCCTTTTGAATTACCTCGGTGCTTTTGTCAAAAACTAACTGCCCATGTAAGTGTGGCTTTATTTTTGGACTCTCTATTCTATTCTGTTGATCTGTGTGCCAGTTCCACACTGTGTAGATGACTGTAGCTTTATAGTAAGCCTTGAAATCAAATAGTTTAAGTTCTTCTAAAAGTTTTAGTTCTAACTAAAATTGTTTTGGATATTCTAGGTCCTTTGTCTTTTCATATAAATTTTAAAATCAGTTTGTCAATGTCTTTTACAAAGTCTGTTAAAGGTTTAATTGGAATTGCATTGAATCTATAGACCAATTTGAGGAGAACTGATATCTTAACAATATTAAGCCTTCCAATCTTTGAACATGGTATCTTTTCATTTAGTTAGGTCTTTTTCAATTTCCTTGTGTAATGTTTTGTAGTTGTCCTTGTACAGGCTTTGTACAGCTTTCATTAAATTTATTCATAGGTAGTTTCGATGTTATCATTAGTTTATGAAACTGAATTTGTAATTGTCCATTGCTGATATATAGAAATAAAATAGATTTTCATATATTAACCTTGTATCTTGCAACCTTGCTATATTCACTTACTAGTTCTAGTAGTGTTTTTATAGATTCATTAGGATTTTCTATATACATGATTAAGTAGTTGGAAAAAAGGACATTTTCACTTGTTTCCTAATTTGTGTATGTTTCATTTCTTTCTCTAGTCTTGGCTAAGACCTTCAGTAAAACATTAGATACAGTAAGAGCTGACATCCTTGTCTGTTCCTGATCTTATGTAGAAAGCATTTTCTTTCATCACTGAGTATGATGTTGGGCGTATGTTTTTTTGTAGATACTCTTAATCAGGCTTTGAAAGTTCCCTTTCATTTTTAGTTTTCTGGGAGATTTTGCCAAGAAAGTGTGTTGAATTTTATCAAATGTTTTTATCTGTATCTATTGAAATGATCATATGGCTTTTCTCTTTTATTCTATTAATGTGGTGAATCATTGAGTTTTGGATGTTAAACTAATCTTACATTCCCAGGATATGTCCAACTTGGTTCTGATGTATTTTTGGTTTGATTTGCTAATATTTTGTTAAGGGTTTTTGTGTGTATAGTCAGTAGGGATATCAGTCTGTAGTTCTTTTTTCTTGTGAAGTCTTCGCTTGGTTTTGGAATCAGTGTAATATTAGCCTCATAAAATAAGTTGGGAAGTGTTACCTTTCTTATTGTCTGAAAGAGTTTGTGGAGGATTGATACTATTTCTTCCTTAAATGCATGATAGCATTTACAGTGAAGCCAAGTCACTCTTGAGTTTGCTTTATGGGAAGGTTTTTATTTATAAATTTACTTAATGGATACCATGCTGTTCAAGTTTTATATTTTTTCTTGGATGAGTTTTGGTAATTCATGTCTTTCAAGGAATTTGTCCATTTCACATAGGTTGTCATGCCATAAAGTTGTTCATAACATGCCCTTATTATGCTTTTAATGTCTATGGAATCTGTAGTATGTCTCCTCTCTTATTCTCGATACTGGAAATTTGTGTCTTTCTCTTTTCTTAATCAGTCCAACTAGAAGCTGATTAAGTTTATTACTTTTTTCAAAGAACTCGCTTTTGCTTTCATTGATATTCCATATTGTTTCTTCCTATTATTTCATTGTGGTTTTTTCCTCTTATCTTTGTTATTTCCTTCCTTACGCTTGCTTTTGGGTTAATTTGCTCTTCTTTTTCTAGCATCTTAAGGTGAAAGCTTAGATAATGTATTTAAGATCTTTATTCTTTTCCAACCTAGGCATTTAAAACTACATTTCCCTCTAAACATTGCTTTAATGTTGTCCCACAAATTTTGATGTGACATTTCATTATCACTCAGTCCAAGACACTTTCTAATTTCTTTTGTGATTTCATTTTTGATCCAATGATTATTTAGAAGTTTGTTTTTAATTTTTTCAAATATTTGGGGGTTTTCCATGTTATTATTAATGATGTCTAACATAATTCCACTGTAGTCAGAGAGCATATTCTGTATGATTTCAAGCTTTATAAATGTATTGAGACTTATTTTATGGCCCAAATATGGTCTACCCATGTGCACTTGAAAAGAATCTACACTCTATCATTGTTAGGAGTTGTGTTGTAGAAATATTAAGAAAAGAGGTTTAGAGTATTGTTCAGATATTCTATGTCACTGCTAATTTTTGTCTAGTTGTTCTAGCTATTGCTAAGATAGGAGTGTTAAATTTCCAATTATGACTGTGAAATTTTCTGTTTCCCTTTAATTCCATTTAGTCCATTTTTGCTTCATTTAAACTTTCTTAATTTATGATTACTATGTTTTCCTAATAAATTTGCTCTTTCATCATTATGAAGGGTCCCTCTTTATCTGTGGTAAAATATTGTTTTGAAATCTATTATATCCAATATTAATATGGCCACTCTGACCTTCTTATGCTTATCTATTTTCCATCTGTTAACTTTCAACCTGTGTCTTTATATAGTTGTCTTTTAAAAAAATTTGGGGGCCAGCCTGGTCGTGCAGCAGTTAAGGTTGCACATTCTGCTTTGGCAGCCCAGGGTTTGCTGGTTTGGATCCCAGGTGCGGACCTGGCACCACTTGGCAAGCCATGCTGTGGTAGGCATCCCACATATAAAGTAGAGGAAGATGGGCATGGATGTTAGCTCAGGGCCGGTCTTCCTCAGCAAAAAGAGGATTGGCAGCAGATGTTAGCTCAGGGCTAACCTTCCGCAAAAAAAAAAAAAAAAAAAAAAAAGAATTGTTCTGACAATCTCTAACTTTTACTTACAGGGTTTATTCCATTACCCTTTACTGTAGTTATTGATATGGTTGGGCTGGGTCTATCATTTTATTTTTGTTTTGTTTATCTCCTTCGTACTTTTCTCCTTCTGTTGACCCTTTTGGTTTTTTTTAAGAGTGTTTCTTAGAACTCCATTTCAATTTTCCCGTTGGCATCTTAGCTAGACTTCTTTCCATTTTCTTTAGTGGATGCACTAAGGAATACAGTGTACAGTGAACTTATAGGTCAATATCTCTTCTGTCTCTTATGTTATTGTTGTCACATTTAGTATAGCTACATATGTTATAAACCTCACAAAAAGCTTTATAGTTTTTGCTATAAACCATTACATGGTTTGTAAAATAACTAGGAGGAAAAAGGCAAATAGAAAAAAATGGTAATTTGCATTTACCCAGATGTTTACTATTTCTAATACTCTTCAATTTTTCTGAGGATTTGAGTTTCTATCTGATATTACTTCCTTCAGCCCAAAGAAGTTCCTTTAGCATTTCTCATGGTGCAGTTCTGTTGGAGATGAATTCTCTTAGTAATATTTTATCTTAAAATGTCTTTATTTTGTTTTCACTCTTGAATGATGTTTTTTCTGGCTATAGAATTCTTGATTGACAGTTTTTTCCTTCAGCAGTTTTAAAGCTGTTGTTCCACTGTCTTGTAGCCTCCATAGTTCCTAATAAGTCAGCCATTATTCAGATCATTGTTTTTCTGTATATAATATGTCATTTTCCTCTTGATGCTATCAATGCTTGCACTTTCTTTTTGGCTTTCAATAGTGTGATGTGTCTTGGCATTGACTTCTTTCTGTTTATTTTGCTTGGTGTTAGTTTAACATTTATATTTTCAAATTTCTATCTTTCATCAAATTTAAAGATTCTTGGCCATTATTTCTCCAGATACTTTTGTTTATGTCTTATTCTCTCTCTCCTATCCTTCTGGTATTGCAATTACAGTAATATTTGCATACATGACATCCTCTAATAGGTCCCTGAGAGTCTGTTCATTGTTTTTTCAATGTTTTCTCTTTCTGTTCTTATCCTTGGAAATGTTCTATTTATCTATTATGTATGTATGTATGTATGTATGTATGTATCTATCCATCCATCTAGCCATCATCTATCATCCCTTGATTCAATTTCACTTATCCTTTCTTCTGTCATGTCTTTTTCAGGTCTACAATTTCCATTTGGTTCTTTTTTATTGTTTTCATTTCCCTACTGAGATTTACCATTTCTGTCTTGAGGCTTTTATTCATTGAAGTCATGTTTTAATTCATTGAGTTTTGTTATAATATTTGCTTTAAAATCTGTTTCTGTCAGTTCTAACATCTGGCTCATCACATAGATGGATTCAATTGATTTTTTTTCCTCTTGAGAATATGTTCCATTTTCTTGTTTCTTTGTATTTCAGGTAACTTTTGGATTGCATCCTGATATTATGAATATTAAGTTGTAGCAATTCCAGGTTCTGTTATTTTCCTCTATTGAGTGTTTCCTTTATTTTAGCAGGCAATTTTCTTGGGTGGGCTTGAACTGAAAACTGTTTCTTCAGGGATAGTTCTAGTCTTATGTTGGATCTTACATCTTTAGTTGAGCTACTTTGGGTCTATATCACATCTATGTGGCTCAGTGGGCAGTCAGAGTTTTGGAAAGAATGAATTTGGGGATTCCCTCTCTGACTCTTTCCTGTTTGGGGGTTCTCCCACTCTCCTCAGCATTCACATTTTTATATATTTACTTTTATATTTCCCCCGGCCAGAAAGAATGGAGGGTTCTGAATATGTGGCTGCCATTGCTGCTGGGCACATCACATGTACAACAATCAGTCCTGGACTAAAAACCACGGAAATATGAACTTACTGGTATAGCTCTCCATCTCCCCTTCTTCAGGTGAGCATGAACTCCTCATAAGAGCCTGTCTGCTTCTGTTCACTCTCAAATACCTTCAGCTGGTTGTTTGTGTTATGTCCAAGTTTTAAGATGGTTTCCATGGTACATGTGTGTGTGTGAGATCATCCATCTTACCCAGAAGTAGAATCTTGTCAAGAACTGGTCCATAAAGCACACTTTGAATAGCACTGTCTCAATGATGGCTCCATTCAGAATGGTATTTGTAAGTTTCTCTGCCATGGTTTTCTGCCAGATGTTTATAATTAAGGGTGCAACACCAGATAATGTCAATACCAGTGGAGGCATTCCAAGTTCAGGCAGAGAGGACAGGAGGAGTGCTAATAACATCTGAATATTGTTTGGTACTGATTGACTTGACAAAGCTCATTTCATATAAAGCCGTTCTGGCCTTCGCAGATTGTTCTCAATGGATTTCTTTTCTTTTCTGACTGCCAATGGACTTTCTTTCTTTTCTGACCTTCAGTCTTCTGTGATCTTAGCTTCTGGGAAGTGTAAGGCAGCGAAAGTCCCCAGGCAAGATATTTACCTGGGCCTGAGCCCACAGAGGTGGCTTTTTTTTCCCCTCCAATTTTTAAAATTGTAGTAAAATACACATAACATAAAATTTGCTATCTTAATGATTTTATTTTTATTTTATTTATTTATTTTTTGAGGAAGATTAGGCCTGAGCTAACTCCTGCCAATCCTCCTCTTTTTGCTGAGGAAGAGTGGCCCTGAGCTAACATCCATGCCCATCTTCCTCTACTTTATATGTGGGATGCCTACCACAGCATGGTTTGCCAAGCAGTGCCATGTCCGCACCCTGGATCCAAACTGGTGAACCTTGGGCCACTGAATTGGAATGTGTGAACTTAACTGCTGTGCCACTCGGCTGGCCTCTCTTAATGATTTTTAAGTGTACAGTTCAGTGGTATTAAATGCATTCATAATGTGCACCATTCATCTCCATAATTCTTTTCACCTTGTAAAATGAAAACTCTATACCTATTAAAAACAACTTCTTGCTCCTCTGTACCTCCCACCACTGGCAATCACCATTCTACTTTCTAGTTTTATGGTTTTTATTACTCTAAGCACCTCATATAAGTAGAATCATACAGTATTTGTCTTTTTTGTGACTGGCTTATTTCACTTAGCTTAATGTCTTCAAGGTTCATCCATGTTGTAGCATATGTCAGGATTTCCTTCTTTTTTAGGTCTGAATAATATTCCATTGTACGTATATATCACATTTTGCATATCCATTCATCCATTGATGGACACTTGGGTTGCTTCCACATTTTAGCTATTGTAAATAACGCTGCCATGAATACGGGTGTACAAATATCCCTTGAAATTGTGCTTTCAATTCTTTTGGGTATATACATAGAAGTGGAATTGCTGTATCACATGGTAATTCCACTTTTAATTTTTTCAGGAACTGTCATACTGTTTTCCACTGTGACTGTACCATTTTACTTTCCTCCCAACAGTGCACCAGGGTTTCAATCTCCACATCCTCATCAAGACATTGTTTTCTGGGTTTTTTTTTTTTTAAATCAGATGCTTGCCTTTTTTTTTTTTTTTTTTTAAAGATTGGCACCTGAGCTAACAACTGTGGCCAATCTTTTTTTTTCTGCTTTATCTCCCCCAATCCCCCCTGGTACATAGTTGTACATCTTAGTTGCCGGTCCTTCTAGTTGTGGCATATGGGATGCCACCTCAACGTGGCCTGACAAGTGGTGCCATGTCCACACCCAGGATCTGAACCCTGGGCTGCCACAGTGGAGTACGTGAACTTAACCACTTGGCCATGAGGCCGGCCCCTGTTTGTTTTGTTTTTGATAGTAGCTGTCCTACTGAGTGTGGGGTGGTATCTCATTGTAGTTTTTATTTGCATTTTATTAGTGATGTTGAGCATCTTTTCATGTGCTTATTGATCATTTGTATATCTTCTTTGGAGAAATGTCTATCCAAAGTCCTTTGCCCATTTTTGAATCAGATTATTTGTTTTTCATTGTTGAGTTTTAGGAGTTCTTTATTTTTCCGGATATTAATACATTAACAGATACATGATTTGCAAATATTGTCTCTCATTCTGTAGGCTGCCTTTCCACTCTGTTGATAGTGTCTTTTGACGCACAAAATTTTTAAATTTTCATGAAGTCCAATTTGTCTTTTTGTTGTTGTTGCCTGTGCAGAGGTGGCATTTTGAGAGATCTGGGAGCATAAGCTGGGGTACCAGAGAAGGAAAAGTCCCCAGGTGGTGTCATGATGGTTTCCATGTCATAAATATTCTAATTTTTTATTTATTTTAAATTCCTTTACACTTTCTTGCCTTATTGCTTTATACTTTGGATGTTCCTTTATGAAGCTCAATGTTTACCATTCTTATTGCTCTTTATTCCTTCCTATGTCTCTCACCTTCTACCTGGGATTGTTTTCTTCTCTTATTCACACTTTTTTATATTTCCTTAAGCATGGGTCTCTTGGCAGTTATTATTTATATTTTTCAGCACGTTGACAACAGCATTCCACTATTTTAGTGTTTACTCACTGTTAATTTTCAAGAGGCCAGAGT
This sequence comes from Equus asinus, assembly GCF_041296235.1. Lineage (NCBI taxonomy): Eukaryota > Metazoa > Chordata > Mammalia > Perissodactyla > Equidae > Equus > Equus asinus. Next base: position 16,693,813 of record NC_091793.1, on the reverse strand, counting down.
AGTCGAATTCTCATTCTTTAAAAAATAAATTGCCTTTTTTTCCCTGTGGCTTCATATCAGATTTTGTCTTTGTCTTTTTCTGCAGTTTCACTATGATCTGTCTATACATAGATTTCTTTTTACTTATTCTGCTTTGTATTCATTGAGCTTCTTGAATCTGTGGCTTGGAATCTTTCATCAGTTTTGGCAAATTCTCAGCTATTATCTTAAGTATTGCTCCAGCCCTATTTCTCTCTCCTCTCCTTCTGAGACTCCAGTCACGTGTTGGATTTTTTCACTCTATTCTCTGTGTCTCTTAGCTTTCATTTATTCTTCATGCTGGATAATTTCTTCTGATCTATCTTCCAGTTCACTTATTCTCTCCTTAGGTCCCTCTAACCTGCTGTTAAGTCCACCCATTGAGTTCTTACTGTGCTCTTTTTCAGTTCCAGAATTTCTATTTATTTCTTTTATAAATATGCTACTTCACTTCTTATATTTCAATTCCTTGCTTGACTTTTGAATTGTGTTTTACTTCTTTGAACACAGCAAACATTGTCATTTCATTGTTTATGTCTGATAATTCCAGTATCTTAAGTCATTGTGGATCAGTTCTCATTGTATGCTGCTTCTGCTGGTTCTTCTCATAATGTCTTGTTTTCTTGTAGACCTAGTTATTTTTGTGCTATTCACTGTATTTGAGAATTATTTATAGGAGTAATTTGATGCCTAGGATGCCATCTTCCTCCAAAGATGTTTTTCATTTGCTTTTGCCATATGTCTAAATGCACTACCATTCTGGGTTTGTCTCCGTTTTAATTCAAGTGTTTTGGTTGCCTGGATCAACTAGGTGACTGGGAAATTTTTAAAATATTTCATTCAGTTTTTTTTTTTTTTTAAGTTTTTCTCATTCAGAGGATAGCTTTAAATAACCTAGCCCGTCATTACCAGAAATAAAACTTTTTCCATTTTCTGAAACTTCTTGTTGCTGAAACTTCTTGTTTCAGAAAATAAGAGAGAGATTATATTTTTTTCTTTGTGTTTGGTAGAACTCATATATAAAAGCAACTGGTCCTAGGCAATTTTGTGATGCTTCATTTTCTGGGATGCACATCCATCTTTTGCCTGTCTAGTTCTCATCTAATCATTTAAGATTCAGCTTAAATGTCTTCTCCAGTAGTCTTTCTTCATCTCCTAGTCCCCTAGCTCTCTGTACATCCTTTTCTGGTATTATTACATTGTATCATCAGCATATATTTCTGGATTCCCTTAATAGACCAGGAGTTTACTGATGGCTGAGGCATTATATTATTCATCTTTGTAATACTAGATCCTAATATAGTCTATGATAGATGCTCAAAAAATATTGGCTAAATTGAAATATGAAAAATAAAATTAAAAATGGATTGGTAGCAATCGTAGGTAGCAAGCAAAGTTAGGTTACTAACTTAACAAGTTGTACAAAAATCATTGATCCCTACAATGCAACTGTTACTAGGAACATCAGAATTATTGCCTCGAATACCAGTAGTCCATCGTTAGTCACTTACTACCAATTATGCCTTGAGCCTACCTACTCCCTAGTGTTCCTAGTTTGCCCAGCTACCTAACAGTTTTCTACCTTCTTGCCCACTTTATCCCTCCTACTTATTCAATTTTATACCTTACATAGTTCAATGTTAACATTTATTGAGCTAAGCTAAATATATGTCAGACATTGGATTGACATAGACTATTTCATTGAATCTTTCCAACCACCCAATTAAGTAGATATTATACTATTCCATTTCTTAAAAAGAAAAAAAAATTATGGGGTTAAAGAGATAGTTACTTGTCAAAGGTCAAGTGTGAAGAGACGAAAGCAGGAGTCACATCATCTAGATTTGTCTGATTCCAGAACTAATGCTCTTTACCAGAGATTGGAAAATCTTTTCCATAAAAGACAAAATAGTTAATATTTTAGGTTTTGTAGCCATACAGTCTCTGCCACAGGTATTCAATTCTGTCATTGTAGCATCAAAGAAGCCATAGACAATATGTAAATGAATGACCATGACAGTATCCAATAAAATTTATGAAAGCAGTGGGAAAGATTTGACTTTCAGGCTGTAGTTTGCTGATCCCTGCTCTTAACAATTACACTATTCTGTTATTTTTTTCCTTCAATCTCCAAAGTTTTCAGTTCAACAAATATTTATAGCATTGCTTCTAAGCACATGGCACTGACCTTGGACCTGAATGAGAAGAGGAAGACAAAGTCCCTGCCCTGAGGGACTTTGTACATCTATACATCTTTGTACATCTATAGTACAGGCTGATTTTGGAAAGTCAGTGCCAAAAGAGAGGTATTGACTGACTAGAGCTTTACCTGATTGACACATGATCTTTTGGTGGAGTAGGTGGCAATGGCATGAGCTTTCTAGTGAGAGAATCATAGGCAGAGATGGTAAGGCAAAAGTTTCAGATAGCTGGGCCAGTAAAGCAAGAATTTTTCTATCTATCGTCACTCATCTTCCATTCTCTTTTCCAGCATTCACTTACTTCCTCTTTTCCTTGCCAAAATCATACTTTAGTCCAAATCCTTTTACTTTGCACCTCACTTACTTTCTCTCTTCCTTTCCTTTTTCCCCCTTCCTTCTGTCCTGTCTTTTTATTTTTACTTCTTTTTTTTTGGTGAGGAAGATTGGCCCTGAGCTAACATCTGTTGCCACTCTTCCTCTTTTTGTGTGAGGAAGATTGTCGCTGAGCTAACCTCTATGCCAATCTTCCTCTATTTTGTATGTGGGACACTGTCTCAGCATGCCTTGATGAGTGGTGCATAGGTCCGCACCCAGGATCCAAATCTGTGAACCCTGTGCTGCTGAAGCAGAACATGCAAACCTAACCACTATGCCACCTGGCCAGCCTCTATTTATTTTTACTTCTTGATTACTGAATCATTGCTGATCCAGTTCTTCCACAGTGGGCTCAAAACACAAATTTCACCTGAAGTTTAATTCACGTATATCAACATGGTGGCATGTTCATCTAAGGCAAACAATTATATAACAGTAAGAAATGCTATTTAGCACAAGTGAAATATTAACTTAGTTCTGTCAACCCAGTCAAGGTTGAAATCCTCTAGTTGATTCCGGGCAGTCAATAACACCCACTGTTTGGTCAACTTAATATCCTTTTTTTTTCTGATACTTGCCTATATTTCTAGTTTGTTCTGTTAACGTCTCTCTCTCTCTTTTTAACTTCTTCCTTACAATTTTTGTCTTCCTTTCTTCCATCCTTCCTCTTTCTTGTACTTCCTGGATTGTTGTACTTCTTCTAGAGGCATGTTATTTCCTTTCTCTTTTCTGAAAATATCTTTAAAAAATATTCTGTTCATTAATTCAACTAATGTTTATTGAGCAATTACCACATAGTAGGTCCCTTTCTAGCTGCTGGAACACATTCTGGCAGTAAACGAAATAGATAAATAACAATAAGCAAAACAGGTAAGTAAACTATGATATAGAAGGTGTTAATTGCTATGGATAAAAATTCCAGAGGATCAGGAATTTGGGGGATGTGTTACAATTTTAGAGATTGATAAGGGAAATGAGAGCTCACTTGAGCAGAGAGTTGAAGGAAGTAAGGAAGCAAACCATGTAAGTATCTGCTGGGAGAGTGTTGAAGGTGTTTTATGCAAAAGGAACAGCATGTGCAAAGTCCCAAGGCAGGAGGGTACTTCTCCTGGTGGAGGATAACAAGGAGGCCAGTGAGGCTGAAGCACCATGGAGGAGGAAGAGACTAGATGTTATCAGAAGGCGGGGAGTGTCACCAACTAGTTACCCCAGGAAACTCAAGGGTGGGTTTGGATATTTTAACTGTTGTTCCAGATTGTTCTTTTTCCTTTTGTTATGTTAAGGAGATGCAATCACCAACCTCCCTGAACCAGACCAAGCCTAACCAAAGAGCTACACCTATGACCTCTGCCTTACTTTTAACGCTAAGATCTCTCTAGGAGGAACTTAGGCCTTATTGCCATCACCTGCAGTGTGTGTGGAAGCATGTTTTCCAGCTGAGCCTGCGCAAGCCAATACCCACTTCTCCCTTTTGAATATTCATTCCCTGTCCAAAATAAATGTCCCTGCTTTCCTTTGTTCGGGGACGCCATGACTCTGGAAATGATTCCGCGTGGCCTCCTATTTGCCGCATATATACTTTACTTTACTCTGTGAGACAGCTGCCCCTGGTGGAGAGTGTGATTTAACTCACCAGGAGAGAACTCACTTCGGTTCCATAACAGGAGGAGGAGGAAGCCAGACAGTGTAGCGACTTTTCCATTGGAAGAACTTTGGCTCTCACTGAGTGAAACGGAAATCCTTTACAGGGTTTTGAGCAAAGTGAAATGTTGACTGATATTTTTAAAGAATCTAGAAAGTTGGGAGGCGAGAGAAAAAAAGAAACCAATCAGGATATTGCAATATTCCAGGCAATAAATCTGAATATCATGGGGAATGATTTCCGGAAGAATCAGAGTAGTTACGTTTGTTTTACAATTGAAGACAGAAAACTAAGGGACAAGATCAGGATGCATGACCATAACACTTTACTATCCCCTGCTTCTCAGGCAAAAATTGGGAGATTTTGCTGGGATAGTGAAAAGAATTGCTAATTATTTTGAACTGCCTAACGCCTGGCACATAGTAGGCACACAGCAATACTTGTGAAATGAATGAATGGGTACGGCTGAATTACAATAGCAGGTCCCTTGCTTGGGTATGACTCATTTCTTCTGCATCCTCTGGTGGTAGTTTTTGTGTTTTTAAATTTCATTTAGCAAATAACATCAAATGCTCCACATTATTAATACACTCCTACTCTTCAAATGGAAATGCAGAGGGTATGTATTTACACATTTTAAGTGGCCCCACAGCAAGGTGTCCGTCGTCCTCTATCACAGCGTTATGAACTGTCTTCAGTTCCGTTCGTGGCTACTTCTCTCTCTCCGTGGTCTGGGCTCCTTCAGGGTCGGGATCAGCTCCCCAGCACAGGGCTTGGCAACGCTGCTTCCTGAAGGAAAGTACACAGACAAGGGAGAGGGCCGGGGAACGAACCACGCGAGTTACCAACGCCAGCCAAAGACCCTTGTCTACGTCCTGAAAACTATATTCATTTCCCTTAGAAAAAAACAATTCTCCCCCTACTGCTGCAGAATTTCGCTGCTTCTTGACTTCTGACTGTATCTGAAACCCTGGAGGGGCTGGAGCAGCGTACTCTCACCCCAGGAAGGTGCCCGGTAACGGACCTGGCATCACCAGGAGAGGATCACTAAGGACTGGGAATGGAGTTTTCAGGGTCTGAGACGTGCAGGCTAGTGACAGACAGCTCCAGTTCCCGGGGGGCGGGGCACTGATCAACCCACTGCAGCCACAGGACGCAGGTCTTCGCCTTCTCCTCAGAGGGAGTCTCTGCGTCGCTAGCTCCCTTCGCGGCCCCTCACCTGCTGCCCTCAGGTCTGGGCCCTGCGTGTATCTCCCCGTCAGGGTGAGCCTGTCCCCTCTCCCTCCCCTTCAGGGTGAGCCTGTGCCCCCTCCCTCCCCTTCAGGGTGAGCCTGTCCCCTCTCCCTCCCCTTCAGGGTGAGCCTGTCCCCTCTCCCTCCCCTTCAGGGTGAGCCTGTGCCCCCTCCCTCCCCTTCAGGGTGAGCCTGTGCCCCCTCCCTCCCCTTCAGGGTGAGCCTGTCCCCTCTCCCTCCCCTTCAGGGTGAGCCTGTGCCCCCTCCCTCCCCTTCAGGGTGAGCCTGTCCTCTCTCCCTCCCCTTCAGGGTGAGCCTGTGCCCCCTCCCTCCCCTTCAGGGTGAGCCTGTCCCCTCTCCCTCCCCTTCAGGGTGAGCCTGTGCCCCCTCCCTCCCCTTCAGGGTGAGCCTGTGCCCCCTCCCTCCCCTTCAGGGTGAGCCTGTGCCCCCTCCCTCCCCTTCAGGGTGAGCCTGTCCCCTCTCCCTCCCCTTCAGGGTGAGCCTGTCCCCTCTCCCTCCCCTTCAGGGTGTGAGCCTGTCCCCTGCCCCCTCCCCCTCAGGTGAGCCTGTCCCCTGCCCCCTCCCTCCCAGGATGAGCCTGTCCCCTCCCACTCGCCCTCAGGGTGAACCTGTCCCCATTCCCCATCCCTTCAGGGCTGCCCCTGCCCGAATCTCCCCCTCAGGGTGAGCCTGTCCCCGTGCCCCTGTCCCCGTGCCCCCTCCCCCTCAGGGTGAGCCTGTCCCCGTGCCCGTTTCCCCTCAGGGTGAGCCTGTCCCCTCCCCCCTCGCCCTCAGGGGGTGAGCCTGTCCCTCTCGTCCCTCCCCCTCAGGGTGAGCCTGTCCCCGTGCCCCTGTCCCCTCAGGGTGAGTCTTTGTCCCTCACTCCTTCTCTCAGCCCCATCACCTCCCGGCGTCCCTCTCCCCTCACCCAGCACTTCCGCCCGCGCCCCCTCCCCGCAGGCGGGACTTCCGCCCGCGCCCCCTCCCCTCGCCGCTGCGTCCTCTCCCCCGCCCGCGCCGAGCCTGGGCGCCTGTCCCGCGCTCCCCCGCCCCGGCCGCTGGTTGCAGCGGCGCAGAGGCGGCGGCCTCGTCCGGAGGGTCCGGGGCGCGCCGCTCCTCGTCCTGCTCCCGCTCCTGCCGCTGTCCTTCCTCCCGCTCCTCCTCCTCCTCCTCCTCGCCGTTGCCCAGCTCGGCGAGAGCCGCGAGCGGCAAGATGGCGGCGCCCAGGCCGCCGCCCGCCCGGCTGTCCGGCGTCATGGTGCCCGCGCCCATCCAGGACCTGGAGGCCCTCCGCGCGCTCACGGCGCTCTTCAAAGAGCAGCGGAATCGGTAACGCCCGCGGCGCGCGCTCGGGGGCGACCGGCGGGCGGGCGGGCGAGGGCGCCGCCTCCTCCCGGGAGGGCTCGGGGTGGAGGCCTCTGCGGTCGGCCGAGGGGCCTCCCCGCGGGTCCTGGGCCCGCGTCCTCCTGCGGCGGCCTGGGGCCGGGACAGGCGTGGGGTCGAGGCCGTTGGCCGCCGGGTACCCCTTCTGTGCACTGAGCAGGCGCGAGGGCGGCCTGTACGTGCATGGGCTGTGGGAGGCCGTGGCGGGGACAGACCGCCGAGGCCCCGGAGCCCCGGCGCAGCTGGTCCAGCGCGGAGACACGTGCCGGAGGAGCAGGGTGCAGGGCGCCTGAGGACCAGCCGCCGAGCGGCGGGGCTGGGCTGGGCCGACCCCACCCCCCGCCGGCCTGTCCGCCGGGCTGGGCCGGGCCGGGCCGGGCAGTCCGGTCCCCGGGGCCGCGCCTCGTGTTGGGTGCAAGAGCCCCGGGCCAGAGGGGCCGCCCTGCTCCGCGCCCTGCCCTCGACCGGCAGGGCGGCCGGGCGAGACGGTGCCCACCAGCCGACAGAGCTGGCTTTGGTTCCTGGTCCTACGAGCTGTGCCTTATTGGGCACTTCCTCCAAGCCTTACATTTCTTGCCTGAAACGGGAACGTAGTACACAACTTCATTGTTGGATTGTACAGAGGAACAAATAAAATAAAGCGTGTGAGAATATAAACTGTGACTCTCTCAGTCAGTGCTTGTTTGATTTCATTCTAGTTTTCTCTGGGCCTCGTCTTCTCAGCTATTTCATGGGAATAGTGTTGGAACAGTACCTCCTTGGTGGGATTGTTAGAAGGGTTAAATGACACAATGCACGTTAAATACTTAGGACATACTTGACACATAGTGCTAAATAAATGGTAGCTGACATTGTCATCATTTAATACATTTCTTGATGGTCCCCCCCGTGCCACGTTTTGTGCTAGGTGATGAAGTTGAAAAATGAAAAGTCCTTTCCTGGGAGGTCCTGTTCTGGGGAACCGGCAGCTAATTCTACAATCATGGGGTATGTACAAAGAGGAGAGGGTGCATTGAAGAAAGGGACAGCTAGATTTGGTCCGGCTCATCCCTAGAGGTCCTCTTGTCTTTAAACCAGACACCTTGGTCTAAGCTCTTGTACAGGGCACTGCTCCCTGGGCTTTTTGGGAGATATGTTGGTTGAATGAATGCTGCAGTGTATCTGTAACATGATGGACCCTCCATTTAGTCGATAATCAGTCATCAATCGTTTGTTGAGCAGTTACTCTGGAGCACGTTCTTTGCTAGGGGCTGAATGTGTAAAGGTGAATGTGACGTCATCCCTTTTTTCAAGCATGTTAGGGAAATTGCTGTGTAAACAAATTGTCATGGAGGTGTAGACAAGAAGAGGTGGTGGCACAGGGAGAGCTTGCGGATCTGGTGGATCGATTGGTGGGCCAGGAAAGGCTTCAGGTTACTTTGGCTGCATGGCTTACAGATGAGAGACCTAATTAGAACAGTGGATGCAAAGGGACCGTATGCTGACTTTGCAGGGTCCCTGAGAGGATTAAATGAAATAATATGGGTGAGGTGTCTGGTACAGAGGAGACATTCAAACATGAGATCACTTTTTAGAAGCTGTAGGATAAAATCCAGGACCCTGAGCCAGTTTACAAGGCCTTTCTTGACTCAGTCTGTTGTGAGGGGAGTTAATGGGGAACCATTAGAAGGTTTTTTCAAGGGAATGACATGATAAGATCTGCCTATTGGAAAGATCTCTCTGGCTGACATTGTAGGGGATAAATTAGAGAAGGTGAAGCTAGAGGCAGGGGACTTTTTAAGAAGCTGATACAGGGCTGGCCTGGTGGTCTAGTGGTTAAGTTCACACACTCTGCTTCAGCAGCCCAAATTCCCAGGTTCGGATCCCGTGTGCTGACCTAGCGCTGCTTGTCAGGCCACACTGTGGCGGCATCCCACATAAAATAGAGGAAGATTGGCATAGATGTGAGCTCAGCAACAGTCTTCCTCAAGCAAAAAGAAGAAGATTGGCAACAGATGTTAGCTCAGGGCCAATCTTCCCCACACACACAAAAAAGAAACTGATACAGAAGCCCAAGTGAAAGAGAAAAGTACCAGAATTAGGACATTGTTTATGGAGGTGGATAGGATAAACGTTGAAAAATATTTACAAGGTTGAATGGACAGGACTGCATGGATTGGATTGTTGGGGAAGAGTGAGGAAATGGAGATGTTTCTCATATTTGGCTTTTTCTGCAGCAGTGTCTTTGTTCCAGGCAGAGTTTGGAGACCAGAAAAGGAGACCTGAGGTTCAGATCTTGGGATGGGGAGGCGGATAGTCGTGTGGTGGTGCAGAGAGCTCTTCATGAGGGTTTGTAAGGACAGGCTTCTGGTTCTGTTCCTGCCACTGCATTGTTTTTTCATTTGGACACATCACTAGTTGCCCCTCAGAGGGGTGTCATAGAGTTTGGACCAGAATCCATATGCTCTGAAAGGATCCCTCCAATGTAGGTGGACCCAGAGGGAAGATGGACCAAGGTGCCAGGAGCTGAATGGAACATAAAGTGGAGCAAAATGAGGCCTCAGAGTAGCAAATAGAAAACCCCAGAAAAAGCAAAAGCAGACTGAGGAAAGCACGAAAGTAATTGATGGGACAAAAAGAATCTTACCTGAAATAATATATTTTGTGATCCTTACCAGATTTTGATGCTGCAAAACAAACTTTTGTTTGTGGTGGCTGGAGTAATAGAAGTGTCATGTAGTGGAAAGAACTGTGACTTGGAAACCAGGTAGACCTGGACAAGTTCTTGGCTTATCTCTCTGGACTTATTTCTCATCTTGAAAATTGGGATGATATTGCCCACTTTGCAGGATTATTGTGAGGATCTCTAATAACATGTATTAGAGATACACAGTGTTTTATGCATAGTAGATGCCATTTATTTAGCACCTGCTATTAAAAAGTAACTGGGCTGTAAGTGGCTGAGAACCCAATTGTGTTTAATCTCCTGCCTTATAGAAGGCAATTGAAGCTATTTCACAAAGGTGATAATTTATTTTAAGTTTGGGATTGCCAGGGAAAGGGGTCCCAGGATCTCATTACACTTTTTAGCAACCCTCAAGTATGAGAAAATTCTCATATCCCATTACAGTGAATTTAGATATGGTGACGAAGTCTTTGATACTCTGTCTTTCAAGAGGAGGAGGTTAATCCTCTCCCCTCGAGTGTGGGCTGAACTTAGTGACTTGCTTTTCAACAACAGAATATGGTGGAAGTGATGGTATGTGACTTCTGAGACTAGGTCCTAAAAGGCATTGCAGCTTCCTCTTTGTTCTCTCTCTTGGATCACTCACTCTGACAAAGCCAGCTTCCATGTCATGAGGATGCTCAAGCATCCGTGGAGAGAGATCTCTGTGTGAGAAATTGAGGCCTCCTGCTGATAGCCATGGGATGAGCAATCTTGGAAGTGGGTCCTCAGTCCCAGGCAAGCCTTCAGCCATGCGTGCAACCTCCTGAGAGACCCTGAGCCAGAACTACCTCACTCAGCCACTCTCAGATTCTTGACCCTCAGATCTGTGTGAGACCATAGATGTTATTGTTTTAAACTGCTTAGTTTTGGAGTAATTTTTTTTACAGCACTAGATCATTAATATACCAATCTAAATTCTTCATGCTCTGGATTAAATCCGTATGCTATAACCCACTTCTTGAATAGTGTCTTAATCACTAAAATCCATAAAAAATTATTGTCATAAAATATCAGTATTAGGATACTGCTCAGCTATTCTCTGTAAAGGGTAATTGTTTTTCTTACCTATTTTAAATTTGTTTTATACCTTTTGTTTAGTGTACATATTTGCATTTTTAGCATTTATTTAACCAGTGATTTTTCTTGCTGTGCTGTGGGTCTTTGCAAGTCATGTTAAATTCTTTCTGGAATAAAGTAAGATATAAATACATTAAAAATGCTATTTTTGGCCTTTTCCTGGAGGTTTTAGTTTCCAGTCCTTTAGTTACCATCACCGTGTGTCTCTACATGGTCTGTCTTTGTGATGTATCCAGAGTCCCCTGTTAAAGTGTAGAGCCAGTGAGATTCATTGTCATACTGTATGCCTCCACTGTCCATTAAGTAGCTACTCGCTACATATATTTAAGTAAATTAGAAATAAATAAGATTAACAGTTCTGCTCCTTACTTGCAGCAGCCACATTTTAAGTACTCAATAGCTACATGTGGCTAATGGCTACCTTATTGACATAACAGACATGGGCTGTTTCCATCATTGCAGAAAGTTCTGCTGGGTAGTACTGCTCTATAATTTCTTTTCTTTCTATAGGGAAGATTATGTTCTGGTACTTGAATATTCATGAAATATTGTATAACACTTGGATACTACTTTCTGTAATTCTTCTCATACTTAAACTGATACCTCATTGCTCTTCCATTTGATAAGCTTCTTGAATAAAGTGAACATATCACATTCATTCTGTTGGTAGCATCCAGCATGGAGTCTGATAATTGTAGGTGCTTAAGAAATTCTTGTGGAATTTCTGCTATTTGTATAGCTTATTATTCATTGTGCATCCTTTGTCTTTTTCTTATATCCTTATGTAGACCTTTTTTTTAGCTTCTGTCAATATGGCTTATTTTTCTTGTTTAATCTGTGTTTAGTCAAAATTGTTTTTCTGTTTACTTCCGTCAAGGTTTCGTACATTCTATTTAGTAGTGCAGATATTTCCCTCCATACTTCTGAACTTTTTACCTTATAAATTCTATTTTCCTTTTTTAAAGAAAGCACTTATTACATTCTAACATACTGTGTAATTACTTATAGTACTTATACTGGTTCCTTATTTATTCTCTGTCTCCTTCCAGAATGTAAGGGCCATGAGGCAGAGATGTTTGGCTTTTTTGTAATTATCCTGTTTGGATAATAATTCTTGAATTTGATGTCTTTCTTCAGTTTGGGAAATTGTGAGCCACTATTCAAATATTGCTTCTCTTCCATCCTTTCCTTTCCTTCTGAGACTCTTCTTATACGTGTGTTAAACCTTTCACTATATTTTATGTATCTCATAGACTCCTTTCTGTATTTTCTTTTCTTTCTGAGCTTCTGTTTGCAAATTTTCTACTAATCTGCTTTCTAATTCTTTAATCCTCTTTTCTGCTCTATCTAATCTGCTGTCATCTATTGTGTTCTTAGTTTCAGGAATTGTATTTTTGAGTTGTTGTAGAATTAGTTTGATTTTTTCCAAGTAGATTACTCTGTTGAAATTCATTTTGTCATTTACCTTCATGATGATATTAATTATAGTTATTGTAAAGAATATGCCTGATAAGTTTCTATTGTCAGTTTTTGTCTTCTTGTGTTTAGTTATTTGGTCCTATCTTTTTTATTGAATGCTCAATGTTGTGAAGGAAAAACGGAGGCCATTTTCAGATATCTTCCCTTTGTAAAATATTTGCAAACTCAAAAGCAAAATCAATTCAAAAACTGTTTGTTTCAACAAATGGTTGTGGAACAACTTGATATCTAATTGGAGTAAAATAAAACTTGACCCAGACCTTGCACCATTCACAAAAAAATATTTCAACATGAATCATAGACCTAAAAGTAAAACCTAAAACTATAAAATCTTGAGAAGAAAACATGGGAGAATATCTTTTTTGACCTTGAGTGTAGGCAAACATTTCTTATCCAAGACATAGATAAAACTAACCATGCAAGAAAAAATTGACTTTATCAAAAGTAAAAACTTATGCTCATCAAAAGACACCATTAAGAAAATGAAAAGGCAAACCATAGACTGAGAGAAAGTATTTGCAATACATGTATCTGACAAAGGACTTGTTTCAGAATATGAAAAGTGCTTCTACAACTCAATAAGAAAAAGAAACTCAGTTTAAAAATTGGGACGAAAACTTTTATCCGTTACAAAGGAAGACGTATAAATGCAAACACATGATAAAGTACTCACCATCATTAGTCATTAATGAAATGCAAATTAAAACAACAATGAGATACCACTTAATACTTTTTAGGGTGGCTATTACCAGAAAAATGGAAAATAAGTGTTGGTGAGGATGTGGAGAAATTGGAACCCTTGTGCATTGCTGGTGGGCATGTGAGATGGTGCACCTACTGTAGAAAACAGTTTGGTGGTTCCTCAAAAAGCTAAACACAGACTATGACCCAGTAATTCCACTCCTGGTGTATGCCCAAAAGAACTGAAAGCAGGGAATCAAAAAGGTACTTGGATGCCAGTGTTCATGGTAGCCTTATTCACAATAACCAAAAGATGGAAGCAGCCCAAGTGTCCATCAGCAGGTGAATGGATAAACAAAATGTGCTGTGTACACACAGTAGGATATTATTTAGCCATAAAATGGAATGAGGTACTGACACATGCTGCAACGTGGCTGAACCTTGAAAACATGCCAAGTGAAAGAAGCTAGATGTAAAGGGACAAATATTATTTGATTCCACTTATATGAAGTTCTTAGAATAGGCAAGTTCATAGAGATAGAAAATAGATTTGGGAGAGGCGGAGGGAGGACTTGTTGCTTAATGGTTCCAGAGTTTTTATTTGGGGTTTTAATAAAAAGTTTTGGAATTAGCGATGATGGTTGCACAACATTGTGAATACAATTAAATCCACTGAATTCTACTTTTTTTTTTTTTTAAAGATTTTATTTTTTTCCTTTTTCTCCCCAAAGCCCCCCGGTTGAATTCTACTTTTAAAAATGGTCAAAATGGCAAGTTTTATATTCAGTATATATTTTACCACAGTTAAAAAAATTAACACAGTCATAGACTGCATAACGATGTTTCAGTCAACGATGGACTGCATATACGATGGTGGTCCCATAAGATTAGTACCATATAGCCTAGGTGTGTAGTAGGTTATACCATTGAGGTTTGTGTAAGTTCACTCTGTGCTCACACAGCAAAGAAATCCCGATCGTTAAGCAACACATGACTGTAATGTAATAGACCAGAACCCACGGAATTATGCACTTTAAATGGGTGAATTGTAGCTACGTTAATTATATCTCGAAGCTGTTATGAACAAACAAAACCATAATGAGATACCTCTGCATACCTATTGGAATGGCTAAAATTAAAATGACAGCACCAGAATTTGGCAAGAATGTGGAGCAGCTGGAATTCTCATACATTGCTGGTGGGAGGGTAAATGGTACAACTGCTTTGGGAAACATTTTGACAATTTTTTGTAAAGTTAAACCTACACCTGCCTATGACCCTAGGTATTTACCCAAGAGAAACGAGCATATATCCACAAAAGACTCGTAAAAGAAAGCTCATAGCAGCTTTCTTGATGATAGACAAATATTAGAAATAACTCAGATGTCCAGTGGAAGAATAGCTAAAACCATTGGTAATTAAAATGAATGAAACACCAGTATTTACAGCAACATGGATGAGTCTCTAAAGCACACTGAGTGAAAGAAGTCAGTCACAAGAGTAGGTATCGTATGATTTTATTTTTGTCAAGTTCTACAATTGGCAAAGCCAATCAGTGTTTGTCAAAAGGGGTTGGAGATTGCCTGGAAAGGAGCGTGAGGGAATTTTCTGGAGTAAAGGAAGTGTGCTGTATCTAGATGGGGATATTGATTGCCTCTTTGCATGCATTTGTCATAACTCATTAACATTTATGATGTGTATTTCAGTATGTAAATTATATCTCAGTTTTCTGCATGTAAATTATTACCCTTCTGCTTGCCACCTCCCAGAAGAACTTATTTGAGCTCAATCTCAGCCAGCATGGTTGAAGGACTTGGAGGAAGTATCACTGGCCTTTTTTGCTTGCTATTTGAGAGTTATCACTAGTAAAACAATGTTTTTGAGTTGTAAAATTTGCTGTTAAGAAGAGAGAATTGAGCATTGTGTTCTCTAGTGTCCTCAATATCTTGGGAGCTAATTGGGTTTTCACAATTTTCGTCTATGCCGGACAGTGCTATTTCCACAGCCTGAGATGAGCTGAGGTGGTTGATATGTGAATGAATGCAATGCCTGAGAGCAAATCTAGAAAAAATGGAGGTAGTCTTGGAAGGATGAGGGAAGCAAATAGAAGATGTGGCACTGGGAATTTCAGCTCATTGGCCACTGAAGGTGGCAGTTTAAGGGTGCTTTTGGGATCTTGCATTGCAGGGATAGCCGTTAGTATCTTATCACCTGACTGGTTTGGGACCTGTGATCTCCTTACATGGAGGGGGAATTTACCCCAGCTTTTTGTGACCTCTGAATAATACAGGGCTCCTTGTGAGTCTGTTTTGCAGAATGGTTGAAAGAGTTTTGTTTTTTAAAAAACAATTTGTGTTTTGGGGGGGCTTTTTTCCCTCTCCCCTCTTCTGCCTTGAAATGCACTGGTGTGAAATACTGATGCCTTTTTGGACTCGGGCAGTGGGTTGCAGAGGAAAAAGGCTTTTGTGAAGCATAAGTCTAGTTTCAAGTCCAAGTATGTATTGCAACTTACTAGCTGTATGAATTGGCAAATATTTTAACTTCTCTGAGCATCAGTTTTCACATTGGTAAAATGGGTGTTATAATAATGCCTGCATTGTAGGGTTGATATAGGTATTAGGGTGTGCTGTATGTAGAGGCTGGAATGGTGCCTGGTACATAGTTGGTGCCCAGAAAACCCCAATATTATCATTGCAGGCTATAGTCATAGGAGTGAAAAGAAATGAAATGTGTGGTAATTCTTGAGAATTTTGAATATTTTAAAATAGTGCTTGTAAAGTCTTTAATTTCACCTGCATTCCATGATCAGTTTCTTGTTTTAATAGGCTTTTGGAACTGTCTCTGAAACTTTAGAATAAGAAACATATAATAACTTAGTGGAAGAAAAATGGTTTTTCAGATCCAAAAGATGTGGGCAGTAATTTCTTGCCAAAATTTTAATTCCTTGGTAGAAAGGTATTTTAGCAATATTAAATAATCTTAAAAAGCTATAAGAATTTCCAATAAAAAAGTGAATACTTGAAAATAATGTTATGACTGAAGCTGAGAAATTTAAATTTTTCATGGAATGACTGCTTTGGGAACTGACATTTAAAAAAGCTATACGTGTATACTCAAAAAAGGAAATTGAAGCTTTTGTTAGCTTCCATCCTAGTGTTTTTGGTAGTTTGTTTGCTTATTTTTAAACTCTTGACAAATCAAAACCAATAAAATATATAATAAATGTTAACGCCTTTATGGAGGATGATATAACATAATTTAACAAGTATCCATGTATTTCACTTGAGAAATGAACAAATGTTAAACTTTTTTCTTGTTCTGTCAAATTCCAAAACGTTACTGGTACTGTTAACGTCCTCTGTATTAGAACAAATTACCCCACAAGTTAACGTCTTGAAATGACAAACATTGATTGATTGGTTTATGAGCAAGATTGGCTCTGAGCTAACATCTGTTGCCAATCTTCCTCTTTTTGCTTGAGGGAGATTGTCCTTGAGCTAATATCTGTGCCAGTCTTCCTCTATTTTGTGTGTGGGATGCCACCACAGCATGGCTTGATGAGCCAAGTATAGGTCCATGCCCAGGATCCAAACCCATGAACCCCAGGCCACTGAAGTGGAGTGTGGAACTTAACCACTATGCCACTGGGCCAGCCCTCACAAACATTTATTTTTTTTCACACAGTTTATGAGGGTCAGGAATCTGGAAGTTGCTTAGCTGAGGGGATCTGGCTTAGTGTCTTTCACAAGGTTGCAGTCTGTAGTCTTCTGAAGGGCTGACTGGGGCTAAAGGACCAGATTCCAAGCTCATGGATTCCAACCAAGGTCAGGCATGTGGCTTTGGGCAGGAAGCTTTACTTCTCACTACTTGGACCCCTCCTGAGGGCTGCTCATGACATGGCAGCTGGTTTGTTGCAAAGCTAGTGATCCAGGAGAGTGTGCTCAAGATGGAAGCAGGAGTGTTTTTATAATCCCGGAAATGATGTACCCTTACTACTGCATGTTCTAATACTATTGCGTATTCTAATGGTCATGGGAGGGGTGACCACAGGAGGGGTCACACATAAGGGTGTGTGAATCCCAGGAGGTGGGGATCATGGGGGGGTGCTCTGTTTCACTTTCCAATTCCATTCCTCCCTCCTTACTTGATAAATGGTATGCCGTATTGTTTTGCTGCATGCTCTACAGTTTGCACTTTTTATTTACATTATGTTTTTGAGTGCTGCCGGTTTTCATACATAGAGAGCTAGATCATTAACTTCAATTGTTGTATACCATCATAAGAATACATCATAGTTTATCTACCTTTTTTCTTTCTGATGGATATTTGGATTGTCTTGAATTTTTGGTAATTCAAACAGCACTGCAGAGACCATCTTTCTAAACATATCTCCTCATATACTTGAGACTTTTTTTCCCCAAGAGCAGAATCTGAGGTAAGGACTCGGGTGAAGTAATTTACAAGGTGACCCTCAGTAATCAGGAGTGTGGGAGAGGAAAGCTGGACATGGAAGGAGAGACAAGCAGTGTCAGGATGCCTTATTGAGCTGGTAACTGTCGTGGGCAACTGAGGCTCAGTCCCACTGGGTGTCCCTGAGGAATGCACCTCTGAATTATCGGAATGGATGGCTGGGTAATTTATTAACTTGTTTCCCATTGGTTCAGAATTGCTCCTGGGGTCATTAACTAGGTTGAGAGTGTGGGGTGAGGGCCACCATGAGCATTTGTTACAGTCTGCTCTTTTCCTTAGACCCCCCTCTTGCCTGATAGTGTCTGGTCTATCACTGATTCTTCAAGGTTGTAGCTGGTTAGAGACTAAAAGAAAAGACCTAGACAGGTGTGTTAGTGCAACAAGCTACAGCCCCGTCTGCTGCCGCTCGTCCGGAGGCTGTAATTGGTGATTATCACGTGCCTTCTGCACCCTCCGTTCTAGATTTCCCTTACTATCTGCCAGCCCTTTAGCTAGGCTCTGATGCTACGGGGTCTGAGCCCTTGGTTGCCTTTCTCTTGTCAGTCTGTGGTTGCTGCAGTTGCCGGATTATAGTTTTCCCTAGACATGGAAGTACCAAGAGAAGTCCCATCGAATCCCCAAGTTCCAGATCTGTTCCTCCCTGCCCCCGTCTTGTAGTAGCAGCCCTGGCCCTTCTTGATAGCCAGGGTCAGTTACTTCTGCCAGTGTAGTGACTACTTTCTTTACCTGCAAGTCCGCTGGCTTGAGGATCCCAAAGTGCACATTCTGTAGATCGAGTTGAAGGCATACTAGATCCGTTTCTGTCCAGCCTGACGGAGGTGTTCTTCGTCTCAGACCCAGGACCTGGCCCAGCACGGTGTGGAGTTGCGGGTTGGGAAGCACAGGCTCTGCAGGTGGGTCACTAGGAGTGGCAGGAAAGGGGCTGGTTTTTCTTAGGGTTAATTTTTCTCTTTGAACCTTTAGTTTACTGGCTCACCTTGAGTGAGAGATTTATTATACCGCAGTCCCCCCTTATCTGCAGGGGATACATTCCAAGACCCCCTAGTGGATGCCTGCAACCACGGATAGTACCGAACCCTATATATACTGTGTTTTTTACTAGACATACATACCTGTGATAAAGTTTAATTTATAAATTAAGCACAGCAAGAGATTACCAACAACAATAATAAAATAAAACAATATAACAATGTACTGTCATAAAAGTTATTGCAGATTTTAGCAACCTCAGCATTTTTCGTACTAAGTTGAGAATTGTCACCTTTTCATTAAAGGAAGCACTTTGCAGCTTCTGTTTGGCATATCCGAATGGCCAGCATCACTACTCTTGTGCTTTGGGGGACCATTATTAAGTAAAATAAAGGTTACTTGAACACAAGCACTGTGATACCGTGATAGTCGGTCTGGTCACTGAGGCGGCTACTAAGTGACTCCCAGCCCGGTAGCGTATACAGCGTGGATTCACTGGACACAGGGATGATTCGCCTCCTGGGCAGGACGGAGCGGGGCAGCATGAGATTTCATCACACTACTCAGAATGGCACGTAATTTAAAACTTTAGAATTGTTTATTTCTGGAATTTTCCGTTTAATATTTTCAGACTGTGGTTGACCAAGTGTAGCTAAAACTGTGGAAAGCAAAACTGCGGATAAGGCGGAACCACTGTATCTCTGGGCTCACTCCTCCCTGTTTAGTGGTTTTACATTTTCCTCTACCTGTTTCCCCAGTGACCCTAGCCTAAAATCAGATCTTCTATTGGTGAGTTATGTCATAGTGATTTTGTGGGCATTGTGTGTCCGGTCACTAACCTGGCCAGTGTCTTGGACCAGGTCGTATTTCTGAAGCTGTCTTGGCTTCCTCCTGATGTTGGAGGCGCACAGCTTTACGTGTAACTTACGCACAGGGCTGCCTTGAGTGCAGCTCTTTTCCTCCACCTTCAGACGCATGGGGGACCTGGCCGGCGCTGAGTTTCACATAGTGGCTCTGATTGCCACAAGGTGTAGGGGGCTTTCAGTTCTAATCATCCTGCCAGCGTTGAATTGCTGATGGCCACTGCCCATTCTGAACGTGTTCCACTCTTTGGTTTTAGACATGATTATAGCTGAGCCTTTCCATTCAGTTTTTGGTGCATGGAGATATTTACTTTGTTTTAAAGTTGATCTGTATATTTATAATTTAAAAAAATAATCGTATGATTACATTGTTTGAAAGGAAGAGGAGATGTTTAAGGTGTGAACTCCTTCCTCACTGCACTTTTCATTTCCTAATGAAGTACCCTTTTACACGTCTTTCTCCCAACTTGATTGCGACTTTGGTGAGGGCCAGGACTGTCATCTTTATTGTGTTTCCCAGCACAACTCCTGGTCTATTTTGGGTGCTCAGTACATGTTGAATTGAATAGAGCAATGAGGAGCCAATGGCTGTAAGGAGAAAATCACTTCTTAGTGTCGGACAGCCAGTCGATAATGATTGCTCTAATTATTTAAAAGTTGTTAATTTGGTTTACTTACTTTCATTTATTTAATCACTTCACATATGCTGTGTACTGTGCTCTGCGTTGAGTGCTGCAACTGTAGTTGATACAGCATAAGTAACTATATCTCACTTCTAACCATGAAAGTGAAAATAGCTCAAATCCTGTAATATTAAATTTATAAATATAAATGTCTTAGGCCTCCATTCCTTTGCTCATATATACATTCCTAATTTTCTGTCAAGGTTTAGTTACCATTTCACTTCCTACTGAAAACCTTTTTTGGCTTTCTAGATGCCTCTGCCCTGTATATATATTCTCTGGCACTCTGTGCTTACCTCTTTCAAAGAACTTCATGAAGAGTATTAGAGTCACTTAATCACCTGCTGGTCCCACTAGAATGAGAGCAGCCTGAGGGCAGGATTCTTATTTACCTCTGTATTCTCAGTACCTACTTTAAGACATAGTACACTATGAGCACTTGATAGTACTTTCATTATTTCCTTGAATATTTAATATTTCTTGAGTCATTAGTTATAAAGTGAGAGCATAGAGGAAAAACTGTAGTAAAGAAGGTACAGAAAAATGATCGAATATGACAGATGACTGATTTCAAGAGGTACGAAATGTCTTGGTATTACTCATTGTTTGTATAAATGTATTGACTAACTTTCATAAAGAATGGGAATAAATTTAGTACGTTATAGGTCAACATACTACAGAACTCAAAAATAAGCCTATTCATCTGTGTGTATACATACATTCACATAGGTTTTCCCCAGACATTACTGAGCCTCTGGCCTGAAAGAGTCTTTGATGCATGAAAAACAAAAAAACAAAAAATGAAACAAAACAAAAAACACAAAAACCCACACGAGTTGTCACTTTGGCTAAGGATGCCATGTGGCGTCTTGACTCAACCATGATTCAGATCAACTCTGTTGAGAGAGAACATCAATTAAGTTACACTATAAAAAGCACTTTTTAGAGTGTGATGACAATTTCCTTTATTTTTACCTGTGCCATGAGCTGGACTACCACATGGAACTATTTAGTAAGGTGTTCTGACTCAACTTCAAAATACAGATGTGGTCAGTGTGAGCTACCCCTCACATTCAATTATCTTAAATGGACAAAGTAGACAGGAAAATGTTTGAGCCAGCAAATCAAAATAAATAAGGTTAGAATTCTGACCAACAGTACCCTCAGAGGAGAGTTTCTTAGTTCTCTTTCATTCTTCTAGTCTTTTGTAGTGGTCCTTGGATCCAAGGGCGTGGTCACTGGACTGTGGGCAAGGACACTTACTCAAAGGCAAAGGAACCCTGGGACTGACTCTAGGCTGAGTCAACCTCTCTGATGGCCGCAAGCCTAGAAAGTCATGTTAGAGTTAAGATGATTTGTAAACAAGCCATACTCATTGTAGCCATTCGGGAGTTGATATATATAGTGCTTAGAAAAGTGCATGGCACAATTTAAGTGTTAGTGACTATCATCATCCTTGAGAATATTATAAAACTTTATCAGAAGACATTAAAGAAAACTTAAATGGTAATATGTACTATTATGTGATAGGAAACATTAGTAGCGTAAAGACATCGGTTCTCCCCACATTGACCTGTGGTTTCAATACCATTCAAAATAAAATCTCAACAGGATTTTTGCTGGAAATTCACAAGCTGATTTTCTGATTTATATGGGAGGCTCCTAGGTTTTCTGTTACTCCTTGACTCCCTTAAGTCTTTATATGAATTTTTTTCTGACTCCTCAGCTCTTAAAACCTTTCCCATGTGCTGTCAGCAAAATTACCTATGTCCTCAACTTCTCTGAACATTCCTTTCATCTTCTTGATTTAAGTGAAATATGGCTAACTTCTGAGGACATGCCTTTCCCAGGTGGTCTTCAGAGTGGGAAGCTTTTTCTCCTACATCTGGTATACTGCTTGGTTTGAAGATGTGTAAGTATTCTCCTTGATTGTCATTGCTGCTTCCAGACCTTTTTCCTCCGCAAACTCTCCGACTTTTCATCTCGCGCCGTTGGAGTATGCCACATATATCATCTCCTTTGCTGTTAGAAGAGATCTGTGGCTCACTCCACCTACCTCATTCCTTGAAGAATTTAGCTCTAGTTTGCTGTTAAGTCTGCATTATTCTTGTCTTAAATCAGTGTTTGTGTAGGTTATCCTTTCATTATTCTGGGCTTTTATTTCCTTGACTTTCTCTCCTTCAGTGAGCTTGACCTCCACCCCATGTAACCACACACTGCCGTGTGCTACCTCGGCCTTATCATTAACTGTAGCTGCATTCCTCCACTATCTTAACTTCAGGAGTCCCACTCTGTGGCCCATTTCATCCTCTCTCTCTCGGCCTCCTACTCCAACAAGACTTCAGTCCCACCAGGACCTACAGTCTGTTGCTCTGCAACTTCCTACCTACTGTCCCTTTTGTTCCTCATGTCCACGTTTCCCTTCTTAATCCAGTTTAGACCTATGGATCAGTAATAAAAGCATTCTTCTGTATCCGTCCTCAATTCCTGTGCCTCGTCTTTTAACTTGTTATACTTTCCTGGTAAAACTCCAGCTCTAGTTAAATCTAGCTTGCTGTTTCCTTTGCTCCTGCTCCCAGTTAACTGATCAAGGCTGGAGAGAAGCTGAAACCATGATGATGGGTCTGCCTTTAAACTGGTGATCACTGACCTCGGTTAGGCGTTTAGTGCTACCTGGCCGTCCTGCTCTATTTCCCTAGTTCATTTAATCTCCTGCTTTCCTGGTCAGCTGTTTTATGCCTTTTGCTCTCCTTGTCTTCAGTGCCTCTCCTTCATCCTCATCTTCCTATTTTACCGAGAAAATAGGAGCAACCAGAAGATAATTTCCAGGAACTCCCATCACCCTTTCTACCTACCTACCCACCTCTGTACCCACCCGCAGTTTCTCCACTGTGGGCCTGTATGAGAAGGCCCGTAATCTCCCTTCTCTTCTGCTACTGTGAATGAACTGTCTTGCTCTGAATGCCAGCCCCCCTCAGGTTTGCACTAAATTCTGCTCCCTTTTGCATTCATTGCCTCAGGAATTCTCTTTCCTCCCTTCCTTTTCTTAAATCATCAGTTTTACTTTTTCTGTTGTATTATTTCATCAGTTTATAGATCTGCTGTAATTTTTCCCACCCTAAGAAAAATCTCTCCCGTTTCCCCAAGCTGTGATCCCATTTTTCTGCTCTTCTCCGAAGTTTTTTTATATTCACTTACTGCATTTTCTCTTTTCTGTTGAACCCATTCCACTGGCTAAATCCAGTGGTCTTCATCTTAAATCCTTATATTACTCGACATAGCAGCTGCACTTGACGTAGTTCATCACTTCTTTCTCCTTGAGACGCTTTCTTCACTTGGCTTCCAGAGCACCACCCGCTTCTGATTCTCTTCTTACCTTATTGGCTATTCTTTCTCCCATCCCAGAGCTCAGTCCTGAGACCTCTCATCTCTCTCTGTATGCTTACTCCTGTGGTGACCTCATTCAGTCTTGTGGCTTTAGTACTTTCCATTTGCTGGTGACTCTAACATTTTCCTTTAGCTGGACCTTTCTCCTGAATTCCACGCTTGTCCATTCATCTGCCTACTCCACATTTCCACTTGTATTTCTAACAGGCACCTCAAATTTAACAAATCTGAAACTAAACTCCTGATTCTCCCATCCTTCACATATCTTCATGGCAGTCTTCTCTGTTTCGGTAAACAGCAAATACATCTGTGCATTTATTGCTTAGGCCAAAGTTTGGAGTCATCCTTGACTCCCGTTTCTGAAATACCCTTGAAAGCGATTTATCATCAAATCTTGTTCGCACTACCATCAGAATTTATCCAGAATCTGATCTCTGCTTACCATGTTTTTCCAAAAAGAGCTGCTGCCACTTTTTTCCAAAAATAGTTTCCTAACTGGTTCCTGGAGTCTTCTCTTTCCCCCCCTTCGATCAGTTCTTTACAGAGTAGCCGGAGGGATCCTTCAAAAATGAAAGTCAGATGATGTCGCTCCTCCATGGCATCACATCAGGCTAAAGCTAATATCCTTTCATGGCCTTCGGAGCCTGTGCGGTTGGCTCCATCTTACCTCTGACTCACGGTACACTTTCATTCCCTCATTGGGCTTCTGCCGAGCCAGACCCCCCACTTTTCCTGTGACATCTCAGATATGCCTTTGCCTTCCATCCTTGCTCTTCTCCCAGGAACGTGCATAGTTCGCTTCCTCACCTTCTTTAGTTCTATGCTCAAATACCACTTCTTAAATAAGCTTTTTCTTTTTTCTGCTTTTTCTCCCCAAACCCCTCCAGTACATAGTTGTGTATTTTAGTTGTGGGTCCTTCTAGTTGTGGCATATGGGACGCCTCCTCAATGTGGCCTGATGAGCGGCGCCATGTCTGTGCCCAGGATCTGAACCAGCAAAACCCTGGGCCGCTGAAGAGGAGCACGCAAACTTAAGCCCTCGGCCACATGGCCGGCCCCCTAAATAAGGTTTTTAACAAGGTCTGACATACAAATCTTTCTCTACCTAAGAATATATACATTCTCTATATATTTTCTTCCAGAATGTTATAGTTTTGCCTGACATACATTCCTAAATCCATCTGGAGGTACTTTTTCAGTAGGGTTATAAGTAAGGGTCCAGTTCGATTTTTTTCCCCTGTGGGTGACAGTTGTTACGGCACCTCACAGAACAGTCCAGCCTTTCCCTACAGATCTTTAGTGCTAGCACTGACATTTATCAGGTTTCTCTAGGTACACAATGCTGTTCCTGGACACTCTATCCAGTGGTTTATTTGTCCACCTCTGTATAATTTCACCTTCTGTTAGCTTCTTTCACTTGGCATAGTGCATTTGCGATTCTCTCTGTTCTGATGAAAGATGTATTTTTACTGTGGTGAGGACAATGGGAAAGGGGGAAGCATGTGATTTTTGGGGGGAGATGGGGAGGATATGTTTGGAACTCTTTAAAGCAGGGGTCACTAAGCTATGGTCTGTGGACCAATTGTGACCCACCACTTAGTGTTGTTTTTTTTTTCCCAATGACCTTTGAGTTAAGAATGGTTTTTACTTTTTTTTTTCTCGCTGAGGAAATTTCCCCCTGAGCTAACATCTGTGCTAATCTTCCTCCTCTTTGTATGTGGATCACCACTACAACATGGCTGCTGACAGTAGTGTAGGTTCACACCCTGGAACTGAACCCAGGCCACCAAAGCAGAGTACGCTGAACTTAACCACTAGGCCACGAGGCTGGCCCTGTCTTTTTGTTTTTTGTTTCTTTTTTTGGTGAGGAAGATTGTCGCTGAGCTAATGTCTGTGCCAGTCTTCCTCTATTTTGTGTAGGGGATGCTGCCACAGCATGGCTTGATGAGCAGTGTGTATGTCCGCACCTGGGATCCGAACCTGTGAACCCCGGGCCGCCAAAGAAGAGTGTGCGAACTCAACCACTATGCCACTGGGCCGGCCCCCCCGGCCCCAGTTTTTATATTTTTAAATGGTTGGGTAAAAACAAAAAAGTAAAATCTTGTGACTCATCAAAATTATATAAACTTCAAATTTCAGTCCACGAAAATAGTTTTGTTAGAACACAGCCACGTTCACTCATTTGGATATTGCTTATGCACTACAACGGCAGAGATGAGAAGTGTGACAGAGCTGTCAGGCCCTCAAAGCCTAACATATTTACTCTGCCTCTTTACAGAAAAAGTTTGCCAGCCGTGCAAAATGGATTGGTCTGGACTGTCGGGACTACTTGAGAGTCCTGGATGTGACAGAAGAGGGGAAGAGAGTGTAAAAAGGGGAGTTTTGAGGTCTGCAAAGATGAACTTCAAAATTTTGCCCTAGGCTGTCTCTGGCAGGAGATAGAAATGTCTTTATTTTCTATTTTTGTTCCATCCAGCCCAGTAAAATCCGTAAGCAGTTTATAGTTTTAAATAACAACTGCTGATTGTTATTTTAATCTCTGAACTTGTGTGTATTTTAATAGTTTTTCTTAGTGACAGTGGTTAAACTATTCTAAACCACATATGCCAGTTTTTAATTAAATCTAAGGTATTAGAATAAATCTTAGCAAGTATGAAAGTCTTGGTTGTGGCATTACAATGACTAGCATTTAGTTTCCTTTTCAGTAGGAGGTTCCATCTGATGAGTTAACTGTAAAATGTGTGAACATATAGTATATTAGACCTATCTAGCCTGTTACAGATAATCACAAGTAGTTTTCTTTAACTTTACTCAAACAGGACTTGCCAAGATTAAACCTACATATCTGTTCAAACTTGAAGGAAATGAAATTCTACCTTTTGTGTAATTCAGAGGCTTATTTTTCATTCTGTAATGTAACATTTCATTTAAAAGTTGTCCTTAGGGTATACATTCCTATCTAATAGGAATGTCTAACGGTTGAATTTTAATTGTCCTCCTAAGTACTTTCTGCCTTCTGTGAATGAAGTAGCTAAGCTTTTTAAAGTCTTTGTGAGTATTTTGTGTTAGTTTGGTCAAAGAAGAAATGACAGCAGTTTTTATTATTAATAACATTTGCAATATAGGAATGATTGAGTGATCTTTGCTAGCTATTTCACTGTCATTAATCATTGTACATATTTAGCTGTGTTGTCTTGATAGTGAACGCAGAATTTGCGGACAGAGTACATTAGGACTACTTTGGATCTCTAATGCCAAATAGCTTTCTTTCAAGGTTATAGAGAAGGAAAAGAAGTATAGGAGAGAGTTAAATGCTTTCATAGTATTTACTGTTAGTGAATAAAAGCTATAGCTATTTTTGTATGGCTCTAGAGGAAAGGGTGTTTTCCTCCCGGCTTTTACAGAGGGGTCCAGACGTCTAAGAAGCAGTCTCTGCTCCCAAGGAGTTTAAAGTACGGGTAATTGGGTTACAGCTCCTCTTCCCTTCCTCTCCCTTTAAGCTGATCCGTTCTGTCATTCAGTGGGGAAGGGGAAATTAGAAGTTTGTTAAACATCAGTCATAAGATATTTACATCTTAAAATACGGCCATTTTTCAAGTTTTTGAGTTCCAGATATGTAGATTTCTCATTGAGAATGGAAGAGTTGAGCTGGTGTCTCAGTATTTCCCTTTTTCCAGTTACTGCTGCACATGGCACTGATCCACTGCTCACACATCACGCCTGGTGCCTGGCTGAGACGCAAGCTCAGCAGGTGTTTGGATCACATAGTCTGTGAATTTGTCAGATCCACGCCGAGTGTGCAGACAGTCTCATCACTCTTTTAAACTTGAACAAATACAATTAGGGTATGCCAGTTTTGGGCCCTAGAGATACAGGAAAAAATTATATGCTCTGTTTTTCCGGCATCTGTAGTCTAGCTGGGGAGAGAGATAAGATAAATGGATATAATATGATCTGGATAAGTGTTATTCCAGTCTTGTGGACTGAGGTCCAGTGGGCCAGAGATGGGAGCTGGTTCACCTGGGGTAGTGGAGGAGTTTCACCGGGGCTGAGAGTTTTCAGAAGACCTAAAAGGAGATTCAAGATCCTTCCAGCGGAGATCTGGGTGGGGATGGTGTGAAAGGGGCATTCTGGTAGAGGGCATATGTTTGAGCAGACAGAGAGGACTGCAAGTGCTTAGTGTTTTCAGGAATCCATGAGTGTGCAGCCTGGGGAGAGCAAATGGCAGTGATTGCAATCCAAATTTATTTTCTCTTTATACAGCAGATGTGAATTATTGTGTGCTGAATAGATGCTGCCATGATTGCTGTTTAGTAGCTATTAATAGTTATTTCTATTTCAGGAATATTTTGATTGGCCTTAGCTCAGTTAAAAATTTTTCTTTTGGTTAAAAGTGTAATAAAGGAGAAAGGCATGATGCATATGTGACAAATTAACATGCAACTTTGGGAATTATTCACAGATAGTTCATGACTTATTAATTGTTCTGTGGTTGGAATATCAGTTATCCAATTTTCCTAAGAACAATGCTTTTCTTCATTTTTTTTAAGTTTTAGTCTTTTCTTTTTTTTCTTTGAGTTCGTAATAGTTTACATCATTGTGAAAGTTTAGTTGTACATTATTTCTTGTCTGTTACCACATAAGAGCTCCCCTTTACCCTCTGTGTCCACCCCCCTTCCCCTGGTAACCACTGAACTGTTTTCTTTGTCCATGTGTTTGTTTCTATTCCACATGAGTGAAATCATCTGGTCTTTGTCTTTCTTGGTCTGGCTTATTTCACTAAGCATAATTCCCTCCAGGTCCTTCCATGTTATGGCAAATGGGATGAATTTGTCTTTTTTTTCTGGCTGAGTAGTATTCCATTATGTATATATACCACATCTTCTTTATCCAGTCATCAGTCAGTGGGGACCTGGATTGTTTCCATGTCTTGGCTATTGTGAATATGCTGCTGTGAACATAGGGGTGCATGTTACCTTGGATTGTTGATTTCAAGTTGTTTGGGTAGATACCCAGTAGTGGGATAACTGGGTCGTATGGTAGTTCTACTTTTAGTTTTTTGAGGAATCTCTGTACTGTTTTCCATAGTGGCTGCACCAGTTTGCATTTCCACCAGCAGTGTATGAGGGTTCCCTTTTCTCCACACCCTTTCCAACATTTGTTATTTTTTGTCTTAGTGATTATAGCCATTTTAACAGGCGTAAGGTGGTATCTTAGTGTAGTTTTGATTTGTATTTCCCTGATGATTAGTGATGTTGAACATCTTTTCATGTGTTTATTGGCCATCTCTATATCTTCTTTGGAAAAATATCTGTTCATATCCTCTGCCCATTTTTTGATCGGGCTGTTTGTTTTTTTATTGTTCAGTTGTGTGAGTTCCTTATATATTATGGAGATTAACCCCTTATTGCATATAGGATTTGCAAAAATTTTCTCCGAATTTGTGGGTTGTCTTTTGGTTTTGATCCTAGTTTCTTTTGCCTTGCAGAAGCTCTTTAGTCTGATGAACTCCCACTTGTTTATTTTTTCCTTTGTTTCCCTTGTCTGAGAAGACATGGTATTTGAAAAGATCCTTTTAAGTTCAATGTCAAAGAGTGTACTCCCTATGTTATCTTCCAGGAGTTTTATAGTTTGACTTATCTTCAAGTCTTTGATCCATTTTGAGTTTATTTTTGTGTATGGTGTGAGATAGTGGTCTACTTTCATTCTATTGCATGTGGCTGTCCAGTTTTCCCAACACCATTTATGGAAGAGACTGTCTTTTCTCCATTATATATTCTTGGCACCTTTGTCGAAGATTGGCTGTCCATGTATGTGCGGTTTTATTTCTGGGCTTTCAGTTCTGTTCCATTGATCTGTGTGCCTGTTTTGTACCAGCACCATGCTGTTTTGATCCCTATGGCTTTGTACTACACTTTGAAGTCAGGGATTGTGATACCTCCAGCTTTGTTCTGTTTTCTCAGGATTGCCTTAGCAATTTGGGGTCTTTGGTTGCCCCATATGAATTTTAGGATTCTTTGTTTTATTTCTGTGAGGAATATGATTAGGATTCTGATTGGGATTGCATTGAATTTGTAGATTGCTTTGGGTAGCATGGGCATTTTAACTATGTTTATTCTTCCGATTCATGTTCATGGAATCTCTTTCTGTCTCTTCATGTCATTATCTATTTCTTTCAATAATGTCTTATAGTTTTCAACAGTGCTTTTCTTTGATCTTGTTTAGTCTGCCATTGTTTGATTCCAAAGCTTTGCTGTGCTAGATATCAATTTTGAGTAAAACAGGTGTTAGGATTTCAGAGAGTGACAGCAGGGACCATTCACAGAGGAAGATGGGTGCCCATGTGAGACGTAGCTTGTAGAGAACCAACTGAAAGAAATCATAGTGACTTCTTTATCACAGGCGTAAATACATATAGCTAAATTTCTTAGCTATCTTAGTAGAAAAAAGAGGCTTTATTGTAGATTATTCAAGTTGTATAATTATTCTTTTATTTTGACTGTAAGATTAAATAATAAATATCATCAAAACTTTATGCTGGTGTTGCAGATAGAGGTAATTAGGTTTATTGTTTGTTGTAGAAATAGTGATCACTCCTGGCGTTCTTCAGAATGTTTGAAACCATTGGGTATTTTCTTAGCATATTAGTGTCTGCACTATTTGGTACTCTTTTTAAAACTATCTTGAGAGTGTTAGTGAATATTCTTTTTATGGCATATTGTCACTGAAAGTGGCTTACATACTTAATTGCTTCATACAGTTATTGAGGCAGGATTAATGCTGTACCCTTCAATTTTCACTTTTTTATTTGGTCACTGAGACACTGAGTCCAAGCTTCATGATCCACATTTAGAGAGGGCTGATTGGTAAGATATGGGCAAATTATTTTACATGTGATTTCCTGATTTTTAGTTGATTAATTTACATTCTGCCTCTTTCCCAAAACAGATTTGAAGTGCCTTAAAAAATAAATACAGTTAAATAAAATAGGATCAGGGAGGAAACTGGAGAGAGGGGAAAAGCCAGAAAGGAAAAATAAGATATTAATACTCAAAGTCATGCCATGGGGTTCACAGTGTTAAAGAGGGTCATAGATTTGACTCTAGACTTCCTAAAGGCCCAGACAGAGAAGAAAACATGATAAATAATGTGATTTATATCATCTATCCATATCGATAAAGACCCACTGCTTGGAGTACAAGTCCTCATGATGCTGAAGCTCAAGAAGAGAAGTGTCTCGTCCGGGCTCCAGGAAGGGGGAGATTTATGAAGTGTCTCTGCCAGCCCTGAGTAAGCACAGTAACTTGGGGTGATGCTGTGTCAGGAGTCCTGTAGAAATGTGCAGCTCCCTGAGGGTGTGGCTCAATCTAGGGATGGAGTGGCGAGCGATGTGATTCACAGTGAGAGCAAAAGGAGAAGGTTCACATGGCCAGAACTGGTCTGTGAGGATCTCTTAAATTGTCCAATACAGCAATTTTTCTCCTAATATTGAAACAGATTGCTGTTTCCTTAGAGGATTCATGGAATGAGGAAATTGGCTTGCATTTAGGTGCCATGTTGCACAAAAAAATTCTTATCTTCAAAGCTGTGTAATGATAGCCAGTTCAGGTGGTGCTCCTGGCATGAGAGCCATGTGGGAACTGAGATGCCCAGAAGGGACAGCCACAGGTTCTCTTCTCTGAGCAGGCACTCTCTGAGAAGAGTGCACTCTCTGACATGTTCTCTGGCATGTTCTCTGTCTGTCTGTCTGTCTCTCTCCCTCTGTCATCCCTCCCCGCCGATCTGTGTAGTTGACTATATATAAGCTCAGAGCATGTGTTTCCGGCTTCTCTGTATCTAGAGAATGGATAGTATATTCGCCCCTCAGGCAATCCTTCGTGAATATTGTTTCTCGTAATTGTACTTTAGGTACATATTAGGTGACAGAGGACGCGGTTATAGTCTCTATCTAGAACATGAAATGCAGATCTTCTGTTTGGGTTCTAGGGCAAATCCATCAGTATAAACAGTCACCTTAAAGTGGGATTGGGTTGTCACAGGGACTGGAAGTACTAAAGCCAGACTGCTTCAGTTGGAACTGTGGCTCTGCCAGTTATTAGCTGAATGATAGAGGCAAGTTACTTAGACTTCTCTCTACTTCAGTTAGCTGTAAAGCAGAGGTGACAGTATTGGTTTCGTAAGGTTAAAGCAAGGATTAAATGAGATAATACACAAAAAGCTTGATAAGAACAGTGTCTGGCTAAGCCTCAATATATGTAGCTCCTTTATTTTGTGTTGTAAATTAAGGAGCTGCAACAGACAGGCCTAGCCCACCTCCCCACAGAAATAAGTTGAAGCAGTGTTCTGAACAGGACATTTGGAAATTAGATTCTTTTTTTCTGGTTTGTAACAATTCTATCCTTTTTCAGAGAAACAGCACCCAGGACTATCTTCCAAAGAGTTCTGGATATCCTAAAGAAATCTTCTCATGCTGTGGAGCTGGCCTGCAGAGATCCATCCCGAGTGGAACATCTGGCTTCCAGTCTGCAGTTAATAACAGAATGCTTCAGGTGTCTCCGAAATGCTTGTATAGAGTGTTCTGTGAACCAGAATTCAATCAGGTAGTGTTCTTTGCAGTTACATGCGTACCTTTGATGATATTTCTTTGTATGTGTGCATGGCTCTGTCATGTTAAGTTATCCATTAGCAATTGTTTGGGGATTATAGTGTCATCCATTGTTATTACAAGGCTATCTTTACGTCTCCAGGGGAGAAGTGCTCTGCAGCTCTTACCTCTGGGATTCTTTGACTAGTGTGTAATGGTATAACATGTTTAACATTAGGGGTTGGTTAGGTTTATCATTTGTATTTCTAGTATGTTTTGAGGTATTTGGTTTTCTTCATAGCACAGGGATTTGAACTTAATTTTGATTCTTTGCTCCTAGATTCTGCCTGCCTAAATGCACATGCAGATTTCGACCTCACTTTTCTTATAAATGTTTTGATTAGTTTTAGTGTGTTAGTTACCTTTGTGTTTACTTTGAACAAGGAGCGCATTTTGCAGATTTCTAAGAAGACCTTTTAGGATTTCGTTAAGGTTGTGTAAAGCTGCAGTCTCTGCTTCAGCTATTGTATAGCGTGCACGTTTTTGAAAGTCGTTAAAATGGTGAGCAAGAGAATCGCCAAGTACTGCTCTTGTTATTTCACACGTTGCTCTCTCCTCCCAGAACTGCGCGCCTTTCCTCTGATTTTATGGAATCTGCTTTCTATGGAAAATTTTTACTTGAGTTGAAATCAGAAGCCATGAAGAGCATGCTCACCTTTCTTTCCTGGACTTGAATGTAGACAGAGCCTCCAGGCCTCTCTGTCACTGCTGTGATGGGTGAAGTTGGGCTGGTCCAGAAGCCACTTGAGGGACTCCCTTTGCTGCCTAGACAGTTTTATACCTGAGGCTTTGCTATGATTAATGAGTTTTTTAAGATCAAAGGAAAGGGAGAAAAAAACTAAAGTTTTTTCACTTCAATTTAAACCAAAGCTGTTAGCCATTTGCAGATAAATGAATAGAAACAATAATAATCTTGATAATAATAGTTAACATTTTAAAAATGTCATTGGTTATGTGCTAGAAGCAGTGGGCCAGAGGCTAGTTTATTTTGTCCCTTTCCGGGCAGGAGGCCCTCTAGTGTTATGGGGGAGGGAAAGGAGGGCCTTAGAACAGAAAGGTGGACTGTGGGCTGGCAAACTTATCTTTATGCTTTGCCAGGCTCGTGGGGAAGGAAGCAAGCATTTGGTGAGCCCACCCTAAGCCCCAGGCTTTGTCCCAAGAGCTTGACTTGCAGTATCTTGTTTAATCCTTAGAACAAACCCAAGAAATAGTATGCTACTATTTTTCCATTTTACAAAAGAAAAACTGTGACTCAGAGAGGTTAAAGAACTTGTCCAAGAGTCACTCATTCAGTATGTGATAGAGCCTGGGAATGTTCTCTCCGACTCTGAACTGTCTGACTTGAAAGCTTGACTCAGAAGCAGTTGCCATAACTACCCCAAGACACACATTGACCTGTCATGTGCAACTGTTCCATCCTTTAAACAGCTACTTGACCCTGGACAAGGGCCTTCGCCTTTATGAGTACCAGTTTTCTTCTCTTACAACAGGGTGAGGGATATCTTCTGCACAGGACTGTTGAGTTTTAAATGAGATTACTTATGTAAAATGTGCACATGATGTGCTCAGTAAATGTCAGATGTTTCTGCCCTTGCCTTGGGAATGACAGTATGATAGATGTTTATGATAATATTATTTTCTTTGAAAACAGTTTTTATTATTTTCTTCTTTGGGTGCAAAAGTAATAGATGTAAACTATAAAAATTCAAACATTACAAAGATAAATAATATGGCAAATAAAATATCAGCTGTCTCCTGGCAGGGCCATCAAAGCAAGGGCTATACTTTGTGTGGTCATGCTATCTTTTTATTGCATGCAACTTATGGTTGGGTTAAAATGAAGATGAGCGTTTAAGACTGTTAGTTTTTCTGTGTCTTACCTTCTAGGATTGTATTATTATTTACTGTTGATTTTAAGGGGAAATTCCAACCATTTAGGGTGTCAGCTCCTGGAAAAAACGTTTTCTAGTCAGAAATACAGCAGAGATTCTGGTAAGGACTTTGGAGTCAACCTTAACTAAAGCCAGTATTTCTGAGCCTGTCAAGATTCAGATCGCAACCTATATGTATTTTTCTGGTGTTTTATTTTAAGTTATTAAAGAGTTAATCAAAAAGTGTGATGCTATTAAGGCCTACATCCTTTTACATCTTTTGTCTAAACATTGCACTTTGTGTGGACTGGGATTATATTTTGCTAGTATTTATGGAACAGTGTAAAACAACGAAGCAAACAATCTGAGTCATACAAAATTTTAGGAAGTACTCAAAGAAAACTGTCCAGAGCAGTTAGCTCTGCATGTAAATGTAACCTCTGTTGTTGGGGTCACTATACTTTTACTGTAAAGAGCCAGATAGATAGTTTAGGGTTTGTTATCTCTGTACAGTTTCTCAGTTCTCCCATTATAGTGTGAAAGCAGCCATAGGTAATATGTGAACGAATGTGCACGGCTTTGTACTAATAAAACTTCGTTTGTGAACACTGAAATTTGAATTTCCTAAAGTTTTCATGTCATGGAATTATATTTCTCTTTTGATCCCCCCCACCCCCCCAAAAAAATCTGTCCATAAAGAAATAGGCAGTGGGCCCACTTCCCTGGTCGCCATTTGGATGTGTAGAGGCAAGAGCAGGACGAGAGGCAGAGCAGCCTCCTCTTTCTGGGAGGCAGGTGCTGAGCCACTTTTCTAGCCAGTCTTATGCCTGGGTAAAGAGAAAAGGATCAGTGGCTCTCTGAGCGCCTGGCCTTGTGGAAGGGAAAGAGGACCCTAGCTGTGTGCACACCAACCCTCATCTTCTTTAGGAGTGAATGTCTTGGCTTAATTCTGATTTGTGTTGAGGAGAAGTGAAGAAGTTAGGGAGCTGTATTAGTTTCCTTTGCTGCTGTAATAAATTAGTGCAAATTTAGTGGCTTAAAACAATGGAAATTTATTTTATTATTTATTTATTTTCAAAATCACAGTAGGTAGTTATGTATCCTAGTTCTAAGTCCTTCTGGTTCTTCTCTGTGGGATGCTGCCACAGCATGGCTTGATGTGTGGTGTGTAGGTCCGCTCCCAGGATCTGAACTGGTGAACCCTGGGCTGCCAAAGCAGAGTGCAAGAACGTAAGTGCTATGCCACCAGGCCAGCCCCTATTTTTAATTTTTTTTGGTGAGGAAGATTGGCCCTGAGCTAACACCTGTTGCCAGTCTTCCTCTTTTTTACTTGAGGAAGAGTAGCCCTGAGCTAACATCTCTGCTTATCTTTCTCTATTTTGTATGTGGGGTGGTGGCCGCAGCATGGCCCCTCAGGTTTGGTAATTCAGTAGAACGGCTCACAGAACTCAGAGAAGGACTTTACATACTGTTACCAGATTACTGTAAAGGATACACCTCAGGGACAGCCAAATGGAAGAGATACAAAGGATCAGGGGTGGGAGGAGTGAAGAGCTTCTATGTCCTCTCTGGGTATGTGATCCTCCCAATACTTGGATGTGTTCACCAGCCTGTACAGAAACTTTCCAAACTCATCGTTTAGGAGTTTTTATGGAGATTCCATCACATAAGCATGATTGAAATTATTGACCATTGGTGATTGAACCCAGAGGTTGGAGGTTGGTTCTTTTGGCAACCAGCCCCCATCCTGAAGCTATATGGAGGCCCAGTAAGTGTTCCCTCCTAAGCATAAACTCAGGTATGGTTGAAAGGGGCTGCTTGTGAATAACAGAAGACACTCCTGTCACACAGGATATTTCAAAGGCTTTAGAAGCTCTGTGCCAGGAACTGGGGACAAAGACCTATTGTGTATGTCTTATTATACTACGTCTCTTTTGCCATATCAGGTAACATATTCACGGGTTCTGGAGTATAGGATATGGACATCTTTTGGGGACCATTATTTTGCCTACCACTGTCCACCCTTTGGCCCCTAAGTATACATGTCTATCCTATGTGCAAAATACATTAATCTCATTCCTAGTCTCTCACATTCTGGACCCGTTACAGCGTTAACTCAAGCCCACAATCTCATTTAAGTCTCATGAGCTAAAAAGTCCCAAATCTCATCATCTTAGTCATCTAAATTATGTATGGGTGAGACTCTGGGTATGGTTCCATCCTGGAGCAGAATTCTTCTTTATCTGTGGACATGTGAAACTAGAAAACAAGTTATCTGCTTCCAAAGTGCAGTGGTGGGACAGGCATGGGATAACAGTTTTAGACATTACCCTTTAAAAGAGGAGAAAGTTGAAGGAAAAAAGGAGTCACTGGTTCCAACCAATTTCAAAATCCAGTTGGGCAAACTCAGGTTTCGAGGCCTGGGAGTAATTCTCTGTGGCTTGAGGCTCTGCTCTTGGCCCTCCCCTCAGAGTCACCCTTCCTTTGTCTTGAAGGATAGCACATGTTTACAACTGAGTAGTTTTATCAGCTTATTTCCTGCGTGTAGAATTTTGGGAGCCTGACTGCCTTCTTTCATTTCATCCTTTCTCTGTGCATTTTGTCCGAGCTGGCAGAGTTTCTACTGATAGAACATTCTGAAAAAACGTTGTGGGTCTCACATATGTGTCATGGGGATTCACACCATTAGACCAGAGAGTCTCCCATAGAGCTTTCCTAGATAACTTCATCTCTACTTCGGGTTTCTACTGAGATGATTGAGGGCATCCATGAGCCACAGTCTCTTCAAAGAGCCCCTGTGTGAAGGAACACTCTGACCTTTTGATCCTTCTAAGGCACTAGCAAAAGGTGGTCCACAGCCTTGGCTTTCTGTCCAGAGCACACTTCCTGACAGTGAATCTCCTAGTTTTGGCATCTTTTGCAGTCTGGATAGGCTGATAATTTCCCAAATTATCAAGACCTGCTTCTCTATTGGTTCATTTATCTCTTCCGTCTTGAATTTTACTATAAGTGGCAAGAAGAAATCAGGCCTCACCTTCAACATGTGGCTTGGAAATCTGCTCAGTTAAATATCCAAGTTCATCGTTCCTAAGCGTTAGTTCAGCTCAGCTTTGACCACTATTTAAAAAGGATGGCCTTTCCTCCCGTTTCCAATGTGTTCCTCATTCTTTCTGAGCCTTTACCAGTAGTACCTTCAGTGTCCATATTTCTATCAACAGTCTGTTTTAGGCAATCTAGGCTTTTTCTTTTCACGCTCCTCAAAATTCTTTTGGCCTCTGCCACTTCCACATTTTTAGGAATTTGTTATAGCAGCACCCCACGTCTGCTACCCAAATTTATATGAGTTTCCTAGCGCTGCTGTGACAAATTAACAAAAACTTAGTGGCTTAAAACAACACAGATTTTATCTTATAATTCAGGAATTCAGAAGTCTAAAATGGGTGGACATGGCTGCATTCCTTTTGGAGGCTCTTGGGGAGAATCATTTTCCGTGCCTTTTCCAGCTCCTGGAGGCTGCCTGCATTCCTTGGCTCATGGCCTCCATCTGTGACCCTGACCCTCTTGTATTCCTCTTATAAAGACCCTTGTGGTTACATTGGGCCCGCCTGGATAATCCAGGACACTCTTCCCATCTCGAGTTCCTTAGTTTGCTCATGACCCCCTTTGCCGTGGAAGGTACCATATTCACAGATTTTGGGCATTATGATGTGGACATCTTTAGAGGGCCCTTACTCTGCCTACCACAGGAACTATAAACCAGTAGTCTCAGCACCGTTCGTTAGATCATCATTTGAAATGAAGGTTTAAGAAAAAGATTGTGTCTAACTTGTCTTTTTTAAAAATCTGACGCAGGAACTTGGATACAATTGGCGTTGCTGTTGATTTGATCCTTCTTTTTCGTGAGCTGCGAGTGGAACAGGAATCCCTGCTGACAGGTAACTTGCATCATGATTCGTGAGTTATTTATAACTTTGAAAAGAGTTTAAAAACCAGTCCTTGGAGTATTACATCATTCATTAAAGCAAATGTTCTGTATTTCATGATACAGAGAAACTTCATTAGTGATGTTAAAGAATTTGCATAAAAGAAAGTTGCAGTGACCTGCTTCCCTCCCTGTACTGTGGGCTGAATCGTGTCCCTCTCAGATTCACGTGTTGAAGCCCTAAACCCTGGGGCCCCAGAACGGGTCTGTGTTTGGAAATAGAGCCTTTAAAGAGAGAATTAAGGTAAAGGAGGTTAGATCAGTGGGACCCAACCCAGGATAGTGGGTGTCCTTATAAGAAGAGGATGTTAAGTCACAGGTACACGCAGAGGGATGACGTGTGCAGACACGGAGAGAAGGGGGCCATCTACAAGGAGAGAGGCCTCAGAAGACGCCAACCCTCCCAACACTTCGATCTTGGACTTGTAGCCTCCAAAACTGTGAGAAAATAAGTTTCTGTTGTTTAGGCCGCCGTTCTGCGGTCCTTTGTTATGACAGCCTGGCAGAGTAAGACAGGGTCTTTCAATATTTATGGATGCGACAGGCCCTGCTCTAGGGGTTGGATGTAATCCAACAGTGACCAGAGGAGACAGAAATCTCTGCCCTCAGGGAGCTTACCTTCCAGTGAGGGGAGCCTGATACTAAATTTGTTAAATAAATCAAATATGTAGTGTGACAGAAAGAGAAGTTCACTCGTTGTTAATGGCTATTGATGTGGGATGAAGAGTTAAACAAAGCTTCTTAATTTGAAGACCAAGAAGCTTTTCTAGAGTGTTCTGAATGTTTTTTTTTTTTTAATGGAGATTGGTAGTATGACTGAACAGGAAGGGACTCTTTTTTTTTCCCCCCCAATTATTTTATTAAGGTCATAATGGTTTATAACATTGTATAATTTCACGTGTACGTTATTACTTAACAGTTTCTACCTAGACTACATCACCACCAATAGTCTTAATTTTTATGCGTCACCATATATATGTGCCCCTTTACCGCTTTCACATACCCTGCAATCCTTTGCCCCTCTGGTAACCACTAATCTGTTCTCTTTATCTGTGTGTCTGTTTATCTTCCACATATGAGTGAAATCATGTGGTGTTTGTCTTTCTCTGTCTGGTGTATTTCTCTTAATACCCTCAAGGTCCATCCATATTGTTGTAAATCGGGCAGTTTTGTCTTTCTTTATGGCGGAGTAGTATTCCATTGTGTATTTATACCACATCTTCTTTATCCATTCATCCGGTGGGCATTTTGGTTGCTTCCACGTCTTGGCTGTTGTGAATAATGCTGCAGTGAACATAGTGGTGCATAAATTCCTTTGAATTGTTGATTTCAAGTTCTTTGGATAACTACCTGGTAGTGGGATAGCTGGATCATATGGTAGTTCTATTTTTAATTCTTTGAGAAAGCTCCATACTGTTTTCCATAGTGGCTGTACCGGTTTGCATTCCCACCAGCAGTGATGAGAGTTCCCTGGCGCCACCCCCCCCCCCCCCCCCCCCCCCCCCCGCATCCTCTCCAATGTCTATTTTTTGTCTTGCTAATTATAGCCATTCTGAATGGGTGTAAGGTGTTATCTCGTTGTAGTTTTGCATTTCCCTAATGGTTAGTGATGTTGAACAAGTTTTCATGTGCTGGTTGGCCACCAGTATACCTTCTTTGGAAAAATGTCTGTTCATATCCTCTGCCAATGTTTTCATCAGATTGTTTGTTTTTTTGTTGTTGAGTTATATCAGTTCTTTATGTATTTTGGAAATTACCTCTTGTTGGATATATGATTTGCGAATATTTTTTCCTAGTTGGTGGGTTGTCTTTTCTTATTATTCATGGTTTTTCCTTTGCGTTGCAGAAGCTCTTTAGTCTGATGCAGTCCCCCTTGTTTATATTTTCTTTTGTTTCCCTTACCTGAGTAGACATGGTATTCAAAAAGATGCTGCTAAGACCAACGTCAAAGAGTGTACTGCCTATGTTTTCTTCTGGGAGTTTTATGGTTTCAGGTCTTATATTCAAGTCTTCAATCCATTGAGTTAATTTTTGTGTTTGGTGTAAGGTAATGGTCTACTTCCATTCTTTTGCATGTGGCCGTCCAGTTTTCCCAACACCATTTATTGAAAAGACTCCTTTCTCCATTGTATGTTCTTGGCTCCTTTGTCAAAGATTAGCTGTCTGTATATATGTGATTTTATTTCTGTGCTTTCAGTTGTGTTCCACTGATGTGTGTCTGTTTTGTGCCAGTACCATGCTGTTTTGATTACTATAGTTTTGTAGTATATTTTGAAGTCAGATTGTGATGCCTCCAGCTCTGTTCTTTCTTCTCAGGATTGCTTTAGCTATTTTGGGTTTTTGTTGTTCCATATAAATTTTAGGATTCTTTGTTTTAGTTCCATGACGAATTTCATTAGGATTCTTTTCTTTTTCTTTTTTTTTTTTTTTGAGGAAGATTAACCCTGAGCTAACATCCATGCCCATCTTCCTCTACTTTATACGTGGGACGCTTGCCACAGCATGGTGTGCCAAGCACTGTCATGTCCGCACCCAGGATCTGAACTGGCGAACCCCGGGCTGCTGAGAAGCAGAAAGTGCGCACTTAACCTCTGTGCCACCGGGCTGGCCCCTCATTGGGATTCTGATTGGGTTTGCATTGAATCTATAGATTGCTTTAGGTAATGTGGACATTTTAACTATGTTTATTTTTCCAGTCCATGTGCATGGAATATCTTTCCATTTCTTTATGTCATCTTCAATTTCTTTCAATAATATCTTGTAGTTTTCATTGTACAGGTTTTTCACCTCCTTGGTTAAATTTATTTCTAGGTATTCTTTCTGTTGTGATTGCAGGTGGGATGGTATTCTTGGGTTCTCTTTCTGCTAGTTCGTTATTAGTGTATAGAAATGCAACTGATGTTTTTAAGTTGATTTTGTACCCTGCAACTTTGCTGTAGTTGTTGATTATTTCTAATAGTGTTCTGGTGGATTCTTTAGGGTTTTCTATATAAAGGATCATGTTGTCCACAAACAACAAGAGTTTCACTTCTTCCTTTCCAATTTGGATCCCTTTGGTTTCTTTTTCTTGCCTAATCGCTCTTGCCAAAACCTCCGGGAGTGTGTTGAATAGGAGTGGCAAGAGTGGGCACCCTTGTCTTGTTCCTATACTCAAAGGGTTGGCTTTCAGTTTTTCCCCATTGAGTATGATGTTGGCTGTGGGTTTGTCATATATGGTCTTTATTATGTTGAGGTACTTTCCTTCTATGCCCATTTTATTCCGAGTTTTTATCATAAATGGATGTTGGATCTTGTCAAATGCTTTCTCTGCGTCTGTTGAGATGATCATGTGATTTTTATTCCTCATTTTGTTGATGTGGTGTATCACGTTGATTGATTTGTGGATGTTGAACCATCACTGCATCCGTGGTATAAATCCCACTTGATCATGGTGTATGACCCTTTTAATGTATTTCTGTATTCAATTTGCCAATATTTTGTTGAGGATTTTTGCATCTATGTCCGTCAGCAGTATTGGTCTGTAATTTTCCTCCTTTGTGTTGTCTCTGTCTGGTTATGGTATCAGGGTGATGTTGGCCTTATAGAATGAGTTAGGCAGCCTTCTATCTTTTTCAGTTTTTTGGAATGGTTTGAGAAGGATTGGTATTAAATCTTCTTTCAGTGTTTGGTAGAATTTTCCAGAGAAGCCATCTGGTCCTGGACTTTTGTTTTATGGGAAGTTTTTGATTACTGTTTCAATCTCTTTACTTGTGATTGGTCTATTCAGATTCTCTGTTTCTTCTTGATTTGGTTTTGGGAGGTTGTATGAGTCTAAGAATTTATCCATTTCTTCTAGTTTATGCAATATAGTTTTTTTATAGTTTTCTCTTACAATCCTTTGTATTTCTGTGGTATCCATTGTAATTTCTCCTCTTTCATTTCTGATTTTTTAAATTTGATCCTTGTCTGTTTTTTTCTTAGTGAGTTTGTGAATTTTGTTAATCTTCTCAAAGAATCAGCTCTTAGTTTTGCTGATCCTTTCTCCTTTTTTTTTTTGGTGTCTATTTCATTTTTTTCTGCCATGATTTTTATTATTCCCTTTGTTCTGCTGACTTTGGCCTTTGTTTCTTCTTTTGTCCAGCTCTACTAGGTGTAGTTAAAGATTACTTATTTGGGATTTTTCTTGTTTGTTGAGGTGGACCTATATTGCCATGAATTTCCCTCTTAGAACCGCTTTTGCTCATATCCTAAGAGTTGGTATGATGTATTTTCATTTTCATTTGTCTCCAGGTATTTTTTAATTTCTCCTTTGATTTCTTACTTGATCCATTGGTTGTTTAGTAGCATGTTGTTTATTCTCCACATATTTGTGACTTTTCCAGCTTTTTCTTGCAGTTGATTTCTAGTTTCATAGCATTGTGGTCGGAAAAGATGCTTGATATGATTTCATTCTTCTTAAATTTATTGAGACTTTCCTTGTTTCCCATCATATGGTCTGTCTTTGATAATGTTCCATGTGCGCTTGAGAAGAGTCTGTATTCTGCTGTTGTTAGATGAAATGTTCCATGTGTGTCTACTAAGTCCGTTTGGTCTGGTTTTTCATTTAAGTCCAGTATTTCAGTGTTGGCTTTCTATGTGAATCATCTGTCCATTGATTTAAGTGGGGTGTTGAGGTCCCCTACTATTGTTGTGTTGCTGTTAATTTCTCCTTTAGATGTGTTAATAGTTGCTTTATATACTTTGGTGCTCCTGCCTTGGGTGCATATATATTCATAAGTGTTATGTCCTCTTGGTGGAATATCCCTTTTATCATTATATACTGCCCCCTTTGTCTTTCATTGCTTTTTTATCTTGAAGTCTGCTTTGTCTGATATAACGTTGGCAACACCTGCTTTCTTTTGCTTGCCATTTGCTTGGAGTATTGCCTTCCATCCCTTCACTCTGAGCCTGTGTTTGTCTTTAGAGCTGAGATATGTTTCCTGGAGGCAGCCTATTGTTGGGTCTGGTTTTTTAATACATACAGCCACTCTGTCTTTTGATTGGAGCATTCAGTCCATTTATATTTAGAGTGATTATTGATACATGAGGGCTTAATACTGCCATTTTATCTCTTGTTTTCCAGTTGTTCTGTGTTTCCCTTGTTTCTCTTCCCTTATATTCTTGACTGCCATTTCAATTTCATGGTTTTCTGTGATGGTTTTCTCTTTATTTATGATTTGTGTCTCTGAGCTTTTTGTTTAGTGGTTGTCATGAGGTTTGTGTAAGAGATCTTGTAGATGAGGTAGTCCATTTTCTGATAGCCTCTTATCTCCATTAGCCTAAGCAGGTTCCATCCCTTTTCTGTTCCCCTTCTAAGTTACTGTTGTCACAAATTATTCTGTTTTGTGTTGTGAGTTTGTGATTAAAATGAAGTGTTGATAGTTATTTTTGATGCTTTCCTTCCGTTTGTCTTTTATAAGTGTTTGCTAACCTGTTCTGATAGAGAGCTTCAATTTTCTGATTTTGTCTGTCTGTTTATCTCCTTGCTCAAGGTTTTGTGAACCTTTATCTTTTTTTTGGATATGAGGGCATCTTTTATCATTTCTTTTAAGGGAGCTCTAGGGGGGATGAGCTCCCTCAGCTTTTGTTTATCTGGGAAAGCTTTTATTTCTCCATTGTATCTGAAGGATAGTTTTGCTGGATAGAGTATTCTTGGCTGGAAGGTTTTGTCTTTCAGTATTTTGAATGTACCATTTCAGTCTCTCCTAGGCTGTAAGGTTTCTGCTGAGAAGTCTGCTGAAAGCCTATGGGGTTTTTTTTGTAGATTATTCTCTTCTTCCTTGCTGCCCTTAGTATTTTTTCTTTGTCATTGACTTTTGCCAGTTTTGCTATTATATGCCTTAGAGAGAGTCCTTTCACACTGATGTATTTAGGAGTTCTTTTGGCTTCATATAGTTGTAAGTCCAGTTCCTTGCCTAGGTTTGGGAAGATCTCAGCTATTACTACTTTGAGCAAGCTCTCTGCTCCTTTCTCCCACTCTTCTCTCTCTGGGATACCTATAGTCCTTATGTTGCATTTCCTAATTGAGTTGGATATTCCCCTAAGAATCTCTTCATTTTTTAAGTCTTAGTTCTCTCTCCCTTCTCCACTTGAAGCATTTCTATATTTCCGTGCTCTAAATTACTAATTCTGTCCTCCATAACATCAGTGGTGTTTTCTAAGGTGTCTAGATTGCTTTTTCTTTCATTCGTTGTGTTCGTCATCTCCAGAATTCCTGTTTGGTCTTTTTTAGAGTTTCGTTCTCTTTGGTGAAGTATTCCTTCTGCTCATTAATTTTATTCCTGAGTTCATTTAAGTGTCTGAGTTTTCTTGTAAATTACTGAGTTTCTTTATGACAAGTATTTTGAATTGTCTGTCATTTAGATTTTAAATTTCTGTGAGTTCAGGATCGGTTTCTGGAGACTTGTCGTTTTCCTTTTCCACTGCAGTTTTAATGTAGATCTTCATTGTGTTTGATGAAGTAGCCCTTTGCTGGTGCACAGTGGTAGTATCTGGATGCAGATTCCACTTTCTGGCTCTTGGGGGAGGACAGGAGCATGATTTCTGAACCTGCCGTGTCTGCTGGAAGTTGTGCTGATAGGGCTCATCTGCATTTGCCTGCTGGCCGCAGCTGCTTGGCGAGTCACACTTGCATGTGCAGGTGCTCTGGTGCAGAACTGCTGCCTTGGCCAGGGACTGGCCAAACTGGTGCGCTAAGCAGAAGGGGAGGGGTGCTTTCTTTCATGTGTGTGGGCCTGCTCTGCGCTCATGAGCAGTTTGCCTGGGCTGCTGTGCTTGGTGGGAGTGCCCACCTGGTGGCTGGGCTGCAACTCTGAAAATGAAAGCGGTCACATGCAGGCCTGCCTGCTCCCCCACCTCCTCTTACAGTTGTGTGCCGGCTGCTTTGTGAGGACCTACAACCTAGATAGCTGCCACTGGGGATAGGAGGAGATCCACCCACCTCCTTCCACTACTTCCTGGGGT
This sequence comes from Equus asinus, assembly GCF_041296235.1. Classification (NCBI taxonomy): domain Eukaryota; kingdom Metazoa; phylum Chordata; class Mammalia; order Perissodactyla; family Equidae; genus Equus; species Equus asinus. The sequence continues at coordinate 16,649,168 of NC_091793.1, read as the reverse complement.
TCCTCTACACCCACCTTCAGATGTATGGCTTCATGGTTCTCTCAGATGTCCTCTTGTGCTTTTAGGGAATCTGCTGTTGGTTAATGAATGTCTATTTGGTTGTAATTTAGGAGGGAGAGACTAAGGGAGCAGCTCACTCTGCCACAATGCTCTTTTTGGTTCTTGAACTGCTGGTATCAATACTTCTCATTTGGCCAAGGGTTTTTATCTAAACATTGTAATAATAGAATTTTAATATGTGATCTCTATGCAATACTTTATGAGTAATCCTAAGTCATTTAATAAGAAAATCTCAATGTAAATATCTAGTTTATAAGTAGATGTACAGATTGTAGGTTAAAAAATTCTTTTTGATAAAGAACTATTAAATTATAACATAATTCAATGAATACTTTTAAGTGAGAAGTCTCCTGCTGTATTTTAAATATGATTTGATTTATAAGTTGACTTATATACAGTTCTTAATGCCTGTACTTACTATATAAAAGTGAGGGATACTTATCTTAATATGCATGATGCTGTTGGAAGGTGGATAGAAAACTAGAGATGATAGTCTCTTTTTACGGGCGTAGAAACTGAGACTCAGAATTAAATAGGCTAAATTAGCTGTTAGGCGTTCTTGGTTTAATTCTCCTTCCATTCTGTGATTTTTTTTAGTGTTTTCATTTAAAATTCCTGCATGTTTCTGTTTCATTTAGAATTCTTCCTTTGGGAAATCATTGTTATCCCAAGAATTTGTAATTTAGTTATCTAAGAATTTACACACAAAGCATTTGCTCTAAGTTTTGAACATCAGTAATTTCTTGAGTATTCTAAAGAAATTGATAGTGTGTAGGATATAGTTGTAAAGTGTTTTTTTTTTTTTTTTTTTTTAAAGATTTTATTTTTTCCTTTTTCTCCCCAAAGTCCCCCCGGTACATAGTTGTGTATTCTTCGTTGTGGGTTCTTCTAGCTGTGGCATGTGGGACGCTGCCTCAGCGTGGTCTGATGAGCAGTGCCATGTCCGCGCCCAGGATTCGAACTAACGAAACACTGGGCCGCCTGCAGCGGAGCGCGCGAACTTAACCACTCAGCCACGGGGCCAGCCCCAGTTGTAAAGTGTTTTTAAGGTGTTGTATGTTAAAGTTATTTTTGTAGCTCCATTTTATAATAAAACGAAAGCCTCAGTGCTCCAACTGGGGGATTAAAAATCAGCAAGAAGGTACAGATTCCACTCTGTTGCATGGAAAGAGCTGTTTCTGAAGTCTGTGTGTGGTATGGTTATTCAGAAAGAGAGTTCAGAATGTACTGTGTTTTGTAATTGCTGAAAAATCCTGATGTGGTGGATAGTGTGTCACTGGCAGAGCTGAAGATCTGTGGTGGGCAGAAGCAGGTTTCTCTTGTAATGATGTATTTCTAAATGAGACGCCCAGAGGAAGCACCACACCAACGCTGTGATTAAATAACTATCAGAGCAAGCCAGCCCCTCCACTTGTTCATTGAATCCCATCCCCACCCGCCCACTCAGAAGTTCTTCTCCTGAAATTATCCCTTTTGTCTCTGGCTTCATCACTTTTTCTCTATTTACTCTATCATTTTATCAGCATTTAATATGTTCTCCTCCATCTTAAAAATATCTTCCCTTGACTCCATGTCCCCTTCAGTCCATTTTCCCTTTTCTCTGCTTTGTCCCACATCTGCTACATAAGATTTGTTATTTAGTGTTTACAATATATGGTAAAAGATTATTTCATTCTTTCTTCACAGGGTTAATTTTCTCTAAAGTGAAGCAGGTTGATAATCTAACAGAAAACTTGAAGGAGCAGATATCTAAAACTTTTTATGAACCAGTTTGCCATTGATGAATAAATTGGTGGTTTGGTTTGTGGTTTGGCTGTTTGTTGATATCCACCAGTGAGAGAAAGAAGATCTTTATAGACCTGTTTTATGATAGGTGTATTGCAGGGGAGGAAGACATTTCCTCTACCCACTGTGGATTCTTCTGGCTGGAGAACGAATTAAATTCACATGAGACAGAATAAGAGGAGAAAATTAAACAAAGCTTTATAACATGTATACATGGGAGAGGCTCAGGCAAACTGAGCAACTCGCCAAAATGGCTGAAGCCACCACCTTAAATATCATCTTCAGCTAAAGACAAAGGAGGATGTTGGGGGTTGGGGGAGTCAGTTATAGGAGGTTACCAGATTATGCAGATTTGCCTTCCACATGATTTATCAAGAGTTTCTAGAGATAAGGTCATCCCCCGTTCTTCCTGGTACAGAGAGGAAGACACCTTTACAGATGGAGATTTCCTTTACAATGCAATTGTTTCTTAATAAAGGATAAGTAAATTCCACTTTTCAGAGTCTCTTTCCTGTCTGCAGTTTTCAAAAGTAACCAGCCCAAAATAATCCTCATGCCAAAGAGACATATCTTGGGTGTCCAATTCCTGTCCCTCACAGTATTAAGAGTTGTTCACAATTTAGGTAGCTGCAGTTGTATTAGTTTAATTAATTAATATATTTTTTATTGACTTGAGATTCACATAAGATAACCACTTTAAAGTGAAAAATTAAGTGGCATTTAGTGCATTCACAATATTGTGCAATTACCACCTCTATCTAATTGCAAATATTTCATCACCCCAAAAGGACACCCTGTACCCGTTCAGCAGTTACTTTCCATTTCCCTCTCCCCTGAGCCCTTGGCAACCACTGTTCTAGGTTCTGTCTATGGATTTACCTATTCTGGAGTTTTCATACAAGTGGAATCATAGAATTATGTGACCTTTTGTGTCTGACTTCTTCCACGTAGCATAATGTTTTTTGAGGGTCATTTAGGTTGTGTCATCTATCACTACTTCATTTCTTTTTATGACTGAATAATATTCCACTGTATGAATATACCACATTGTTTATCTTTATTTGTTGATGGACTTTTGGGTTCTTTCCACCATTTGGCTAGTGAGCCACTATTTGGCTCTTTAGAATAGTGCTGCTGTGAATATGAGTGTACATATATTTATCTGAGTACCTGTTTTCAGTTCTTTTGGGTATATACTAAGAGTGGAATTGCTGGGTCAGTTTTATATTTAAATTTTTAAGGAACTGCCAAAATTTTCTATAGTAAGCTGAACGATTTTACCTTTTCACGAGCAACGTACAAGGTTCTAGTTTCTCCATATCCTTACTGACATGCATTTCCCTTTTTGGGGTGTAGTCATCTTGGTGAGTGTGAAATGGTATCTCATTGTGGTTTTTTTCTTTTTTTCTTTTTTAAAGATTGGCACCTGAGCCAGCAACTGTTGCCAATCTTTCTTTCTTTCTTTTTTTTTTTGCTTTTTCTCCCTGAATCCTCCCAGTACCTAGTTGTATATTTTAGTGTGGGTCCTAGTTGTGGCATGTGGGATGCCACCTCAGCATGGCCTGATGAGCAGTGCCATGTCTGCACCCAGGATCTGAACCAGTGAAACCCTGGGCCGCTGAAGTGGAGCGCTCAAACTTAACCACTCCACCACGGGGCTGGCCCCCTCATTGTGGTTTTGATTTGTGTTTCCTTAATGACTAACGATGTTGAACATCTTCTCATGTGCTTATTGGCCATCTGTAAATCTTCTTTGGGGAAAGGTCTATTCAAGTCCTTTGCCCAGTTTTTCATTGGTCTGTCTTTTTGTTGTTGAGTTGTAAGAGTTATTTATATATTGTGGATACATGATTAGGAATTATGTTGAACCTATAGATCCATTTGAGGAGAATTGCCATCTTAATGATCTTGAGTCTTCAGTTCGTGGCTATGGAACATCTCTTCATTTATATAAGTGCCAGTTTTTTTCAGTTTATCAGTTTTAAGTAGTTGACTTGTGTTTATGGGCAGAGTTGGAAGGATATTAGTGAGGCAAGAATGGAAATACAAGTTAAGTGATATTTCTCACTACTTTATTGAAAAAGACAGCTAACGATATTACTGTATTTTATTTGGAACTTAGTAATGCACTTTGGATTCAACAATGAAACTTAAAAAACATTTATGGTATATTAGTTCAAACCTAATACAAATCTTTTAAAAAGTATTCTGGTTCCCAATAAAGTGCCTGTGCTATCTTTTGACTATTTCTCTGTGAGAACCTTATTCTTGGTAGGGTTTTAGCAGGGTTTCTGTGCCAGTTTTTTGTTACCACTCTTGAAGTAAGAACTGTAATTACATTGTCAAAATAATATTTAGAGTATTATTTTCAGAGAATAATTGCAGTGGTGTGAGAGTATATTATGCTCATCAAATTTTATGTAAACACAAGCATGAGTTATTTTAATTGAGTTATTGGTGTTGTTTTTGGCTTTTATTCTTTACTAATCTGTAAAAATAATGTTGGGATTTTTGATGGGCTTTGTAACATTTGCAATATTTACATAAAGATCAGTTGATAAGCTGTTTGGTAAAAGTAAACCATCATTTGTGCTTGTCCGGAGTTTTCTTTTCTTGTTTCTAGCACATCTTTAAACCTTTTCCTTCCCAGAATTGTGTTCTGATTCAGAGTGCTAATTTTTAGTTGCCTGGTCAGTTGTTGGGTCAGTTGGCTTTCAGACCAACTTTATTATGGTCTTTTTGTGTGTGTTATATTAAATTTTACAAGGTTTTGAGTATTCTAACATATTCAGTAGAAATAAAATTGTCATTTTAAACTATAACCTAAGATTAAAAATGAAGATTTTTAAATTATAAACCTTTTGCATAATTTCATTATAACTTTTAAAAACTCAGAAAAGTGGGAAAAATAATTATTACTGTATATGCAGACTATATTAAGCACAACTGTTTTTTGGGTCATTTTTCAGTATTTGTATGGATATGAATGGATACTTGAAATTTTGTATCCTGCTTCTTTATTTTAGATTATAATGTAGGACCCTCCTCAGCATGGATGCCTGGCATAGCTGGGGCATGGCCCTGGAGGGTTGAGGCTTGGTCAGTGGGGCCCTTGTTCCCTTCCTCCTCCTCTCCCTCCCTCTGTTCCTCTTTCCTTCCTTTTCTCCATCCACTCTGCCAGCTAGAGTACAACCAGGAAATGGAAACTGCACTGGAATTTGAACAGGCAGACTGTCATATAAAGAATTATTCACTGTAACAAAGGCTTGAAATAACAAGATTGACTACTAAGTAATAAAGAGAATGCCAAAGAATACAGGAATTGCAGATATAATGAGTAGCCCAGTACCCCTAGGGCTGAGATGAGTGTCCATCTCATCTCGGCTCCCCTTCCTCTAAATCTGAGATCCAGGTGTTGTTGGAAAGGGCATGGTTGTGGCTCACTGGGTGGTAGTGAAGTCACTGAGGAGTGGTGTTGGTGGAACCATCCACAGGAAGGTACCATGACCCGGAACTTGCTTTGAAGCATCCTGAGGAAGTTTCTGCTTGCTGGACATTGCTGGTTGGTCATGCTCTGCAGGAGCTAATCACTGAAGAAGATGTTCACAGCGGGAGATGGATGCCAGAGAGACAGCGTGCTGTGGAAGCCTGGCCAGAGGAGAACCCCAGAACCGCGAAGAGAAAAACCTCCTCTCCCTCTGTTCTCGCAGTGCCCTTCCAGTGCCTCCTCTGACAAGGCTGAGTAAGCCAGTTGGCAAAGGAGACATATTTGAAGGCCTCACCTCTGTTTTTATAGAGTGGGCAATGAAGGATTTATTTGGGGCTGAGAGGCAGTGATTGACTGATACCACTCAAAAATGTTTTAAGCGCAGTCTGTGTAATGGAGCTCATGGATGTGAATCTCTTGGATATAAAGGACTTTGGAGAACCTTTAGTTCCTGTTGTGTTACATCCTCACAATCACAGTGTTATTTTCTCACTAATTTTTACCAATCTGGTGGGTGTTTAGTAGAATCTTGTGGTTTTCCCATCAGGATGAGCACTTTTCCATATATATATAATTATTATTTTTTTGCCTTTTGGATATCTGTGCTTTTTAAAGATTTTTTTTTTTTGCTGCCCTTTTATCTATTGGATTGTTTTTTTAAATGATTTATAAGAGATCCTTTAATGTATTCTGTGTATAAATCCTATGGCAGTTATGTGTTCCATATCTTTTCCTATTCTTTGGATAGTTTTAGGGTTTTTTTTTACTCTTTTTATGGTGTCTTGAGAAAAGAATGTTCTTAATTTTAATCTAGTCTATTAATATTTTTCTTTATGGGTATTATTTTATGTCTTATTTAAAATAACCTTTGTTATTCTGCAGTGTTGTTTTCTATTTTTACTTTTTTACATTTAGATGTAGTACTTGGAATTGAATTTTCTGTGTTGTATGAGGAAGGAGTTGAATTTCCATTTTTCCATGCTGATACCCAGTTGTTCCAGTGTTATTTTTTTAATTTTAATTTTTTTGGTGCGGAAGGTTTGCCCTGAGCTAACATCTGTTGCCATCTTCCTCTGTAACCACTGGGCCACTGGGGCTGTCCCCCAGTGATATTTTTTGAAAAGACCATCTTTTACTCAGTGATTTGCTGTCATGTCTCTGTTATTAATCACATGTCAGTATGGATCGGAGTTTATTTCTTGTTCTGTTCTTTTCTTTCGGTCTGTCTGTTGCCCCAGTACCACACTGTTAGCTACAATTGATTACTGTCTTGTGAAGACGAGTCCTCTTACCTAGTTACTTTCAACAGCATCTCAGCTATTCTTGGCCCTTTATATTTTGATGTACATTTTAGAATCATTTTGTCAAATTACACAGACACACGCAAGCATATACACATCTGATGTATAAAATTACACACACGCACACACTCAGTTGGGCTTCAGATTCACATTGCATTTAATCTCTAGATAAGAACTGAGTCGTCTGATCTGAATAAGGTGCAATTCTTTGCTTGTTCTACTTGAATGTCGCTCAGTCAAGTTTTAGAATTTTTTCCTTCGTGATATTGTACATCATTTTTAGTTACATTTTTGATGCTTTATAAATGGTCTCTTTTCTTGATATTTTTGCTTGTTCCTTATGTAGAAGTAATACTGATTTTTTATATTGACTTTCAATCCAGCAACTTCTGTGAACTCTCTTACTAATTTAAACAGTTTATACACTTAAAAAATATTTTCTATTTATATTAGAAATGACATTTCATCTGTGGGGGAAAAAGACAGTTTGGTTTCTTCTTTTCCAATCCTTAGGCCTTTTACTTCTTTTTCTTGCTGGCCAGATTTTCAATACAATGTTGATTAGAAATGGTGATAGCAGGTACCTCTGACTCATTCCCTTTCAAAAGGCACACTCTCTTTCTCTACACTTAGCCACTAATTATCGTGTGTGCTATAGATTTTTTGTTGATGCCCATTTTTAGGTTAAAGAAGTCCTCTTCTATTTGATGGCTAGGAGGTATTTTTTGGTTTGTTTTTTTAAAATTCTGAATGGGTGTTGAATTTTGTCAACTGCGTTTTTTGCAGTATTTGAGATGATCAGATGAGTTTTTCCTTTATTAGGTTAATGTGGTCAGTTATAAATTTTGATTTTCTAATGTTAAAGCAGCTCTCAACGCAGGTATAAATTCAACTTTGTCGTGTTATATATCACTAGACTCATTTTGTTAATATGTTTTTAGTATTTTTTACATGAGCGTTATTATTTTCCTTTCTCAAACTATTCTTGTTCTGACTTGGGTATCGTAGTTATGTTAGCCTCATAAAATTGGTTTGAGAGTCTACTCTCTTTTTTTCTCTTCTCTGGAAGATTTGTGTAAATTGGAATTATTTTTCCCTTGAATGTGAACTGGCCAGTGAATCCTTCTGGGTCTAGGATTTTCTTTGTGGGAAGATGTTTGACTCCTGATTCAGTTCCCTTAATAGTTATAGGACTCTTCACATGTTCCTTGAGTATTTTTCCAACTCAGTTTTCATTACTTGTATTCTAGGGTTTTGTTCATTTCATTTAAACTTTCAAACAGTTTGGCATAATGTTGTTTGTAATGTTTTCTGATTTTCTTTTCTGATGTCTGCGAGATCTGTGGAGTATCTTTTTTTTTTCATTTCTGAAAATTTAGTGTCTGTTATTTGTGCCTTTTCTCTTTTTGGATCAGTCTTTCCAAAGGTTGGTCAATATTGAACTTTCTGAAGAATCAAATTTTGTGTTTGTTGATATTCGCTATTTTATGATTGTTTTCAATTTTAATAATTTCTTGTTCTTAATTTTTCTTTTCTCCTTCATTTTTTTGGGTTATCTTGCTATTCTTTTTGTAATTTCTTGAAAAGAATGCCCAGCTCATTTATTTTCATCACTCTTCTCTCCCAACATATACATTTTATAAAGCTATAAATTTTACTCTACTGTTTTAGCTGCATCTCAAAAGTTTTGGTTTGTAGTGTTTTTGTTATCATTTGTCTTGAAATGTTTGATTTCCATTATTATTTCTTTTTTGTCTTCATGGGTTCTTTAGAAGTGTATCTTTTAGTTTTCAACATATGGGGATTTTCTAATTATTTTTGGATTTACTCCCCCCAAATAATTGCATATTTGCACTTATTCTCATAATTGCATATAAGCATAATTGCAGTGTGGTAAGTGAACATTATCTGTACATAAGTCCTTTAAAATTTGTTGAGTATTGTCTTTTGTTCCATTATGTGGTGAAATATTATTTTACAGTGTGCTGTATGTCCTTGAGAAGACTGCATATTTTTCAGTTAAAAAAAATTTTCCTTTTATCAGTCAACTTCATATGTAACTACCAGGTAGATATTCTGATAAACATGAGGTAATGCTCTTACCATATTGGGTTGATATAGTCACAGGGATGATTCCAGAATTGTGATGCTTTAGAATTGCCTAACTTTGGTGGAGTTACTTACAGCCTCTGTGGGTCTTGGTTTCCTGTGCTCTGTAATGAGGATAAAAGTACCTGTTTCAAGAATAAGATTCTTAGTCAGGATTCATACAGTAAGCACTGAGGTTTCCTTTTAGAGTCTCTGACCACAAGAGCAAACACTTGTTTTCATTTAACATTTGGAAATCTGACTTTTTAAACTAGCATTTGTCAGGTTTGTATTGTATGCTAGTAGAGAGCGGGGCAGGGGAGCATTGATTGCATCCCCTACTATGTGCTCAGCACTGTTGGTGAGCTCACATTTCATCCTTACAATACAATACAGAGCAGATATTATTATCCGCATTTTGTGGTGAGGAAATTGGATCTCAAAGGTTAAATAACTTGCTCAGGTTCCTACTAAGTTGGGAATTGAACTTACGTCTTTTTCTTTTTTGGTCACTACTAAACAGTTTTATTTTGTTATTCTTTTTTTGATAGACTTAATTTTTTAGAACGGTTTTAGATTCACAGCAATATTGAGAAGAAGACACAGAGATTTCCCATATCTCTCTTGCCCCTACACCCACACAGCTTCCCCCACTTTCAACATCTGGCACCAAAATAGTACATTGGTTGTATCATTCGCACCCAAAGTCCAGTTTACATTAGAGTTCACTCTTGGTGTTGTACATCCTGTGGGTTTGGACAAATGTATAATGACGCGTATCCGCCATTGCAGTGTCACGCGGAATAGTTTCCCCGTCCTAGAAGTCCTCCGTGCCCCTCCTGCTCAGCCCCCTCCTCTGACCCTGGCAACCACTGATCTTTTTACTGTCTCCATAGTTTTGCCTTTTCTAGAATGTTATATAGCTGGAATCATACAGTATGGAGCCTTTTCAGATGAGCTTCTTTCACTTAGTAATATGTGTTTCCTCCATGTCTTTTCATGGCTTGATAGCTCATTTCTTTTAAGTGCTGAATAAAATTCCATTGTCTGGATGTACCACAGTTTATCTGTTCACCTACTAAAGGACATCTTGGTTGCTTCCAGGTTTTGGCACTTGTGCATAAAGCATAAACATCATGTGCAGGGTTTTGTGTGGACGTAGGTTTTTAATTACTTTGGGTAAATAACAAGGAATGTGATTGTTGGATTATGTGCTAAGAGTATGTTTAGTTTTGTAAGAAACCACCAAACTGTCTTCCAAAGTGGCTGTACCGTTCTGCATTCCCACCAGTTACTCCACATCCTTGCTGGCATTTGGTGTTGTCAGTGTTCTGAATTTTGTTCAATATTCTGCAGTTTTATTTGGTGAAATATTTGAAATATGTTAACTAGGTTTTATTAAATCTTATTCAAATCTTTTAAATATACTGATATTTTTGTCTGGTTGTTCTATAAGTTACTGAGAATAATATACTGAGAAAGATATATTACTATTGCTGAATTTAATTGTGCATTTTTCTTTCCTCTGTACTTTTGTCAGTTTTTCTTTTGTGTGTATTTTTGAGGACATTATATTATTAGGTGATTCCAATTTAAAATTGTTCTATCTTTCTGGTGAATTAAGTCATTCCGAAATGACTTTTTAAAAAAATGTCCAATAATGCTTTTTGCCTTGAGGTTTATCGTGTCTGATTTTAAGTTGTATGTGACTTCCTTTTTAGGCTGGTATTTGCCTAGTCTATCTTTTTACCATTTTTTAACTTCCAATACTTCTATAGCCTTATGTTTTAGATGTCTGTTTTTAATAGCATGTAGTTGGATTTTTAAAAATCCAGTCTAACTGTCTTTTAATTGGAGCACGTATTCCAGTGATATTTCATGTGATTACAGGTATATTTGTGTTTACATTTACAATCCTTTTAAGAAGTTAGTTTTTTATAGAGTACATTGCTTTGGTAAGGCATTTTAATGTTAATGTCATGCCCAAAGTTTCATTGTGGCAAGAGATTTTATAGTTAAAAGAAGATAATAGAAACTTCCTGTTTAATAACATGTGGAATATTTCTTATTAAGATGTATTTATTCACTATATCTTTTTTCCTTTTATGAATCCTTAGCTTTTCGTTGTGGTCTCCAGTTTTTAGGCAACGTTGCCTCACGGAACGAAGATTCCCAGTCTATTGTTTGGGTACATGCTTTCCCAGAACTCTTTCTGTAAGTGTATTGATACAAGATTTTCTAACTTCTGAAAAGGTTGTGGTTATATCATTCCATTAACGTAAAGTTCTTAAACAGGAAAAACTAACCTTTAGTAATAGAATTCGGGATAACGGTTGTGTTGGTGAGTGGTGGCGAGTTCAGTGCCGACTGGGAGAGGGCACCAGGCAGTCTCCTGGGATTCCTAGAAGTGTTCTATATCTTGATCGGGGGGATAGTTACATAAGTATATACATATCTGATAATTTATTGGGCTGTGCACTTAAGATTTAAGCATTTTATTATATGTTTTACTTTAAGAAAATGAAAGTTTTGGTTAAAGTAAGAAATATTTAAAGACATAAAGACACTGTAATTTATAAGAAAAAAGCATAAAACATTGAAGTATGGTCAATGAAGTAATCATTAATTTATTTATTGAGCACCTTGTACATGCTCAGCACAATGTTACATGTTTTGGTAGATATGGAGAACTGTACATATAGATAGCCAATCCGTTTATCTAAATTGGTTCATGGTACTTTTCCTGGTGATTTACACTTTGTTCTGACCAGCTCTGTTAGATCCTAAGGAATTGAGCGTTGAGATAAAAGGTGAGCAGGTAATGGAGGCAGGATGGGTCATAGGAAAGGCACTGCCTGGGAGCAAGAGGCCTGGCTTCTAATCTGTTGCCAGCGAATGGGGTGTTTTTGGTGGTGGCAGCAATATAAGCAGCAGAGCAGCAGCTATTGTTTGAATTCCCTGAGCTGGGTATTTTCTGTAAGTTATTCCTGTCCTGTACAATAGCCCTGTGGGGCAAGTGGTACTGTCCCCATTTGGACAGATGAGGGAACTGTCGCTTGTTGAGTAAATGGCATAGCTGGAATATAAACCCTGTGCTGCTTTCTGAATTCCAAAGCCTATGAGTGTAGGCTTTTTGTTTTTTTTATTTTTAAATTTTTGAAATTTTTTGGTGAGGAAGATTGGCCCTGAGTTAACATCTGTGCGAATCTTCCTCCGTTTTTTTATGTGGGACACCACTACAGCATGCAGTCTAAGTGCGTGCCTGGGATCTGAACCTGTGAACCCTGGACTGCCAAAGCAGAGCGTGAGAACCTAACCACTGTGCCACCGGGCTAGCCCCTAGTGTAGGCTTTCAAAATACCAGCTGTCTAAATTCTGTGCGGCCATCCTGGTTGTATAGATTTTCTGGGCTCATCTATAATGTATAGTGGTAGGATCAGATAAATTCTAATATTCTCTCTAGTTCCCTGAGTCTATAACTGGCTCTTAAATTCCTGCAAATAATCAGAGGTGAAAGCATAAAATCTATATAATATAATAATAATTGAGCTTAGGTGGAAGGGAAAAACTGTGGAGTTCCATCTACAGAAGTAGAAGTTACTCAGTTTTGAGAATTCATTTCTTTAAAACATTTTGAACACCTACTATTTGCCAGGTTGTGAGCTGGATAAATGGGATACGAGTAATTTAGATATATTCATTACTCCCAAAATGCCCATGCTGTGGTCGGTGAAAGAAGGGAATAGACAAGCACACTGCGTTGTAAGAACTAACATAACTCGGGTAAATCCAGGTGTTACGGGACACAGAGGAGAGGCTCTTGAACAGGTGTAGGCGGTCAGAGAAGTCCTGGCAGTTTACATCTGTTATCTCATCCTCACAGAAGCCCTGCGAGAGAGGCTGAGGTCTTGTTACTGTGTTCCATTTCTATATCAGAAAACAAAGTGAAAGAGCTTATGTGACTTCCTTCTGTATGTGTTTGTGAGACAAATATAAGCAAATTTGAATTCCAGCTTTGGCAAGTACTAGCTTTGTGCCCTTGAGCAAGTAAAGTCAACACGTTGTTTATGTGTAATATAAGGATAATACCTCCTCCAGAAGAGTATTATGAAGTCTGAATGAAAAAAAAATCCTGCCTTAGTGCACAACCCATAATATAATTGACAGTCAATAAATTAGTGACATTCCTAAGATCGCATAGCTGATAGATACATGAACCAGGACTTATATTGAGGCTCTTGACTTCAGATTCTGTTTCTTGCTGATATACCATCTTTGCCTTAAACATTCTATCCCTTGTAACTATTAAAGAATTTCTTGGGCCGGCCCGGTGGCGCTAGCAGTTAAGTGCGTATGTTCCGCTTTGGTGGCCCAGGGTTCGCCGGTTCGGTTCCCAGGTGTGGACATGGCACTGCTTGGCAAGCCATGCTGTGGTAGGTGTCCCACATATGAAAGTAGAGGAAGATGGGCATGGATGTTAGCTCAGGGTCAGCCTTCCTCAGCAAAAAAAAAAAGGAGGAGGATTGGCAGCAGTTAGCTCAGGGCTAATCTTCTTCCTCAAAAAAAAAAATATTTCTTTAGTCATTGAGGTATCAGTTTTTGCCTTTTAATTTTTCTTTCTAACAAGAATGAACATTTTAATGCTTTATAAATGTAATCATTTTATCTTTTTCTTTAATCAGCTGTTATTTGCTTTTTGCTTCTGAGTCATAAGTCAACTGCAACTTTAATATTGGGTACTTTGTGTTGTGACTATATTTTGCTATTTTTACAGTAAATAATGTACTTGTTTCAAAGTGTTGTAATTCTTCATTAAATCCATAAAAATTTGTGTGTACTGAATTTGTTAATGGGATTATTATTTATATGTTATATTTTATCATGTTGCTAAATTGGGCTAACACCCATTTCTTTATTTGGAAGGTCTTGCTTAAATCATCCAGACAAAAAAATTGTTGCCTACTCATCGATGATTTTGTTCACATCCCTTAATTCTGAAAGAATGAAAGAATTGGAAGAAAACCTCAATATTGCAATTGATGTCATAGAAGCCCACCAGAAGCACCCTGAATCAGAATGGCCGTAAGTATCTTCTTAGAAATTTGATTGCTTAAGAACATCCTGACAGATCTCTTTCCTTATAGTGGTTTTAAGTCAAAGTTTGAATTATAATAATTGATCAGTAAGTTAAAAATTAACGTATGTTGGCAAAATAAGAAAAGTTTCTTGGCAGAACCTGGAGGCCTTATGAAAGAGGTGGAGTGAGGTTTGAGTTGGAACTTGAAGGATAAGGAGAATTCTTTAAGGTGGTGAGGACAAGGAGGGCATTCCTAGTGCATGAAGCAACACACTGTGAATGTGTGTAGGCGCTTTTGGAGTACAGACATACCTTGGAGATTTTGCGGGTTTGGTTCCAGACCACTGCAGTAAAGTGAGTATTGCAGTAAAGTCACATGAATTTTTTGTTTTCCAGTGCATATAAAAGTTATGTTTACACCATACTGTAGTCTATTAAGTGTATAATAGCACAATGTGTTAAAAAATAATGTGCGTACTTTAATTAAAAAATGCTTTATTGCTAAAAAATGCTAACCATCATCTGAGCCTTCAGCAAGTTGTAATCTTTTTGCTGGTGGGAGGGTCTTGTAGAAAACACAGCATCTGTGAAACATAATAAAGCGAAGTGCATAAAATCAGGTATGCTTGTATACAGATGAGACCATTTTGGCTGCAATAGATGGTTCATTAAATATTAGAGGTTGATAATGTGTCTTGTGGGCATCTGTTCAGAAGAAAAATTCACTGTCATTCAAATGTTTCCCCCCATGTATAATACATCATTTCTCTGTAGTTGCTTTTTAAGATTTCTCTTTGTCTTTTCAGAAGTTTATGATATCTTGGTATGGATTTATTTGGGTTTATCTTATTTGGATTCCTTCAACTTCTTGAATCTGTATAGGTTTATGTCGTCAAATTTGGGAAGTTTTCAGCCATTATTTGTTTGAATACTTTTTCAGCCTCACATTCTTTCCCTTCTCCTCCTGGGCCTCCGTGTCAGGGCACTGTGAGGCCAAGGCTGAGGCTGACTGACCAGTAAAGACACAAAGGTCCACTTGTAGATTTAGACAGCTTGTTGCTTATGTGGACAGGAAAAGAATAAGCCATGATCCTTGTGATCCTTGTCCCACATGCCACAAAGGGGTTGGATGACTGGAATGAGAATTGTGAGATACCTCGTTGCTGAGGGGCCGCTTCCTGACTGCTTGAAGTGGTTTCATATTCTGAAGGGGCAGGGCAGCAAGCTTCATGCCCTGCCGGACAATACCTCATCAGACCCGTCTCATGACAGCCTCCCATGGGGCAAGGAGGAGACGGCCTCAGAAGCCTCAGGCCTCCCATCTTCCGTGTTCCGAGAGGGTAACAGGTATCAGGCTTTTGCCTGTGTGGCCGCTATGGATATGTACGAGGTCACCAGGGCACTGTGGTGGAGCAGTTCCCCTATACTCTGATGATAGGAAAGGCAGTCTTGCACTATTGTCCCACAGGTCCCTGAGGCTTGTTCAGTTTGTTTTTTTAAAGATTGGAACCTGAGCTAACAACTGTTGCCAATCTTCTTTTTTTTTTTTTTTCTGCTTTTTCTCCCCAAATCCCCCCAGTACCTAGTTATATATTTTAGTTGTGGGTCCTTTTAGTTGTTGTGGCATGTGGGATGCCGCCTCAGCGTGGCTTGATGAGCAGTGCCATGTCCGTGTCCAGGATCCGAACCAGTGAAACCCTGGGCCACCGAAGCAGAGCGCGTGAACTTAACCACGGGGCCGGCCCCAGTTTGTTTTTTGGTCGGTCTGTTTTCTCTGTTACACCAGTACCTCACTGTCTGGATTACTGTAGCTTTGTATAAGTTCTGAAATTGAGAACTTTGTCTTCCAGCTTTGTTCCTCTTTTTCAAGATTTTTTTGGGCTGTTCTGAATCCCTTGTGCTAACATACCCATTTTAGGATCAGTTGTGATTTTAGGATCTAATTAAGATCCAGTTTCAGTTTCTTCAGACAAGTAGCTGGAATTTGATAGGGATCGTGTGAATCCGTAGTTCAATTTGGGGAATATTGCTAGATGAAGTTTTCCAATCCATGAATAGGAGATACCTTTCCATTTGTTTAGGCCTTTAATTTCTTCAGTGATGATGTGTAGTTTTTTAGTGTATAAATCTTTCATGTCTTTAGTTAAACTTATTCTAAGTAATTTATTCTTTTTGATGCTATTACAAATGGAATTGTTTTCTTAATGTCATTTATGGATTGTTAATTGCTAGTATATAGAAATATAATTGATTTCTGTACATTGATTTTATATCCTGCAACCTTGCTGAACTCATTTATTAGTTCTAATAGGGTTTTTGTGATTTTTAGGATTTTCTATATACAGGATCATGTCATCTGCCAATTAGATATAGTTTTACTTTTCTCTTTCCAATTGAGTTGCCTTTTATTTCTTTTTCTTAGCTAATTGCTCTGACTAGAAATTCCAGTACAGTGTTGAGTAGAAGTGGGGAGAGCAGATATGTGTCTTATTCTTCATCTTAGGGGGAAAGCTTTCAGTCTCTCACCGTTGAGTATGATAATAGCTGTGGGGTTTTTGTAGATGCCCTTAGTCAGGAGGAGGAACTTTCCTTCTACTTACTCCTAGTTTGTTGAAGGTTTTTATCAAATGCTTTTTCTGCATCTATTGAGGTTTTTGTCCTTTATTTGATTACTATAGTGTATTGCAGTGATTAAAATTTTTTTTTTAAACCAACCTTTCATTCCTGGGATAAATCCCACTTGCCTATGGTATATAATCCTTTTTATACGTTGCTGGATTTGGTTTGCTCATATTTTGTCATGTATTTTTGTGTCTTTATTGATAATGTATATTGGTCTGTAGTTTTTTTTTTTCTTGCGATGTCTTTGTCTGGTTTTGGTATCAGGTTAATAGTGGCCTCACAGAAGGAGTTAGGAGGTGTTCTCTTCTGTTTTTGTTATTTTTAGAAAGAGTTTGTGAAGAATTGGTGTTAATTTTTCTTTAACTCTTTGGTAGAATTCACCAGTAAAGCCATCTGGTCTTGGGCTTTTCATTGTGGGAAATCTGTTAATTACTAATTCAGTCTCTACTTGCTATAGATCTCTCCAGATTGTTTGCTTCGTCTTGGGTCAGTTTTGGTAGTTTGTCCCTTTCTAGGACTTTGCCCATTTGGCCTCGGCAGTCTAATGTGTTGGCCCACAGTTGTTCATAGTATTTCCTTAGAATCCTTTTTATTTATGTGAGGTTGGTGGGAATGTTCACTCTTCATTCCCAGTTTTAGTAATTTTAGTTTTCTCTCTAATTTTTGGTCACTGTTGCTTAAGATTTGTCAGATTTTTTGATCTTTTCAGAGAAGCAACTTTTGGTTTCATTGATTTTTCTTTATTGATTTTCTGTTCTCTGTTTCATTTGTTTCTGCTATAACCCTTCCTTCTGCTTGCTTTGGGTTTAGTTTGTTCCTTTTCTAGTTTCTTAAGATAGAGGTTAGATTATTGATATGATGAAATCCTCCTTTGTTACACAGACATTTATATCTATAAATTTCCTTGTAAGAACTGCTTTAGTTGTATCTCATAAATTTTGGTATGTTGTGTTTTAATTTTCATTTGTATCAAATTATGCTCTAATTTTTCTGATGACTTTTTTTCTTTGACCCGTTGATTATTTAGGAGTTTGTTATTTAATTTCCACATATTTCTGTATTTCCTAAATTTCCTTTTGTTATTGATTTCTAATTTCATTCCATTGTGGTCAGAGAACACACTTTATAATATAATTTCACTCTTTTTAAATATATTGAGGCTTGTTTTATGGCCTAACATCTGGTCTGTCATGGAGAATGTTCCGTGTACACTTGGGAACACTGTGTATTCTGGCTTTGGTGGAATGTTCTGTAGGTGCCTCTAGGTCCACTTGGTGTCTGGCGTTGTTCAAGTCTCTTAATTCCTTGATGATCTTCTGTCTAGTTGTTCTCTTCATTATTGAAAGTGGATTATTTTCTGTTTCTCTCTTCAGTTCTGTCAGCTTTTACTTCCTTCTTTCTCCTACTCTATTGTTAGGTACATATATATGTTTGTAATTGCTATGCCTTCTTAAGGAATTGACCTTTTCATTATAATGAAATTCATCAGAAATTTTTGCTGTTTTTCTTTTAATAGACCTCTTCTCCTGTTTTCCTTAAAACTGCTTTTTATGTGTGTTTCCACATAGTGGTCAGTGTGTTTAGGGCACAGATTGTCTCTGGGTGGAGCCTCAAGCTGCCAGTAATCTCACTTGCATTTCAAAAGTAAGGTGTGAGCTTTCTCAGTTTTGACTTCTTTCAGTGTAAACTTTATTGTTCTGTTAAAATCATACCTAGTTTTGTTTTTTTTTTTTAAAAGATTTTATTTTTCCCTTTTCTCCTCAAAGCCCCCCCGGTACCTAGTTATGTATTTTTAGTTGTGGGTCCTTCTAGCTGTGGTATGTGGGACGCCGCCTCAGCGTGGCTTGATGAGCAGTGTTATGTCCATGCCCAGGATTCAAACCAGCGAAACCCTGGGCCACTGAAGCGGAGCACACGAACTTAACCACTCAGCCACAGGACCGGCCTCCATACCTAATTTTTAAATGATTTATTTTTCTGAACATTTATTTGTATTTGAGTTGCCATTTGTACACAATCAGAAGTAGGTACGTGAAAGTATTGTGATATTGTGCTTGACCTAGAAAACCTCCCTCAGTGTGCAAGTATTTCATGAACATGGTGGATGAATCGTGAGAGTCACCTTATTTAGAGAAATTTTCTGTGGCTGAACTCTCTTTCATTTGTTAAGTATCTTGGATCTATATTTTAACCATGTGCAATTTTTAGCAGCATAGAATAAAGGGCAGAATGTCATAAAGAGCGGAATATAAAATCTGCTTCAGAATAGCTCAAGTTAAAGTTATCAAAAACCCTAAATGGAATTAGACAGGAAAAAGGATAGAAAGTAGTATTAGTAGTTAACTGATGTCTTCTCCAGTACAGACACTGAATACTTTGAGTTGTGTGAGAGGAACTCTGCATTTGGTAAATAAAAATGGGATCACAAAATATCCAGAGGCTTCCAACAAAATTGTTAACTTTTCCCTGTAGGGGGCCAGCCCAGTGGTGCAGTGGTTAAGTTTGTGTGCTCCGCCTCAGTGGCCCAGAGTTTGCCAGTTTGGATCCCGGGCGTGGACATATGCACTGGTTGTCAAGCCATGCTGTGGCAGGCGTCCCCCTTATAAAGTGGAGGAGGATGGGCACAGATGTTAGCTCAGGGCCAGTCTTCCTCAGCAAAAAGAGGAGGATTCGTGGCGGATGTTAGCTCAGGGCTAATCTTCCTCCCAAAAAAAAGTTACTTCTCACTGTTAAATATGAACCCATGCCTGAAAATTAAAGAACACCTGCTTTTGCCCTCACACCCCCCCAACATTATGGGATAGCTGATGCAGAGTGCAAAACTACATGGTGTTAGGATTCATGGGTTTAGTATCTTTTCTTGGAAAGGGACAAATGTAAGGTTTCAATAACTTTGAGTCTTTTTATTTAGGTACACAAGAAACACAGGAAAGAGTAGGCGAGAAAGGCTTTGGCACTACTCAGTTTGAATTATTCGGATAATGTCCTTCTAAAAATGTTTGTTCCTTTTGTTTGTAGGTGTGAAAGATGTTTTCATGCTCTTGGATAACCCT
This sequence comes from Equus asinus, assembly GCF_041296235.1. NCBI lineage: Eukaryota > Metazoa > Chordata > Mammalia > Perissodactyla > Equidae > Equus > Equus asinus. The sequence goes on along the minus strand of NC_091793.1, from coordinate 16,629,695 downwards.
AGATGAATCCAAGGGTTGAATTTTGGCATTTGAATTCATCTAAATCTGGCAGCCCAGTAAATGTGCCTTACAAATGCAATGTTCAGGAAATCCTAGCTACTATAATGTTTTTTCAGAGATAGTAACTCATTTGTTTTCTGGTAGAAGCTTCGCCACTGAATCAACAGACTGATGGTTTCCTGTCTTAATGTTACTCACATAAAAACTTACACATAATTGATAACCATTTAAATTACCATTTTCGAGTTGCAAGGAAAACATCTATCTCCCATTGGCATTCTGTCGTCATTGCTTTATGTGTATAATATTATTTGCACTTAGTATTATATATTAAATGTTATGCCATAAGGTGGTGTAGCAAATAATTCCCGTTTGTATGGGTGTCCACACAGAACACTTTTTCCTGCCTGTATTTGTAAGTTGAATGTGAGTGACAGTTGTTCTGATCCTCTGAATAGTTCTCAAGTTAAAGTAAAAATGTCACTATCTTTACTCACTGGTAGGTGTTTATTCTTTGTTGAATGAAAGAAAGAATGAATGAGTTTACCCTTAATCATTTTGAACTGAAAGCAACATGAAGAATGAGACTTCAGGTTTTTAAGTTCACCAGAACTCCTTTCCAGAGAGGCTGCTTGAGCAAATGGCAAGCTTGATACAGGGGAACATTCTAGGAGCAACCACAGAAGTCAGGAAACTGAGTGCTTATTTTGGCTTTAGATAACCAAGGGACCTCACCAAGACACTAAAAAACTTCGATGGGCCTCTCTTTCCTTATTTTTAAAATGAAGGAATTGATTTAGATTAGAAGTTTCCAGATTTTCGTATTTCATGTCCATAAAAACTTATGGACATGGTCTCACTCACTAGAGCGGGTGGTTGGGTGGCAGAGCCGCCTCTCTTGATGTCTGTCTCTGAGCCTTGCATGGCAGCACTGCTTCCACTCTCTTCTGCAGCGTCGTGGGAAGATGTCATCTTGCCCTTTGAGTACCTTGCCTTTTTAATTTATTTAATTAAAGTGAATGAGGCAGTAATCAGTTCTCTTGACTTTTAAAGCATATGGTTTTGCATTTGACTGGTTACCCAGTGAGTATGAGTGTGACATCATTCCACTCAGTGCTTATCTGAATAACTCAAAAGTGCAAAGGAATGCTTAGTAGGTTTACCTGAAAAATGGACAGTTCATCTGTGCCTCCGTGCATACTAGCAGAGTTTTTCCTACCAATTGGAGAGCTGCCCCTCTGTCCTCCCTGGTTTGGGGCCTGGCTTACACTGAGGAACGGTGCTGAAGCAGCTTTGCTTGGTCTTAATGTGGGCCTGCCATGAGGACACTGCTGAGAGTGCTGTCCACCATGTCGTAGGAGAAGGGGCTGTGGTCTCCAGGCAGGGAATAATTGCCCTTTCCATGAGGCTCTGGTTTGCTTTTATCTTGGAGAACCTGTGGTTTAGAAACTGCTTCTGCTCTATACAGGCTTTTAGGAAACTCAGAAAAGATTAAAGATGCTAACTTCAAACAAATAAATAAATTCAGTAATTATTGATTGAGTTTTTTAAGTGTGTCAGGTACTGTGCATGGCACTGGAGATCCAAAATTTAAGACACTACATTTTAATGAGAGAGACAGATAATGAACAAAAGACCCCAAATATATGACAAATGTTAGATAAATTCTTTGAAGAAAAATTTACAGCAATGTTTTGTGTGCTAAGCTGTCCCTTGGAGTGGTTCTTGGCTCATCATAAACACTATAAAGTATTAGCTTTTCATTAGTAGTAATTTAAATATGATTGATGGAGAGGACAGACAGTGAAAAAACATCAGGTCATGATTACATGCTCTAGTGAGGTGAGGTGATGAAGAGTGACTAGGTCCTTCTTTAACATTAGGAGATCAAGGAAACCTTTTCTGAGTTGGTGACATTTGAGCAGAGAACTAGATCGCCAACCATTTGAAGATCTGTGGGTAAATGTGGAGACAGGCTGGGAAGAACAGTCCAAGCAGTGAATGCACGGAGGGCAGAGAGCCCGCGGCAGAGGCCTCTGTAGCAGCACTAGGGAGTCCAGGGAGTCCAGCAGAATGGGTGAAGGGACGAGCAGTCCAGGAGGTCAGTGAGGCCTGTTACATAGGGCTTTGTAAGCCAGGAAAAGGTGATTGATTTCACTCTCTGTGCCATAGGAGGCGATTGGAGAGTTTTAAGCAGTGTGTGCAACGACCTGGTTTATGTTCTAAAAGATCTCTCTGGCTGCTGGACAAAAGTTGAGCTGTGGGAGGACAGGGAAGATTGGAGGCTGCGACACCCATTAGGAGGCAGTTGTAGTCATCCAGGTAAGAGGTGACAGTGGCTTAGATGAGGGTGGCAGCAGTGGGGATGAAGAGAAATGAATAGATTGAATATTCCATGCAGGGAGAGCCTTTGAGGCTTCTTGATGGATTCGTTTTGTCGGGTGGTGTGGGGAAAGGAAGGCAAGGAGAGGAGCGAGGTTTCTGGCTTGTTTGAGTGAGGTGAGCGGAACAGTTTGGGGGTGGGTTAGGGGAGATCAAGGGTTCTGTTCTGGCCATATGAAATTTAAGATGCCCACTGTGCATCTAAGTAGAGATGACCTCTATGCAACCAACATGAAAGTTTCAGAAGAGGAAGCTCAGGGTGCCATGGAGACATGTGGCAGGAAGTTCACCTGGTCTGGGGGTGAGGGAGGTCTTCCAGAGAATGCCGGACGTAAACTAAAAGTTGAAGGATGGCTTGGATAGGGAGAGGGGATGGTATTAGGATTGCAAAGAGAGAAGAGGCCAATTTGACAATGTTTATTTAGTCTGTGACATGATTTGTGTGTACAGTTACTCTTTGCAAGGAAGTGGTGAAGACCGTATTTTAGTTATCATAATTCTACCTAGATTTTTAGATAACCTGAATTACTGTGTCATTGAGTTGCCATGATAGAGAGATGAAATTAAGTCATTTTTTGTTTTGGTTTCTCTTTATCTATTTGAGAAGAGATGTAGAGATTTCTTAAGTTATTTTGGAGAAGTGACTGAACTTTGCCTGCCCAGAAATAGCTACTGTTAAGATAAACTTGGGGCCGACCCTGTGGCCTAGTGGTTGAGTTTGGTGTGCTCCACTTTGGTGGCCCAGGTTAGGTTCCCAGGCATAGACCTACACCACTCATCAGTGGCCATGCCGTGGCGGTGACCCACATACAGAGTAGAGGAAGAGTGGCACATCCCATTTGACCCCATCCCCTAAGCAGATAAGCCATTCTTTCTTTCTTCTTAGCACACTTTTGGGCCTTTTGCTTTTTTCACTAGATAGTACATTTTTGAGATCTTTCCATATTCGTATGTAAAGAACTCCCTAATTCTTTAATCTTCCATTGTATAAATATACCATAATTTATTTAATCATTCTCTTATTGGTGAACATTTAGGTTGTTTCCATCTTTTCGTAACTACAAAATGCTGCAGTGAATAACCTTGTTTGTACATGTCACATATGCATGTTGGAAAGTATGATTATAGGGAAATTCATAAGTCCAATTATTAAGTCAAACAGGGTGTAATTTTTATAAATTTTCTAATTTTGACGAACACTTCCAAATTGTCGTGCATAGATGTTGTACTAAGATACATTCCCTCTGACAGATTTTGAGAGTACCTGGTTTCCTACATTGTTGCTAACAGTATGCCATCAAAATTTTGGATTTGCCAATCCTGCTGAGGTTTAAGATGCTATCATTGTGTAGTTTTATTTTATTTTATTTTTTTGTTATGAGGTTGAGCATCTTTTTATAGGTTGAAGAGCCTATTTTTATTTTATGTGCATTCTCATTTTTTTTACCCATTTTTCTATTAGGATGTCAGTCTTTTCCTTATCTATATGTAGGAATATTTTCTAAATTAGGGATATTAGCCCTTTATATGAAATAAAATGCAGATTTTTTTTCTCACTTTTTTATCTTTTAACTTTGCTTGTGGCACTTTTCTTCATGTAAAAATCTTTGATTTTTCACTACATAAAATTGTCAGTCTTTTTTTTTATTTCTGGGTAATAGCTATAAAGACCCTTCTACTGAGTCTTTCTTCCAGTATTGTATCATTTCAATTTTGATCTTTAAGCATTTGACCTGCTTGGAATTCATCTTGGTATAAAGGTCAAAATATGAATCTGCTTTCATTTTTGCTCCAAATAATGCTGGTGGTCATGGCGACATGCACTGTAGTGGCTGTGAGCTGTCTTCCTTCTTCGTCCTTGCCCCGTCTGCACTCTCAATGCCCCTGCATGTGGAAAACCTGTTCAGTTCCAGTTCCCCGTCTTCAGCACACATTCCGACGTGTGGAACTGCCCTCCTTTCCTCAGTGTGTCTCAAGCTGCTAAGTAGGCCTGAAGGGTTTTGTAAACAAATTGATCAGATCACATTTATCATTAGGATATTTTGTTTGTTTAAGAAGAAATTCTCAGAAGTGCATTTTATTTCCACAATCTGATTGACTTGGGTCTGTTGTCCATTGTATGAATACTGTTGTTCCGTATGTTTTGTCTGCTTTTATAATTATTTAAGGTAGGCGGGTAAATTGTTAGTTGGTAATGCTGGGAATTGGAAGTGATATTTGGAGATTTTAACACTTGCTTTGCAGCCATTGAGAGAAGAGGTAGACAGACATCAGCGGAGGTGCAGGTGATCTCAGTAGTACTGAGCTAGAGACCACCTTCCCTGAGTGATGCTTACAGAACATTACCTCAACACTGGCAAGATCCACTCCGCTTTCAACTACGTGTCTTATGTTCACCAAATGGACCATAGTCCAGGCTAGGAAAGAGTCTCAATAACTATCTGAAAAGGATTGAAAACATACAGAGTGTGTTCTCTGATCACAATGGGCTTAAACTAGAAAACCATAGCAAGGTACCTAGAAAAATTCCAAATTTTTGGAAATTATCACATCTAAATAATTGATTTGTCAAAGAAGAAATGACAAGGCAAATTAGAAAATTGTTTTGAACTGAAGGATAATGAAAGTACAAACTTTGAGGGCTGAAGCAAAAGAAGGGCCTGGAAGGACACTTACGGATTTAAATGTTGATATCAGAAAAGAAGAAGGGTCTGAAATCAGTGACTTAAGGTTCTACTTTATGAAAATAGAAAGAGAAGAGAATAGTAAATCCTGAGTAAGTAGAAAGAAGAAAATCATAAAAGATGAGGGCAGAGGTCAATGAAATAGAAAACAGAAAAACAGGAGAAAAAATTAACAAAGGCAAAGTTGGTTCTTTAAAAAGATTAACAAAATTGATCTAGAAAAAAGAAAAAGAACACTAATGATCACTGTCGGGAAGTAAGGCACAGTCTTCAGTCAGCTCCACCCTTGGTCGGGGGAGGTTTCTTCAGGGAGACCTTGTGAAGAAGGCTGCCGGCTGAGGGCCATTTGCCAGTAGCGCTCAAGGATGTAAGCTTTTGGTCCTGAACCCTTCTTTAAACCTTAATAGTATTTTGTTCCTTGTTAGTTCCCTGAGCACATTGCTCTTCTTTCCTTCATGCTGTTTTTCCAAGTCCTTTTTTGTCACCTCTGATTCCTTCAACTAAGGAATCATGGAGCACCTCCTTTAGCTTCCTTGATCTTTCTGCCCCCTCTATCGTCCCCTCTTCCCCAAGCCCTCTGGTTACATAATCATTCTTTCTCTAACCGGTGATGTGTGTGTGTGTTGCACTTAAGACATTTTTCTCTAATTAGCTGTCTATGTATGGGTCTTTCTCCACTGTTAGCGTGTGGAAATAGGGCTTGTGACCAAGCCCCTAGCACAGAACTTGGAACATTGTTTTTTTGAATGAATGTTCATGTGGGAAAATGTTTTGAACTCCAAATGGCTGAATTATGAATGAGCTTTAGGATTACAATTTTGTGTACCTGGCTTGAAATGCATGTTGACCTACCTAAATTGATATCAAAATTGCTTGAGGATTTTGAATATTATCCATTATTATTAGAAATATTTTACATCAGAGTATTGATCAGTTATTTTAAAGGTTGCAGAAGAAATAGAATATGTGTTCAGATTTGTTTTTATATGAAATAACAATGTTATAGTAGTTAATATATTTCATTTGGTTATCATATTGAAAGATACACTTTTATTATATATTTGTTAAGAAGTGATTAAATGAGCTGTCTGTAAATATATTTAATGCTTTACAGTCACTCATTACTATAACTTTGGTTATAAACAGTGTATTCTTTAGTTCCTGCGTCTTCAGACGCCCTCTGGTAAATATGCTTCAGAATTAATTAATAATACTATTCAGTCATTTTAGTTGTCACAGTGGTACTTGGAAGAAATATGCTTATAATCTTTGCCTCAGGGTTTCCATAAGTTCACCTCTTAAGTTTAGGTGAGTGTATTGCTTGACAATGAGGATGTTTTCTTGGTAACTTGAGAGTTCTTTAAGAGTCGAGAGTCAAGCCAGCATTCATTACTGTGTTGGTGGCATATGTTTAAGTAAAAAGTGTGACTTGACTATTTCTCTGTTTAATTTTAGCACTAAGTTTCTGACTAAAACAATCAGTATGTTTTCTGTTTATACTGAACTTGTAGCTAAATTTCATTTTACTGTTTAAACTACAGTGACATATTTTCCTTTCTCAACTTAGATAAAAGCTGTAGTGGCCCCTTTCCTCCAAGTTGAATACGTTTGGATCATTTCAATAAATTTTTCAGAAGTAAAACTGGAGAAAAATATGTTGAGGTTTTTATTTTCTTTTAGCTCCTAATAGAAAAATAGTATGTCAATGTCTTAAAACATTTTAAGATTTCAGCTGATGAAAAATCCAGTCGAAAGTAGTGCTTTTACGTATAAGATATGCCTATAAAGTAGTAAAGGCCATGTCCGTATTACTATGTTTCTAGTAACCAAACTTTTTCCTCATTTTTTCTTAGGTTCTTGATCATTACAGACCATTTTCTAAAAAGCCCGGAATTGGTAAAAGCCATGTATGCCAAAATGAGCAATCAAGAAAGGTAACCCAAAAACCAGTGTGGTTTTGAGTATTTAGCATTCCATATAGAGTATCCTGTACATGACTGAAAAACTCTGTGGTTTCTTAGTTGGCACAAAATCTCTAAATACATGTTTCTGTGTCAGTAATGGTTTTAAATTGGTTGGTTAATGTTACAACTTAGCCACAACAGGCAGTGATTTACATAGGGTTGCAGAATCCAGGTTGGTGCCATTACTCAGTAAAGGCATATTAAAAAACATTAGGAGCAAAATGTTACGCTTGTCCCTTGAATTTATAATAGTCTTCACGCAACTGTCCATTACAGCTGCATATTTGAAATGTGCTCATTTGTTCACGTCACTGGTATAATGATTTGGAATATACTCTGCTCAGTTTGTAGTTTTCCGATAGATATTTCAGACTGAAAGAAAATCAGTAGCCTTCTGTGATCTCACAGCTGTTGTGGTAGGAGGAGCACTGCCCTCAGAGTGCAGGGACCTTGGCTCTGTGCCTTGTTGTGATAGTGCTTCTTTATCTGACCGTCCCCAGGTCTTTCACCTTGTTTGGATGTAGTTTCTTGACCTGTAAAGTTAGAGGATCACAGCACTCTTTCCATTCCAGTAGTATGTGTTTTTCCTAACCGTATTGGAAATGTGGCCTTAGGAAAATAAAACTGACTCAGAAATCACAGATCTGATGACCACAAACTTTAAAAAATGTTAATCTTTTGATTGTAATCACAATTTTTATAATTGCCATGGTTTTGAAATTCTTACTATATATTTGAGTTCCACTGATTAAGCTTATGCACTTCTTTCTAGTCTTAAGTAGTGTTTTTTCTTTAACATCTTTAACAAAAAGGAAAAGTTTGTGTTTTTAAAGTCATTTTAAGTACTATGTTTATAAATCTAATGCCCTGGAGGCCACCACCACCATATGCGTGCTTCTATTTCAGAGAAAGAATTATTCGTAGTTTTTTGACTTAAGTAACATGAAGAACAGTGTTGTAAATTAGTAAATTGCTTTGCAGTAAAGAGCACCTAAATATAAGGAGAATACACAGTTTAACTGTATTTTAATATTCAAGTTTTTGTCCATATTCCTATCAAATGACCTACTTTTAAACTGATCATTACCTAACCATTTGAGGATGACAGACTAAACATTTTCTGTTTTTATTTATCAAAAAGTTGTAGCTGCTGCTTCTCTTCATGCGAGTTTCTGCTTAAATGTCACCTCCTCCCCCTCCTTTATTTTTCTTGTAGGAGAAGTGCTTTCATTTCATCACATTATTTATTATACCATATATCATGTCCTATACCTGCTTGCTATCGTATGATGCTACCATTAGATTGTTAGCTCTGTGAGGGCAAGGATTTGATCTTTTTTATTCTGTTATGATTTCCCAGACAGTGCTTGGCACATAACAGGTTAAAAAAAAGTTGTTTGAATGAAAGCATGAGTAAATGAATGAATCTTCTTTCTCATGAACAGGTTTGTCTCGTATAGTGATTAATGTAAGATCATCATCTACTGGGTTGACAACTCAGAGTTATCCCCAACTCCTCCTCCACTTGCTAGTTCATGTTGATCAGGAAGCTTTGTTGAATATACTGTCTCAGCATCTTGTGAATTCACTCTCTTGTCACAGCTCTGGTTTACCCTTATGTCATCTTTGACTGGACTTTGGTTATAGCCTTTTAAAAAATTGTGATGAAGTACACATAATATAAAATTTACCATTTTAACCATTTTTAAGTGTACAGTTCAGTAATGTTAAGTATATTTACGTTATTGTGCACCAATCTCCAGAATTTTTTCATCTCGCAAAACTGAAACTATACCCATTAAACAGCTCCCATTTCCCCCTACCCCAGCCACTGGCAACCACCATTCTACTTTCTGTCTCTATGAATTTGACTACTCTGAGTACCTCATATAAGTGGAATCATACGGTATTTGTCTTTTTGTCACTGGTTTATTTCACTTAGCATAATGTCCTTAAGGTTCATCCATGTTATAGTATGTGTCAGAATTTTCTTTTTAAGGGTGAATCATATTCTGTTGTTTGTATATATCACATTTTGCTTGTCTGGTCACCCATCGCCAGACAGTTGGGTTGCTTCCACCTTTCAGCTAATGTGAATAAAATACTGCTGTGAACATGAGTGGGCAATAGCGCAAAGTTTGATTGTTCTAATTTTTATTTCCCTTCTCCTCTGTTATCTACTCTACTACCAACATAGATCTTATCCTGCCATTTTAGTGGCATGTATAACCTGTTACAGAATGTAATTAAATTTTGTAATATGGCGTACGAGGCCCTTTATGATGTAGCTTCATTTCCAACTCCTCTCCATTCCCTCCCCCAGTCACCACATTATAACCACACAGAACTTCTCCAATTCTCCAGACCTTGCTGTAATTTCATGCTTTTGCATATGTCCTTTTCTCTGCCTGAAGTGCCCTGACCACCGCCTCTCCTCCTGGTGAATATATATACTCATGCTTTATAGGCCCTGATCAGATATTACCTGCTCTCTGTTGGTTTTCCTAGCAAAATTCTTTGCATTCCTGTCTTCAGGTTTATCATAATTACTTGCTTTTCTGCTATAATATGTGTTCTTCAAGGACAAAGACTGAATCTTGTGAATTCTCTATCTTTAACACTCACCAGAATCAGTACTGGAACACTGCTGGAACAGAAGGCTCAACTAATATCAAACACTTAGTGAAACTTGTCTTCAGGATGCTATCTAAGTTGCTACTTTAGACAGCAGATGACTCAGTCAATCGAGAGCAGATGGCCTGGCCCAGCAGGGTTCTGGGGAAGGTTGCTGTGGGAACTCTTGAGTCAAGATACTTGTCTTTGGTCAGTGGCAGTGCTGAACCTGAGGACTGCCACTGCTTCTTAATTGTAATCATTAGCATGGCCATATCTAGCTCTGCTTCCTTGTTTCATTCATGTTCTAGGGGACAAGGTGTCAAATAGTGACATGGAAATCTCGGGGCTATTGATACCTTCGAGATGTGCCTAAAAGGAGCTGCCAGGGCAAGGGAGAGGGCAAGGGAGGATATGGGGGAGAGTCCCCCAGGACCGATCGTTTCACCTGCGTCTCTTCCGGTTCATGTAATGAGCAGATTGCTCAGCTGTGCTGCTGCCTCTTTCTTTAAGGCTCCATCCTTTATTTGATGACAGCTGTCATGGTTGCTCCACTAGTGGAGTAGTTTGCAGAGTGGGATGTGCAAGATGATCTGTTGAGTATGACAGGAATATATTAGAGCATCTGCTTATATTTACTTGTTATCTAAAAAAAATAAGCAACTAAGCTTTATTAATATTTATTATCTAGTTTGACAGTTGTAGGTTATCTATAAATTACATATATTGGAGATGCAATGAAAATTTTTTTATTGATCAGAAAAGCTTGGAGAATACTAAACTAAAGCATACTGTTGCTAGATACTTGTTCCTGTGGAGCCTCTTTCCTTAACTTTTAAGTGAACTTACATTCATTGAATTTCTGTGGTGTGCTAAATGCTGAGGACACCAAAGTTGCCTGATGTACTAGTATTCAAGACAGGGCTCCTGCTTTTTAGTAGCATTATTTTGTCACTTGGGTGATAGTAATATTGTCATTCTGGAGTAACTGCATCAGTTAAAAAAACAATTTTACAGTCCCTGATATTTTGGGGGACAGCAGAGATATGCCTCTGTCCGTGCATTCCGTATGTGCATGGCCAAGAGCAGATCAGAACTCCAAGGGGGCACAGCAAGGCTTTCCAGGATGGAAGGTAGGAAAAGGGACTATTAGCCTTGGGGACCAAATATTAAGTTATAATCTTTCCAGATACAGTGAGATGTTAAGATGATATTCTAAAGTAAGACTGTGCTCTTTTCATAATGAAAATATGTAATAAGTCAGAAATTTAACGTTTAATTGACCACATCCTAAATCTAAAAAAATGTCACTTAAGAACCAGCTTCACCTCTGCTCTACATTTTATGCTATGGTAATTAGTTGCTTTTACTATGAATATGTTACCAGTGAAAACATGTAAAATGTTTTCTTTAACAGACATGTGCACAGCTTTTGTTATATGTCAGGCACTGTTCTAAGCACTTTACAAATAGTAAATCAGTCATCATATCAACCCTAGGAAATCCGTACTCTTATTGTCCCTACATTCTAGATCTGTAAACTGAGAAAGAGAGCTTAAGTAGCTTGCCCAAGGTCACAAAGCTAGGAGATGACAGAGCCAGGATGTAGTCCAGGCAGCCTGGCTCCAGAGTCACTGCTGATACCACTGCACTGTGCCACCTACAGCTGAAGGCCATTAGGGTGAGATAGCATTTGTATTATACGTAAAAAACTTGAAATACCCAACAGCAGGGGCATACCAATTGAATGCCTTTAAGAAGAGAAAGCGTTATTCTGTTTCATCTGGTTGTTTATTTCTCCTGAATGTCCGTTGACCGGTATATTCCTCTGATATTGATGTCATGTCAAGCATGGTGTTCTGGATGTCATGATCAGTCAACAAATGTTAGTTTAACGAATGAAGAAATAAATGAATGATGATCTAAGCCCTCAGTTTCATTGGGAGACAGATTTTACTGGAGATCGGTCTTTGTAGTTCATGTTTCACCTGGTATTGGCCTCAGCCAGATTTCCAGTTGCAGCAAACTTTGTCTTCAAGAAATAACAACTGAAAATATTCTGGCTCAAGATTTATACTTTTGTTTCTTGTGCCCTCTAAATTGTACATGTACACACATGGAAGCAGTTATACCAGCACATTTTTTGATACGCTTGACCACTTAGGATTAAAGGAAATGGGGCCTAAATGCAGAAAGGCACAGTGCTCTACAGAGGGGAAAAGCAGAGGCAACAAACGCTTCTTACCCCTCTGTGGTTTGTTATAGCGGCATTTCTTTGTTTTGCTTCATTTCAGTGAGTAATTTTTTTTTTTTTTAAAGATTTTATTTTTTCCTTTTTCTCCCCAAAGCCCCCCGGTACATAGTTGTATATTCTTTGTTGTGGGTCCTTCTAGTTGTGGCATGTGGGACGCTGCCTCAGCGTGATTTGATGAGCAGTGTCATGTCCGCGCCCAGGATTCGAACCAACGAAACACTGGGCCGCCTACAGCGGAGCGCGCGAACTTAACCGCTCGGCCACGGGGCCAGCCCCTCAGTGAGTAATTTTTGACACTTTGCTCTGAACAGGGCACAGTCCTATGTTCTCTAGGGGGATGCTGAGGTTAGTTAGACACAGTACCCTCTAGAGGATGCTGCAGCCTTTCTGTGAACTTCCCCAGAGAACCCCAGTAAGAAGAGGTAAAATAAGGGTATTAATGACTGTAACACAAAACACGTTTGGTAGATGTCACAGGAGACGAACAAATACAGAGCTTCTGGGACGTGGGGTGGGAGGGAAGAAGGAGCTATCACTTGTGGCCTTGGAGTAAGTAAAGACTTGATGGAAGAGGTAGCGTTTGATGAGCCTGCGTGGTAGGCAGGATTTTGCTAGCACATGTTAAGAAGAGAGTGTGGGCATTTTCTAGTTGAAAGAACAGCACTGGCAAGCACAGATTAAGGAATCTTTGGGTGTGTTTTGGAGAACATAGGGAAGTCCAGTTTGGCTGGAATAAGAGCAGTGAGAGAACACTGGCGGGAAGGCCAGGGTTAGGCTTTGTTTTGGTGACGAAAGTTTTTGGTTCATTCAGCAATTATGTATTGAGTGCCTTCTCAATACACTAGACAGAAATCCATGCCCTCAGAGAGCTTGTGTTCTGGTGGTGAGAGGGATACAAGACTAAGAAGTAAATAGAACCTCTGCCAGGTGGCGGTGCATGCTGAACTCACAGAGGCCTCTGGGATTGAGAGTCCTGCGGTTGAGGGATGACCTGGGAGCTCTGAGCTTTTTGTGTGACTGACCTGAACAGTTGGATGAAGGGCCTGATGAGTTAAAGTGCTGATGGTGTGTGTGCTGCCATGTGGTGAGCGGGGAAGGTGGGCGGAGGAGGGGACCTGGGTCTCAGCAGAAGAGCACAGAGTTCTGCAGTGAGGTAGAGGCTCTTGGGTTCCCTATGACTCCCTTTGGGCAATAATGGATAATTCTGTGTTCAGAGTTGTATGTTGCAGATTAATAGGATTGAAAAGATTAGAGTTTTTCTCAACAGGGGTATGTAATGAATTAACTTCTTTCCTGTGCATCTGGAATGGAGCTATGTGCTTTCCTTGTGAGAACTGAGAAGACAGTCGCTCAAAACGTTTTCTGTTCTATGGTTCAGATAAGGAACTTCACTGGAGAACTCTGGGGAGACACTTTGCTTCTCAGTTGGTAACACGCATCAGAATCACCCGTGGAATGCCTGGGCTATGGCCCCAACCTCCTGAAATAGAATAACCAATTGGGTTGGGGGCAATTAGATTAAAAAATGTTTGAGGATCAGTCAGTAAAATAAATACTGTATTCATTAAGGACCTACTGGTGGTCCCTGGGGCATAACGGTGAACAGTGAGACCGCAGTCCCTGCTCTTAGTTGGGGTGGGGAAGGAGAGAAGGTGCTGTGTAAATTCTGAAGCTCTTTTCTTTCTTTGTGTGTGTGTGTGTGTGTGAGGAAGATTGGCCCTGAGCTAACATCTGTTGCCAATCTTTCTCTTTTTGTTTGAGGAACATCTTTGCTGAACTAACATTCATGCCAATCTTCCTTTATTTTATGTGGGATGCTACCACAGTGTGGCTTGATGAGTGGTGCTAGGTCCACGCCCAGGATCTGAACCTGCGAACCCCAGGCTGCCGAAGTGGAGCATGCAAACTTAACCACTATGCCGCTGGGCCAGCCCCTGAAGTTCTTTTCTTGTGCTAGTTCTTTCAATTGTTGCAATTAATTGGCTCCTTCATCCTGGTAGTTTATTTGGGCAGATTACTTGGTGAGAAAATTTTGGATGCAGTCAAAATCAGTTCACATTGTATGATTCAGCAGAAATGAGAGCCTGCATTTATACAATTTGCTGGTCTCCTTTCCCAGTGAATTGGATAATATTAAGTTAAACTAGCTGCTCTTGGAAAACAGCTTTCGTACTTTTCAGATTTATAATCTTTATAGCATAGTAATTAAAACCAGAGGCTAGTGTGCCACTCACTACTTTGGATAAGTTACCTAACCTTTTGAAACTGTTTCATCTGTAAAATTGGCAAAATAATAGTAGCCACCCCGTGAAATTGTTGTGATAACTAATTGAAATGTATATAAAGCTCCCCATGCCTGGCATGTCATTATCACTCAGTAAATGTGATCTGCTGTTTCTGCTTCCATGCATCTGCTGCTATTACTGTTACTGCCACTCCTCTGATGACCTGGACTTTTTCCTCCAGGTAGCATTATTATTATGTATGAAAGGCAACATATAGCCATTGTCATTTAATTCTCAAGATCCTGTGAAATAGGTATTATTCTTGGCATTTTTCACATCGGGGATCTGAGGCTTTTTAGGTTAAGGTATTTTCTCTGGGTTACAAAGGTAGCTGGGGTGGTATTTGAACTCTGTCTGATGCCAAAATTGATGACCTTTTTCCCTCCAACATGCTAACTTCTTATATCTGTAATTTATTAAGGGGTGAATGAGATTAATTCAGCAACAACTGTTTGCCTGTATCTTGGTTAGCTTGTTGTCCAGGTTAATAAAATTATTGGTCTTTGTAGCATGCCATTCAACAAATTATTCTACACGTGGAATAGTTTAAATGTAAATTCAAAATTTGTTGGAGATGTCAGTCCTTGAATTTGAATTACAGATATTTTATTTCCAGAATTACAGAGTATTATTTCCTGTCCTGGAATGCTCCTAAAACTGACTTGCTCGCTCTTTCCCCCCTCCTTCTTTGCCCCTAACTCAGTCCTCTCATTAAAAACTTAGCCATTTCGGGATGATGCAAGAATGACTTTTTAAAAAAAATTTTTCTTATTGAGATAATGTTGGTTTATAACATTATGTAAATTTCAGGTATACATCATTTTGTATTTCGATTTCAGTGTAGATTACATCATGTTCACCACCCAAAGACTAATTACCATCCATCACCACACACATGTGCCTAGTCACCCCTTTTTGCTCTGCCTTCTCCCCTTCCCTTCTGGTAACCACCATCCAGTCTCTGTTTCTGTGTGTGTGTTTGTCGTTGTTTTTATCTTCTACTTATAAGTGAGATCATAATGATATTTTACTTTCTCCCTCTGATTTATTTCACTTAGCATAATACCCTCAAGATCCATCCATGTTGTCACAAATGGCTGCATTTATCATTTCTTATGGCTGAGTAGTATTCCATTGTGCATAAAAACCACAATTTCAAGAATGACTTTTAAAATTGTAGCCTGCATCAATTTAAGGATAACTTATAAATTGTGCTATAGAGTTTTCCCCTAAAATCCTTATGTACATTGCTGTCTGTTTTCTTAGGAAATAGGAATTATAATCTTGAGGACAGAGTATGTAACTGTTTAATCAGAAGTGAATTAGAAATAGAATGCAGATGACAGCCAGAAATTGAGAAAATATAGAAGCTTGACTCTGAATTGAGTGTGTGTGTGAGCCTGAGGCAGCCCGAGTGATGATTTCTGGGTTAAAGGAAGCGAGACTTTTCACACTGATGTGTAATGATTTTAGACAGCTAGTCTCTGACCTCTTTGTCTGGGTCTTTCTTGCTTTTGCATCCTTCACCCCTGAGTGAATAAATCAATGACTGAATAGCATTTGTCAGACCGCTTGTATCCTGTTATGTTTTCAAGGAAGTATTTAGTGTAGTTCCCCCACAGTAGAAAGAAGTGAGACAGTCCACATTATATCCTAGTTTCTGTGACCACGTGGTACATTTCAGAATACGTATGTCTTTTGGCATAGAATGGGATAGCAAATGTAATGTACAATTAAAATAAATGATTTTGGAAAAAAAATTCCTACTTGAATTATGTGTCCTATGTGTGATTCCTTTATTTTATGGAAAGGGTAGTGTTTGATGGTGGCTAGAAGTAGAGGGAGTTGGAGAGTCAGGTGAGGACTCCGGCTGGGAGGGCCCCTTATACCAAACTAAAGAGTTTTGGGACCTACTCCTTAGCCATGGGAGCCATTAAAAGTTTTTATTGGTAGGTAATATAAGGATCATTTAATGAAGTGTAATTTATTCTCAGATAATATTTAAGCTTGGTTTGTATTTTTATACTTTAAAGATTCATTTCTGATTTTTTCGCTTTTTTCCTTCAAAGTCACTCACTATCCATCTCATTAGCTCTCCCGTCTTATAATCACATAAGAGTATAGAGGTGCATCCAGTGAGCCAGGGAGAAGTCTGAGGCGAGGACTGCCTCTGGGAGAATTTGTAAAGAAGGCAAAATCTGCTTTTACGTTACCTTTAGCTCCAGCTCCCAGGTTTCCCTCAGTTAATTTCCTCGGACCTCAGGGCTTCCCTGCTGCTGCTGGACAGCCTTGATTGCCGCTACCCTCTGGACTGTTTTCTGTCCTCACCCTCACATGACTCCTTCAGGATCTGCCCATCGTTCAAGACCTGTCCCCGGTGTTTGGTCCTTTCTCCAGTTAGGACCCACCTCGTTCCTCTTCATCCTGTTTTGAGTAATAGTCCACTAGGTACTGAATTCCGTAAAGCCAGGGATCATGGCTTATGCCAGTAATAACTGCCAGATTATGCTAATTTAGAAGGAATATTTTTAGAACAGACATTTGGGTTCCTTTTGAATCACACTTAATAGGTGACATCCTCCCTAGCATTCCCAGAAAGTCATCCTGCATGGGGAAAGTGGAAAGCCTGGCTTTATGGCCCGAGAGTACCCTACTCATCTTTAAAGATTGTATGTGAATAAGGGAACACAAAAAATCCTAATATTGAACTCTGTGGTTTTTAAATATGCTCAATTGAGGGGATTATTTGTTTGTTTTATTTTGGATTAATAATTGTTAGAAGAAATCTGAGGTTTTAGGAGTTTTGAAAATTGCTAAGATCTGTGGGTGATTTTTCCAGACTGATGAACTTTCCGATCATTTGGCCAAAATACAGGAAGAGTTAAGTATAGTTTTACTTTTTACCTGAAGCAGTAAACGATTCCTGTTTTTCTTTTGGTAACAAATGCTCATGCCTAATGTAAGTGTATTTTCCCCCATTTGGTGTAAGCAGTTTAGATATTCATACCTTTCTGGTATAGAAATAAATGAGAATTACACATATAATCCCAAGTGAAAATGTAATTTGAGAAACGTCCTACTTGCTCTGTGCTGGATAGATTGCCTTATGTATGATTCGTTTTTTTTGGGAGGAGGAAAGATGTTATGGAATAGAGGTATTTATGTGATAATTTAAATATTTATGTAGAAAATGGCATAGGTTTGGTCTTCAGATTTGTGTTTTTGTAAAGTAAAATAACAAAGTGCAAAAGCCAGCCTTCATAAGGAAGACAGTAAAATGAGTGGAAAGCACCTGGCCCGGGAGTCAGAGATTGAATCCTGTACTTGAATCCTGACGTGGCAGCTCAGTATGTGTGACACTGGGCAAGGAAATTAACCTCACTAAGCCCTGTTTACCCATCTTTAATGTGAGGCTAATGGCAGTGCCTGCCTGATGGAGTTTTGGCGTAGATTCAATGAGATAATGTGTGTAAAATGCTTAGCTCAGTTGTAAGTAGTGAATAAATGTGAGCCCACTTAACTTTGCTGTTGTTATTGTTGTGGATGTGTTGTAAAACGTAATCTGACTGCGTTTCTGAAACGTTGAATTATTTCCATGCTCGAAGTAATGGGTGTAAAAGGTGCTTGTTTCTGTAGCCAAGTCACATCTAAGAAATCAGAATTTTCAAAAGAAAGGTGATTGATGAAGATTAATTTTATTCACAAGAAATATGTTTTCCCTAGCTAGACATTAGAAAAGTAAGGAATAAAAGTAAAAATATTTTCTTAAAATGGTCTCTAAATATTTTTAGCATTGTACAATTTCAATATTAAATATTCATGTAAAAATCTTTTGTGTTTTACAGGGTTACATTGTTAGATCTTATAATAGCCAAAATAGTGGGGGATGAGCCATTGACCAAGGATGACGTCCCTGTGTTTCTGAGCCATGCTGAATTGATTGCAAGCACTTTTGTGGATCAGTGCAAGGTTGTGTTAAGATTGACCTCTGAGCAGCAAGCTGATGATGAGGTAAGAAGACAGATTCCATGTCTCCGGTGAGAGAGAGAACAAGGAGATTTTCTAACTCACCTAGGTCCTCTATGGGAATTCTCTTTTAAATGCTTTAAAAAATATTACATAAGTAACATATCTGTTACGGACTGAATGTTTGTGGCACCCCCTTTCCAAAATTTATATGTTGAAAACCTGATGCCCAAGGTGATAGTGTTAGGAGTTGGGTCCTTTGGGAAGTGATTAGGTCATGAGGGCAGAGCTCTCATGAATAGGATTAGCACACTTATAAAAGAGGTGCCAGAAAGATTCCTCTCACCTTCCACCATATGAGGACACAATGAGAAGTCAGGCGTCTGCAACCTGGCAAAGGCCTTTCACTAGAACCCGCCATGCTGGTGCCCTGATCTTAGACTTCCAGCCTCCAGAAGTGTGAGAAATAAATGTTTGTTGTTTATAAGCCACTCAGTCTATATTTTGTTATAGCAGCCCGAATGGACAAAGACTGTGTCCTTATTTTAGAACAGTTAAAAATAAAGATAAGGGAAAACAATGCCCTTATTCTTACCATCCAGAGTTAATGATTTAAAGAAAAATTCTAGTTAGTATATTTTTCTAGGCAGATAATATCAAATATATGCATGTATACATACACACTTGCACAAATATGTATATTAAACATGACATCATTTTATGCTATCCATTTATAAGTTCCTGTTTTTTCTTCTCCTGAATGTAAGCTCTGTGAGGGCAGAAGTTTTGGCAGTTATGTTCTTAGTACTATGTACGTAGTAGGCACTTAGTGAATATTTGCTGAAGGAATAAACAAACAATACATTGTGAATGTCTTTTAAAAATGCCATTGTAGAGGCCAGCCTGGTGGTGTAGTAGTTAAGTCTGTGCACTCTGCTTTGGTGGCCTGGGGTTCACAGGTTCAGATCCCAGGCATGGACCTACCACCGCTTGTCAAGCCATGCTGTGGCAATGTCCCACATTAAAAAAACGGAACAAGATTGGCACAGATGTTAGCTCAGGGCCAATCTTCCTCACCAAAAAAAATAAAGTAAAATAAAAATATGCCATTGTAGCATTCTAAGTAAACAATTTACCATAATTTATTTGTCACACTCTCGGTAGTTGGACATTTAGGTTGTTTTTATTTCTGTTTATTATAATTGGTGCTGTAGTATATGTCTTTGTAGTTACATCTTTGTACATTTCCATAGTTACTAACCCAGAATTTAGAAGTGAAATTGCTGAGTATAAGAGTATATCCAATTTGAAGGTTTTGGTACATATTTCTAAATTGCCTTCCAGAGAGTTTTTTTCTTCTGTCCTTACAGGAGATTCCCAATCATACACCATCCTGGTTAGCACCTTAAGTATTTTTTTTATTCCTCCAGCCTACTCTAAATCACTTAGGTCTTTTCTTTACTAAGGGGTTGAAAGCTAGCTTACATTCATTCTATTGCCCTCCTTCTCTTAAGAAATTCTCTTTATTTTTGTCTATTCCTTCTTCTGTCTTAAAGTTAGAATTCTTCTTTCTCTGGAATACTACTCAGCAGTAAAAAGGAATGCACATCTGATACAATGACAAAGATGAATCTTAAACGTACTGAGCGAAAGTAGCCAGACAGAGAACATACTGTATGATTCCATCTCTGTGAAATTGTATAGCAGGCAAAACTTATCAATAATAACAAAGTAGATCCGTTGTCACCTGGGGCTGGGGGTGGAGGGGTAGAATTGATTGCAGAGGGACATGAAGGAACATTTTGGGAAATAGAAATGTTACACATGGCTGTGTACATCGACACGCCTCTGTATCGTCCACTTAAGATGGGTGCATTTTATTGCATGTAAATTATACCTCAGTAAAGTTGATTTAAACATGTTCGAAAACATAATAGAGAAGTCGTCTCTATGCTGATAGGAATGATAAGTAGAGGGACTCTCTTTGGCAGATAGGTGGGAATAGGCGAGAGGAGTTGCCCTTTGACAGGACCGCCCGCCGTCTCCAGATGAGAAGGTGGGGAATGTGGACACTGATCTGTAGCGTTTGCTAGAGAGCTGTGTGTGATCCTGTGAACTTACGTCGTTATGACTGTTCTACCATGAAAGTGTATTTCCTTCTTTGTGAATTTGCTTTTTTTTCAAGGTTACTCTGTTACTGATTTTCTGTGCTGTGTCATAAAGACTGCGTTAGGTCTCACTGATCAGGCCAGAATTTTAGTTTTTATTGCTGTGATAGAGGAGGGGAAGCTCTTCCCTCACGGGCTCCTCTCCTTTCTGGAGATAGGTTTGCCTCTGTTTCCAGCAGGAGGAGCAGTGAGCTGTGCTTCAAAAAAGTTTTAAAAATGAATTGTCTAGGAGACAGAGAAAAGGAAGTAAAACTTAATACTTGTTAAATCACAACTTTAAACTTTTTCAAGGCACGTATATTTATAGTATAGATGATTTCAATATTGTATTAAGAAGTTATCTGATGTAACTTTTTATATTTAGGAAAATTTCTATTTTTCCTTCAAAAAGTTTTTTTTCTAAGGTGGGAGAAATTATTATATATCAATAGATGGAAAATTAGATGGTTTCTTTTGAAAAGCCCAAATAGTTCACTTTTTGAAAAGTCACTGATCTAGACACTCATGACTTGTACATATTAATATGTATGTGTTACCCTTGAAGTTAGGAAAAAAAAAAACCTGCAGTAGTTTTTGAGAAAACCTCTTAGCTCAGTATTTAACTATCCATGTGCCCGGCGATGGACTGGACCGGCCTGTCCCAGCTTCTGACAGTCAGTTGTGACCTATTCAGAAATCTGTGAGCTGCTTCTTAAACTCTTGGTAGCTTGAAATCAGCTCTGGTGGAAGTATTTATACCATGGAAATCAGCAAATGCTGCACACCAGGGCTTTTCACTCCTGTCTCCTCCTCCCTGCTCCCCACAGCCAGTTTATCAGCAAACCACTGCATTTACTCATTTGTGATATTTTTAGGACAAGATATCCAACACAGTTCTCATAAGGCTGTGACCAAAAAATCAGAATGAAAATAGTTGTTTTTGTAGCATCTGTTTTTTAATTTCTATAATTGATTAACTTTAAAATCCTGAGATTTAATTCATGTGCTCCTTAATAGTCTCAGGTTCTTGTGTGGGCGTACATGTTTCTGTCTTTTGGGTTGTTTTTGAGTACTTGTTCCAGCTTTTGATAAACTTTTGTCGGTTCTAGTATGCTGCTGTGTTAAGATTTAAGATTTCGTTCAGCTTTGAGTCTCAGTCTTGTCACTTGGGGTGAGCCTTGCCTTTCTTCTGAAAGTTAAGGAATTTTGTTTGCTTTGTATTTTCTTGTATCCACATATTATGAGAATTGTCCACGGGTTGTGGGTTTTTTATTCTGTTTTACTCCTTGCCTCTCTAACTTAAGTTGTATCTAGTATATAGTAGGTATTTAATAAATATTTGTGCAATAAGTTAAAGAGTATTCTTTTATTCCACATACTGATAAGGGATTAAATTTTTGTATTGTGCAAATAATATTTGCTTTGTTGTAAAAATAATACTTTAAGCCAAAGTAAATGAAACAAAAAGTTAGGAAGTCCTCTTTTTGCCCAGCCTCCATCTATTTTCTATCAATATATCAGCATATACTTTTTTCTTTTCCTTCCAAAGGTTTTTTTGTATATTTACACCTATACATTTTTGTTTCCTTTTTTGAAAAAAATACTATATACTCTATTCTTCAACTTCCTTTTCTCACTTACTCCGATGTATCTTGTACATCTTTCCACTTTAACACATGTATGTATAGTCATCTCATTCTTTTTAATAGCTGAACAGTGTTTCACTATGTAGATGCTTCAGAATTTTTTTCGTTTATTCTCTATAGATATACATAGCAGTTGCTTCCAGCTTTGGTTTTTTAAAAACATTCACAAATAATGCTACAGTGAATATCCTTGTACAGATATCTTTGCAATTTTGGACAATCAAGTCTGGTAGTATAAACTCCTCCAAGATAAATTGCTGAGTCAGAGTATGTTTATTTAAGACTTTGGGAGATACTTCTAAGTGACACACCAAGAGAGTATGGGTCTGCAACCCTCCACTAATCTGATTTAATTACTGTTTGTCTTTAACTTTTTTTAGTGGCCAGTGTGTTAATTTGTTTTCCATATTAGATTACCTTTTAAAATACTCTATTAATGAGCATCTTCAGAAAATTAATCTTTTTGTCATATATATGGGAAAGTTTTTTTGCCATAGTTAATTTTTTGTTGAATTTATTCATAGTATTCTTAGCCTTTTAGAAATTTTTTGTCTGTTTTTAAGCTAGTTAAGCTTATCAATTTTATCCTTATGGCTTCTTAATTTTTTTAACATTTAATAAAACCTCCACTTAGATTGTAGAAATATGCACCTGTATCTTCTACTTCTTTCTGTCCTTTGTCCACATTTTTGATTAACCTAGAATTTATTTTTGAGTAAGGAGTGAAGGTTAGATCCAAATGAATTATTTATGTCTTTTGACTATCCGAGATTATATAATCTTTGGAGGAAGACTGCTTGTGTTCGAATCTTGATTTCTTCTGTTAGTATATGATCTTGGAAAATTTGCTTACCCATTCTGTGCCCCCGTTTCTTTACCTGTAAAATGAATTTATTTGTTTATTTCTTTTTGGTGAGGAAGATTGTCCCTGACCTAACATCTGCTGTCAATCTTCCTCTTTCTTTTGCTTGAGGAAGATTGTCCCTGAGCCAACGTCTGTGCCGGTCTGTCTCTGTTTTGTATGTGGGACACCGCCACAGCATGGCTTGATGAGCAGTGTGTAGGTTTGTGCCCAGTATCTGAACCCACCAACCCTGGGCCGCCAAAGTGGAGCACGCAAACTTAACTGCTACACTACTGGGCAGGCCCCTGAGTTGTATTTTAATACAAGCATTTAGTATACTGACTGGTACATAGCTTAATGTTCCCTAAATGTTAGCTGTTAATTATTGTATTAATATCATTTACTGAATAATCTCATCCTTGTCATTAACTTTAATGCTATGTATATCATATATTAAATTCTTATATATGTACTTTTATCAAGAGACACTTAATGTCTGGTTGTCTGGTTTTTTTGATGTTACCACTTGTTAATGGTTATTACCTAAATCCATTAATTCTTTAGGGATTGCAAAATGTTGGTATTTTGACTCTATCATTCATTTTTCATTTATTAGCTGGAATATTTTATAGAGAGAAACTTGTCCTAATCAACTATTAGGTTATACAAGGTACATTGTGATTAAGAAAAGCAGAATGAATGCTTGATCTCCCTCCCCCGCCATTACCAATCTTTAAAGTAATGACTCAGTTTTGTGATATCATCCGAAGATGATGAGTGAGTTGTTTTGTTTTGATTTAATCATCATTATGAAGTTGCGACTTTAAAACCACTTGCTTTGCTTTCAGCCCCTTTTAGCTGTAGTTCTTCCTAAAGCTCTCGTGTTCCGTTGCTGGCCAGTGGGAGCCTCTTCAGGTTGCTTGATTCCTTCTGACGTGACCCTGGTAGTCTCTGATAGCTTCCTTCCTATCTCGTATGACAAGATGTCCAGGATCATCTTGTATGTGCCCTGCCTCAGACCTAGAACCAACCAGCCATTTCTTGAAGGAGAAATGGTATCCAGAGATGACAGTCTGGGCAACTACCCATTTAACAAAGGAGGACGCTGAAGCCTTGCAAAGTTAATGGATTTGCTCAAGAGTCTTTTAGTCATGGTACTAATTTCAGACTCCTAATGTAGATATTTGCCCCTAACTTTTTAACTAGCAAGTGAAAACTATTAAATAAAATTAAAGATACAAGGCATTAAACGTATGTTGTTTCTTGCTGTTTATTCGAGATTTTAGAATGCTATGTTAAAATATTACCTTTAAGTCTTTTAATTAGATAACAATAAATGCACATCTAGAATTAACCAAAGAAAGTAATTTATCTTTCTTTTGAAGAATGTTATCCTTACGACCTAAATTTATAGCATCTGCCACATTGTGTCAAATAATCTGTACTTTAAAAATGAGGTTCAAAATCTGTACAAAAATTGAATTTTAAAATTTTATTTAGATTACTTAATGCTGTGTAGTTTCTTGATCATGTAGTCTGATGGTAAATTATTTAGTAGTTATGTGAACTAACATTTTCAAATTAATATTATCTTTTCCAGCCTACCAAGATACTGCATGTAAGTTTGTATTTATCTGGAAATAATGCAAGTTCTTGCAGCCAGAGTTCTTTCAACCACAGCATTTTACAGGATTCCTGTGGACAAGAAATTAATGTAGTTCATGGGATATTTGTATCTTTAAAGTAGAACTTGCTTGCTGGGAAGGCTTTAAAAAGAAAGTATTTGCATAAATGTTATGTACGTAGCTAGTAATTTTGAACATTTATTCCACTGTTGGAAGGTATTTTTGCTTGAGTAAGAACTTTTCTGGCTCTTCACTCCAAGAAGACACATAATGACACGTAATCTTGCATTCTTGATGGCAGATGTCTGCTGTTAGTGAAAATGATTGTGCATGTGCATATTTAATACTTCTGTTTTTGTTCTTGATAGTTTCGTTCTCTCTTTAGATGTGTTACAAGAACTGACTCTTTAGTATTTATGTTGTCTTTTCTTTTCAGGAGGCACTGGCTACAATTAGGCTTCTCGATGTCCTGTGTGAAATGACTGCTAATACAGATCTGCTTGGCTATCTACAGGTTTTTCCTGGCTTGCTGGAAAGGGTGATTGGTGAGTGAAATATAACATGTTATTATTTTTAATTAAGAAATCTTTGACTTGTACTGTAATATAAGTCTAAACACACATCTTTAATTTTCGGTGTATTAAGATATTTTTTTGAATATTTTTTCTTGTCAGGAATCATGGTATTTTGGGAACAGCTCAAGCTTTTCCCACTTCTCTGCTGTTTAACTCAGGATGCCTGATGAGTAGATGAGAATGCTAATGCCTGTTACACAGAGTGTCCATAGTGGATGTTTCATCAATAGTGGTTGTGTTGGTGATGGGGGGCTTATGATGATGATAATGCTGATTTTTATATTACTATAGTATTACCAAATTTGTTAGTAAATTTTTCCTAATTACGTTTATGGGGCATCAAGAATAATGCCTTACGCATAGTAATTATGGTTTCGAGTCTTACAAGAAAACTGTTTTAAACAAGAAGCCATTGTTTGAAACATTACCATCTTTGCTAAAAAGCTGTTTGCAAAATAATTCGAGTCGAACCCTTTGCTTGTGGCTAGCCATGCTCATGGTGTTGCTGCTCACTGTTGGCTATTTTTTCTTTAAAAAAGATTATATTTATTCTGGAGACCCATATGCTAAGAAAGATGGATTTGTATCTAGATGGGTAGATGAACGAGCTGTGCAAGATGTTTAGAATCTCATATCAGTGTTTTATTTTGAATGCAGTGCTTTTAGTGATAATTAAAATAAAACATCGCAATCCTGGGAAACTGAATCATTGTGCAAAAAGCCTGCATTTGGAGCCAAGGCAGACATGGGTTGTCATCCCAACTGCCAAATTACTAACTTCTCTGAGCCTGGTTTATTCGAGACAAAATTGGGAAAGTGATATCTGCCCTTGATAGGTTTGTTGAGAGGGTTAAATGGGATAATGGGAAACATTTAAATACGACTTCTGGAAGATTGTCTGTTTTCATAGGCTGCCTGGAGGCATTTCATAGAGTATAACAACATTAAGTTGTTTCTTCTGAATGTAGCAAAAACAGATCTATGGAGAACACATGCTGCCTTCTGATCATCAAGACAATGAGAAAAAGTCAACATGCTTTTTGGTTTCTGTCGTATGGCTCATGACGGATAGGTGTTTATTTTAGACTTAGCTGACTATAGTCATCACATGAGTTCCTTCATAGAGAAGTTGGAATTGGAAACCTTTTTCTAAGAAAGATGGTGGAAAATTTTTAGCTAACTTTTCTTTGTGGGTAAATAGAAAGTCCATGTTGGGATAATCAATATGGCTTATCTCCCCAAAACCAGAATCATGAAAAATTTTAAAGAAAAAGCATAAGAGCCTTCTAATTATTATTTAAAGAAAACTTTCAGTATTCTACCTTTATTTTATTTTAATCCATTAAAATGAATTAGATTTGTTGGTGGAAAACTAGTACAAAATACTGAAAATTTTTGTATGGAATACGAAGTTTATTCTTGTTGTTATAGATCTTTTACGACTGATTCATGTAGCTGGCCGTGATACCACAAACATCTTTAGTACCTGTGGTTGCATAAAAGCAGAAGGTGATGTCTCAAATGTGGCCGAGGGGTTTAAGTCTCATCTCATTCGTCTGATTGGAAATCTGTGTTACAAGAATAAAGATAACCAGGACAAGGTAAGATTATTTCTTAGTATGTATCATACATATATAGCTTCATTTAGGATACAATATTTAGAATTTAGAATACATTTACTTTTTTGCAATCAAAGCTTGAGGTGCTTAGAAAGTAGCTTGAGATATATGTATATGTATATATTCCCACAGATAAACGTAATATGTAATATTTGTTTGTATTAAGGTTTGTATTTTTCTAATTTTGCTTTGTATTCGTCATTAGTGTGTTTGAGGCAGTCTCTCTTATAAATTATCAATACTTGTCCTAACCTGTGCTTTAAAAATGCTCTTATATCATGTAAAGAACAGTCAGTCAATAAAAACAGATGTTTCAGGAGCCTAGAAATTTTCAAACAAATAGTAGACACTTAATAACGGTAATTATTATTGACCATTATCTTAAGAAAAAACAAACAAACCTTACATCTGTGCCCTACATTTATGGATGATAGCATCCTAAGTGTTTTCTTCTAGGTATCTTGAAATTTTTTTTTTTTTTGGGGAAGATTAGCCCTGAGCTAACTACTGCCAATCCTCCTCTTTTATCTGAGGAAGGCTGGCCCTGAGGTAACATCCATGCCCATCTTCCTCTATTTTATATGTGGGACACCTACCCCAGCATGGCGTGCCCTGCGGTGCCATGTTCGTACCCGGGATCCAAACTGGTGAACCCGGGGCCACCAAGAAGCGGAACGTTCGAACCTAACCACTGCACCACCAGGCTGGCCCCATTGAAATTTTGAAATGAATATTTAAGTATTAAATCTTTGGAAACTCAATAGACTGCCATTAGAAACCTCTTTTGTGCTGAATTAGCTTAGAGGTAATTATATTGATAATGTGGAAGGGCGATAAAAAGGATGGCAGGAGAATTGGACTACATAATTCACATTAAACTAGCCTGCCCCTATCTTCTTAAGAGTTTTACTTTGGATGGCATTTGTTTTGCTTCATCAAATATTGAATATATGTGTGGCAGAATATAGTTTTCCAGGACGACTACAAAATATCTGTCATTCTGCATGTATTCCTGCAGTATGACTTTGCCAACCCCACCCCCATTATGGATTGGCATTTATCTCTCCGTCCTCTTGAATCTGGATGACTAAAGCCCTGTGACTGCTTTGAATTATAAAATATGGTGGGAGTGATCCTGTACCATTTTTGACAGAGCCCTTGACTGGTCTGGCAGATTCTATTTCCAGCCTCTTAGAAGCCAGTTGCCATGTAGAAGTGCAGGTGAGATCACCATGCCATGAATTGCCATGTTCACGTGAAGAAGCCTTGGAGGATGTGATGTGGTGAGGAGAGAGAGACTAGTTTAAGAAACCAAGGCACCAGATGTGAGCCAGAAGCCATTTTGGAAGTTCTTTAGATAGTTTCTCAGTTCCTTAGTTCTAAGCTCAGTTCCCTAGTTGCTCGGCTAATGCCACATGAATCAGGGACAGCCTGCCCTGCAAAGCCCTTTCTGAATTCATGACCCATAACATTGTAAGAAAGAGTAAAAAATTGGGGAAAAAAATAGGTTGTATAGGTTCTGCTTGTATTAATGGCTCTGTAAGCTATTTTTGGACTGATCTTCCTACAAATAATAATTATAAACTCTGAACAAAAGACAGCTATGTGAAGACACTCAAATTTGACACAAACAGGCAGATTTTGGAGTCGAATCAACACTTGGAAGAAGGGAATTGCACACGGTGTGCCATGCAGGACAGTTAACATTGATTGAAAATCTGCAGTCCTTTTAGCTTAAAGAATCAAAGAACAGTTTGGAGCAGCCACAGCTATTGGAAAGTGAGAGAGGGAATCCTGGAAAGGAGAAAGCAAGCCCCAAATTCTGTGTGCCACTTACCTAAATCCCTACTGATGCCCACATCACGCATGCAGGGGGCAGGCTTTGAACAGCTAAGTGATGGTTAAAATAATTGTACTGAGATTTGAGCTGCCACCCTAGTATTTACAGTTTAAGTTCAAGCAGTATAATTGCCTGCTAAAACAAAAATATCAACATTCTTTAGAGGAATATAACAGAATGCAGAGTTTCCACATCATAGCATTTACATTGTCCAGGATACAAGCCAAACTTACTTGAAACACAGGAAAATATGACCCATTCTCAAGAGAAAAAAGATAATCAACAGAGACTAACTGTGCAGTGACACACATGTTGAGTTTGGCAGACAAGGATTTTAAAGTAGTTATAATTATACTCAAGAATGTAAAGGAAAATATGCTTCTGATGAATGAAAAGATAGCATATCTCAGCAGAGAAATAGAAACTCTAAAAAAAGGAACCAAGTGGAAATGCTAGTACTGAAAGATACAATATCCAAAGTAAAATGCAAAAATTGTACTGAATGAGCTTAACTTAATAGAGATGACAGTGTAAAGAGTCAGTGTACTTGGAGAGAGGTTGATAACTGGAATAAATCCTGTGGGACGTGGCACAGAACAAATGCCAGATAACTTGCTCTTTTATTATTCATATATACCATTTCGACGACTCCTCATCTTCAGGCAGGTGTGAGTGGAAGATTACTAATCCCATCCTTGGAAAGTTACCGGACTGATTTTTCTAAGAGAAAATTGATAGAGAAGAAAACACTTTACTTTTTTAATGACTAAGACTGCCTTTCTTGAGGGGCACAAAAGGTGGTTTTTCTTTTGTTTAACTATTCTTTTGTTGCTAATTTGGATTGGCCTCTTATAGGAACAAAATGTGGTAACCCCTAAAAGGCTTATGAAATAGCTCGCTGAAGTCAGGATCAGATTGCGTCCTAAGTAAATATCGAGTGTGCCCAAGTGCTGTGTGGAGAGGTCACTGGGGCTCACAGGATGTCGGTGGTGTGTCCTTCCCATGTGCAGTTGCTAACAGCAGTGCCGATTTCTGAGCAAACACTCTCGCAGGTATGAAGGAGTTCATTCTTTGAGTATAAGAATTCCTCTGCTTTTCCTATTTTCTTACCTATGCCAACAAAAGACCCTAACCTGAAAATGTTACCTCTGGAGTTTTTTCTCTTTCCAAAGAATCTCACACAACATCACAATCTCGTCCTGGATGTACTGGAAACGTCCTTATTCTTGTAGCCAAATCCTGATCCAGGTGCGTGTTATAGACATTGGCCTTGTTGTTGCTTCAAGCAATAGAGTTCACTAGCACTCAGATGACTTTAGTTATAATTTTGGAGAAATGGCTGATGATTTGGCAGGTCTTTATCACCAGGCTTAATTCTCATTGTATTGTCTAGGTGAATTGTCGCACTTCTACCCAGATTAGGACCTAGTGGGAATATGGGTTCTGTCTGCTCTAAAATTAAGATCTGAGTTAGGGGATTTTGTATCACATAGCCTAATAGAGTTCATCCTTCACCAAGAGGGAACAAGGGACTGATGATTTCTTTAGTGTCTCCTATGTCCCAGCATTGTACCTAGTGACTTACAAGTTCTGTCAACTTTAATCTTTGCATCAGCCCTGCAAAACAGGTTCTGCTAACCACATTTAGGGAGAGGCCATCCACTTAGTGAGTTGCAGAGTCCAGAGTGGAATTTAGATTTGTCTGACTGTGAACTCCTGGGCCTGTGCTTTCTCCCCTGTACCATGGTGCCTCTCATTTGGGAGCTTTCCAGTGGTTTGTAGGAAGAGGTTTAAAATAGACCGTGGGGGCCGGCCACGTGGCATAGTCGTTAATTCCGGTGCACTCCACTTCGGCAGCCTGAGTTCATGGGTTAGATCCCTGGTGCAGACCTACACCACTCATCAAGCCATGCTGTGGTGGCGACACATATACAAAATAGAGGAAGATTGGCACAGATGTTAGCTCAGAGCTAATGCTAATCTTCCTCAAGCAAAAAAAAAAGAGCAAGATTTGCAACAGATGTTAGTTCAGATCTCATCTTCCTTACCAAAAAAATAAATAAATAAAAATAAAAAATAGACTTCCTGAAGGTCTTCAGACTGCAGCTGCTGGAGGCTGGTGATTCAGGATCTCCTTGGCTAGCCAGGCTCCGTCTTGGTTAAAGTCTGGCACTCTGGTGGTGCTCACATTTCTGTCTCTGATTCATCCATTCATCAAATGTGAATGTTCCCAGCCTTGGGGATGCTTTGATAGATACGACAGACAGACGTCTCCTCCTGTGAAGCTTCCACTCTAGGATCACCTAGGGGCCATCCTTGGCTCTTTGAACCCAAATCCCGAAATTATTGACACACTTTTTCCTAGAATATTTGTGTACTACCTGATTGCTCTGAGGTTTGATCAGAGCAATTTAAGCCCATTTACACCCAACTGAGTCTCTGTCATTATCTGTGTGACTTCATTCTTTACAGTGAGTGTGGTGACCCCTGCTGGATAGCACCCCTTAGAGTTTTGTGGCCCTTTCCCTGTTGCAAAGTTGTTTTCATCTGTATTAGTTCATTGGAGCCTATGACAGCTCTGTGGAAAAGGCTGAAAAGATATCGTCATTTTGTAAATGAGGAAACCAAGGCTCAGAGAGACCAAGTGTGATTTAATTCAGCCAGCATTTATTGAATGAAAACTACTGTGTCTGCATGCTCTGGAGAAGTCAAAGTCGCCTTAGTAGGGGAGATCGCATGGGCTCTAGTACCTCTAACAAAAACCCTTGAGGTTAGGCCTGTTGCAGAGGAGCAGATGAGCGATGCGGTCCTCTGGGCTGGCTGTGCCAGGAGCAGTCCTCTCCAAGCAAGGACAGGAGCTGGACTGCACAATAGTAATAGGAAGGATGATAATCACCCTTTCCATTTGTGTCATTGGGCTGTATGTAAGAGATTCAAGGTGCCTGGCCCCTGATTGATAATCTGCTCAGAAATTTATTTACCTAGTCTTCCCATGAAGTCTTGAACTCTAAGTCTAAACACATGATGGATTGTAGTGTTTCCTGAATTGTAAAGGAATTGCTAGACTTCCCTTTCCCAAGTCATGATGGGGAGGTGCTCTTACCTTGTTTTTGTGCTCAGCTTACATAGTATTTCCTTGCTACATCTGTGGTGATTAGTTTACTTTTAAACCTTTGTGGACCTGAAATGGAGATTGTTTTGGTTTCTATTCTAAGAAGCACATGGGTATTAATGCTGTAAACCTGAAGAAAGCATTCTTTGGCTTCTTCTTTGTTAGAATAAGGAATGTATGTTTACTTTTTTTCTTCCCCATTCTTCTTTTCTTCACTGTTGTCATAAATTCTTTAAGTGAATGCTTTATTAGAAGAAAACCAAACTTTTTTTCATAGAGCTAAATATATTTTTCAAAATGGATAGGCAAGTGATCTAATTTATCTGCGTTCATTTTCCTCCTGAAAAAATTTTGTTGACTAAGATGGGCCATTCAGTGTTCTGACTATTGAATCCATTCTGCCAAAGATTTGGTGGAAATGCTGTTCAGTTTCTTCTCTTCCTCCTCTTCCCTGATAGAAAACATTCCTCGCGTTCACACATATGGTTGATCCCATGTGTTCAAGCATATGCACATATAAAGCTGTCACTATAGGCATAACTTCATTTAAAAATGTACTGTATGGAAAAAGTCAACACGTAAAGACAATAAACTGTTTGGCCACTCCAATTCAGAATTATTATGAAGGGGGCTTCATTTATATACTTAAAAAAAATCTTTGTGATACATTTTTCATTAAAATGTTTTGCCCATTGTGTTATCCCCAATATCTGCATTGTACCTGCCGCATAGTAGGTATTCAGTATATTTTTCTTGAATGAGAATTTTTAAAATATTTGTTGAGTGTATACTACATACTGAGCACAGTGTTAGGTTCTGAAAATGTAAAGCAAGTAAGACATAACCCTCCTCTTCAAGGAATCTATATTTTATATTAATTATATTAATTATATTTTATTTATATAATTTATTTTATAAATATATTTTATAAATATATTTTATTATATTAATTTATTTATATAATTAATATAATTATATTAATTATATTTTATAAAATTTCCTGACTGTATTTGCAAACAAAGACATGTAGGAAAAATAACTTTTTCAAATGAAAATTAATGTTCCTCTTAATTCTGGGTTCTGTAATTATTTTTGAACATCTTTTATGTTTAGGATATATTTGAATATATTCTAACTTAGCATAATTTGCCTTATTTTTATTTGAACTGTCTATATCTGTATTTTAGACTGTAAGAACATTTATATAGTGTAATATTTGCAAGTAATGAAAAAATATTTTTTTAATCTGAAGTTTAGTCTTTCTAGATCTGAGTGCACTTTTTAAAATTTAATCTTAAGGTTTTAGACCAAATTTACAACTGTTAAGCATTCGTAACGTGGTCATTTCTTAGCTGCTTTTTTTTTTTTTTGGAGGAGGAGTGGTACCTTTGAGCTTTTCACATACAGACAGGAGGAGTCATGAACGAGCAAACTATTGAATCTGTTGTTTATTATTTCTTTCTATTTAAAGTGTCCTCATGCAGCTTATTTGCCTATGAAACTTAAAAAACTTACTGCTATTTTGCAGTTATTTTATTTAGGTTGTTGCTGGTAGTGAGGGTTAATACTTTTTTTTGCACATCAGTCCTGGCTGACTTGTCAGTTACCGAGTAATCAATTGAGGGATTGTTCTGCAGAGACATGACCGCTTGACAGGTGTGTGCCAGTGTTGTCCTTTGTGCTGCTGTAAAATGGGCCGGGGTAGTGTGGCCCTTGGGGCTGCATCCTTACACAAGGCCAGCGTCTGCATTCTTGGCCTATGCTAGCACTGTGTGGACTTCCTAACCTGCATTCTTACCCGAGTGACCTTGACTTGGCCTTTAGAACTCAAGGTCACAAGGTGCCTGCTCTATGAAACTTTCTCAGGTCAGTGCAGAAAGACTTTCCACCCCACACGTCACTGCACCCTGTCTATCTACTCTTTATTCTTCTGCCTTATTCTCTACCTGTACCCTCAGTTTCTGCATGTAAATATATTATTGGTTGTTAATTGTATATTTCAGCATATGTATGCTGTTGGTTTTAGTTAAGGCTTTAGCATGATACACATACATAAACTGACCACTGGCAAAACCATAACACGCAAAATTTGATTTGAGTATCACTCAGTTTTACTAGCAAGCCCAGTTCCTTCCTGGTCATCCACCGCCACCACCGCTTTTTCCTTTCTTCTCCCTTGATGATTAGTCTTTCATGAAACCCGTCTCCCTAGGTCTTTCTGAATGATAATTAAGAGGGCTCAATCAGCCCTCTCTCCCAGATACATATTTTTCCATTGTTACAGGAAGCTTCAATACCGTAACTCTATGCCTGACTAATTGGGCAGTTCCAGGCAGGCTATTGAAAATGTCCTGGCAGTGGGTTCTCCTGTCACTGGCTGCTCTGTCTAGGCTTAGTTTGTCACCTTTGGATCCATATGATGTTCTCGGAGGAACCTTAGAGCAGTTAGAGAGCTTGGAATAGTACAGAGAATCCAGACAGGATTTGAGAGTTAGGTAAGCTCAGATTGGCCTCTTAGTTTTACCGTCTTTTAGCTGTGTAAATTTAACCTCTCTGAATCTCAGCCTTTTCCTGTGGAAAATGCAGACCGTCATACCTGCCTTATGGGGTTGGAGGGATTAAATGTCATCACGTTTATAAAAGATCTAATAGATTGTCTGGTGTCTCTTAGCACCTCTTTCCCTCTCCGCCGCCTTCCCCCACCAGTCTTGCTATAAATGAGTAGACCTGGTTCGTTTCTGTGTCTCCCATTGTATGTGTTCACGTAGAAATCTGCAGACAGTATTTCGTAGGTGTTATCAAAGTTCAAAGTAGTCCTCATCGTCCACATTCTGTGTTCATTACTTTTCTAATAGGTGGGGCTTTTTGGAGGAAGTAGAGTGAAGCCAAAATGAGAACTTTCTTAAGGATGAGAATCTTTTTTTTTTTTGTCAGTTTGACCACAAATGCTCTCTCAGTTGAATTTCTCTTTTGTTATTATCTAGTAAAGAGCTGAAGTGTTTTCTACGAATATCAAAATCTGTTCTAGCTCAGTTCTGAGAGCATGTTAAGGAACTTTTAAATTACAGGTATATGGCCTGTCTAAGTTAAACTTGTGTTTTCCTCTGTCAGAAAAAAGTTGCACAGAATCCTAGCTTATTGATTTGAAGATTGAATGTATAGGCAAGATCTGGCTTGCTTAGAATTCCACTTCTTTGTAATGTAATCTCAGTTCAAGAAATATGTCAAAATTCATAAATCAAGCTGTCACCATTAGTTTCCTGAACTTACAGTTCCTGTTACAGTAAATGAAATTAAAATTCCTATCTAGAGGACTGCAGCTGTAAATATTTTCTTTTTAAAGACCCAGAAACCCCTTTCTGTGTCTTGTCGTAGAGTGATCAGCTTGTTCTTTTGCAGAAAAGGGGTAACATTATTCAAAAGGAAGAATCATACTAAATATATAAATCAAATAGAACAATTTCCTATCGTCTGTTACTGTTGCTCTTGCCTGAGGCCTAGGCTGCAGGCCCTGTGCAGGCGCTGCTGCGCTCCCTCACCTGATTCCTAGCCTTGCTCTCCTCCTCACGAGGCTGGAAGCTCCTTGGAGGTGGGACACAACGTGTCTGCTGTAATACGTGCCGTCTAATACTGCGTTATGCCACCTCATACCTGGTGTGTAGTGTAAGGAATTCATGGACAATGGATGATACTGGTTAGTCAAAGCTTAAGAGTAGTGAAGTAACTTGCTTGGAGCAATAGCAGGCTGAATCCTGACTCCAGACCCAAACTTTTCCCACTGTACTCTCCTGCTTCCGCGTTCACTGGGAAAAGAGACATTTGAGGCTTGTCCTTTGAAATCTTTGACCAACTTTGTGTAAATCCTTACAGGTGGGCACCTTTGGTAAAACAGCACGTATGAGACTGACTTTAGACGTGGTTCTTGACAGTGACCGCATTCCTTAGTTCTTGCTGCACTGTTTTCTTTGTGGTCTGAAGTGTTCTAGTGGTATTGACTTCCTTGAGATTAGTGTAGAGAACTACATTTCAGGGACATGTATATTTCTGAGAAGCATAATTTACCCATATCCTAGATATCAAAAGGAAGACGTTGGGGAAGTAATTTGTTGTGGTGACTCAGCAGTTTGTAAAAGCCTGGAATCCAGTTTTCTTAACTGCTACTCATTTTCTTTACTTTGCCATATGATCAGTTTCTAGACAATAGGGATTTTAAATGGGTTTGTATTTAACAGTAAAAACAACTTTTTCACAGTATCCATAACAAGAAATATGTGAGACATAGGTGAGGGGAAAACCAGCCACATATGCTGAGAGATGTACCTTGTTCCCAGATGGAAATACAGAACATTGTAAAGAAATTAGTTATTTTAAAATTCATTATTTGTTTATTGCTAGGGTAATTAAAATCCCACTGAGGGAAAAAACCCCAGGATTTTGACAAAAGGTGAAAATAATTGGAGAATTGTCTTAACAATATTAAAATATAAAGCTAAAATAATCAACAGTGTACAGCAGTGTATAGGCTGGTGGAAGAGAGCGTGTACTTTAGAAACAGACCCCTGAGGAGTTGTAACAAGTCATCATGTGGCAACGATAGCAAAACCCAGAGAGAAAAGGAAGCCTTGTTTTAAAAGTGAACCGGGGGTCAGTGGTTAACTATTTGGAAAAAGCTAACTTCACTTGTAATAAACACCAAACCAAATTTGGGATTGATTAAAGAGTGAAACATTAAAGATGGAACCATGGAGATCTCAAGTAGTATTTGATTGAATTTTCAG
Source organism: Equus asinus (assembly GCF_041296235.1). Lineage (NCBI taxonomy): Eukaryota > Metazoa > Chordata > Mammalia > Perissodactyla > Equidae > Equus > Equus asinus. The sequence continues at coordinate 16,593,361 of NC_091793.1, read as the reverse complement.
AACAACCAAGGAATTTTATGGATTCGAAACAATGAAGATTATCATCAATTTGACTATAAATAATTGAGGAACTTGGTCTTGGACCAGCTTAATAGGTTTAAACCTGGGTTCTGCTAAGTAATAGCTGGGGAGCTTGAACAAATTATTTAGTCTCTCTGTGACTCAGTTTACTCAGCCAGAAATGGAGTCAAATTAGTATTTATGGCAAAGGGTGGTTGTGAGGAGTGAATTAGATAACCCATGTAAGACATATGATAAGCACTCAGTCACAGTCAGCTATATTTACACTTAGGCTTATTTCAGCATTATTGATAATGTTAGAAACAATCTACTTTTCCATCAGTTGGAAATGTGGAAATAAATTATGGTAATATGCATCCAGTAAAGGTCATGTTTTCAGGGAGCGCTTACTGTATTCATACAGTCCTCGTGATGGCATGGTCCATGGGAATTCAAAGCAGGATACAACACTGTATCTTGTAAAACCCCTACTTTTATGTATTTTATGTCTATGTTAAATGTATATTTAAGGTGCACAAATACGTATGTGCATGATACAATGACCCAACAGAAATATACTACAGTGTTAATAGCAGTTATCTCTGGCTGGTAAAAGTAAGGATTGGTTTCTTTTTTCCCATCTACTTTTTGTGGTCTTTACAGTGAATGCAAATTACTTTAATAATAATAAGATACTCTTGAAAAAGGAAAAGGACATCTATCTAGAATTCCTGTTTTTCTCTATGACGAGAAGAAAATATGCTTAGTTCATTAGTGACTGAAGTCGTTCTTTGCTTTACATGGTAGTGTACCAGCTTAACCCTTCCTTGGCTGAGATCTGGGGGCTGTAACAGTTACAGTTTCAGTTATGTTTTTAATGGGAAGATTTTAAAAAGTAAAACATTAGCATAGGTTGTGGATAATTTTGCTAACAAAAAATTAATAGCTGAGATAGGGGTGGTCTGTGGTGTGTGTGTGTGTGAAAGCGAGAGAGAGAGAGAAGGAGGAGAAAATATAGAGGTTATTCTTCTAATGTGTTAAACATTATTTTTTTCCCCTTCAAAGGAATAGGAATTTATTGTCAAGTGTTCTCATTTGGGTACAGTAGCTTTTGCTGAGTGCGTGAATGTTCGGGATTTCTATTATATATCTCAACCCGATGAAAATCTGAGTGCTTTTGACATTGTGAAACTTCTTTATATCTCCCCAGGCTTCATTTCTTTGGTTAAATGAGAAAAGTGCTCTTATTTCAAATGTTGGAGAGTTCTTTCCTTTTCTAAAAAAATAAAATGGGACTGTCTGTCATACATCTAAAACAGTTTGATCTTTAGCATATTTAGTGGGTTTTTTTCCGTGTCAGCAACTGAAAATTAAGAGAATCAAAGTTGTGTTCTTATAAAAGACTTTTTTCATCAGCGCTTGAAGTCACTATCGCCACCCCCCCCCCACCTATTGCTTTTCTTGTTCTGATAGAATTTAGCTTCATACCATCACATTCTAATGGACCAAGAGTGATATTTAGTCTCAAGCTGTGGATTTTCATTTGAATTCAGATATGCTGCTGTGTTGCAGTCAAGAGTAAAATCAGGAATAATTTTGACTCCAAATAGGAACGAACATACTATTTGGCTTAGTGGTAAGAGCTTTTAGTTCAGTTCAGCAAATATGTATGTGCCATATGCTGTGCACCACCCAGACTCTAGGCACTGGGAATGCAGAAATGGATTTGGCCCACTGCTACTCAGCGAATTCACAGTGTAAAGGGGGGGACAGGTGTAAAAATGAACCTCTTCAATAGAGTAGAGTAAGTGGTGTGTGTGTGACAAGTATTCAGAGCAGTAGCAATGTTCTAAATGCCTGGTATAATATGGCTCACCTTGGAGCTTCAGGAAGAGCTCCTAGGATCTAGGCCTTAAAGGATGGATGAGAAAGAGTTAGGCAGCTCAAGAGAGTGTCCAGCTTGCAGGCAGAATAGTATCTGTGAGCAGGTGTTTGGGACCCCGTGCCGTGTGCTGGCCTTGCGTAGGACCTGAGGGGTGGGAAGTGGGGTGACAGGGTGCAGGCCAGGCTGGAGAGGAGGGCTGGCCAGCAGGGCCCTGTGGAGCTTTGTCTGCCATGCTGGTGGGCTCTGAACTCCGCTGAGGAGCTGGGAGTCTTGGGGCAGTTTCAGTCTCAGTAGATTCATTAAAATGTCTTCCCTTTCTGGACATGATCTTTGGCTCTTTTTCAGATCCACTTACTCTTTCATTGTGTTCTCTATATGTATTTTGTCTTGTCATACTTATTTTCTCTTTCAGATTGTTTTTATTATTTCTAGTCCTTGGGGTGTAATTTTTCTCATTTGATGTTCCCCCCATTCTCTCCCCTCCTTCTTCTCTCTCTGTGATTCTTTCTCCCAGTGATTTGTTGTTGTTACTGTTCTAATGCAACCTCATCTTCCGTGGGGATAATATTTTTTCTGTAGGAGTCCCATGGTCCCCAGGGATGTGGACTCCGTTTGCTTTTGCTTCCATCACCTGTGGTCCTAGAGAATCCACGAATCTCACCTTTTACCAGTTTTTAGATTAATGTAATTTCTTGACCCAGGAATCTAGTACCACACTGACAGGGCAAATTTGGACCCGGTACCTACTTGTAGCAGTGGTCCCGCCATTGCCCCCCTTCGGATCTCTGGGCAAACTACATACAAGCCTTACTAAACGGGTGGACGCAGCTTTTCATGAAGTGGCAGCCTGTGGTGGGGCCTCATTCGAGACTGGTTTTTCATTCCTTGTGCCTTTTGGGGGCTGAAGGCTACCTGCCTTCTTGCATCCACCACAGTGGTCCTAAAACCCCAGCCTCTAGGGTCTCTGTCCTGGTTGATCCCAAACACTGCCACACTACCACCTTGGCTTTTCATTTTTGGCATCTCAAGTAATGCAAAGGCTGCATAGTGACAGGATGACACCCAGGTCTCCTGAGCCCTACCAGGCTTAGGCTCAAAAGTGAGTCCTGGCAGCCAAGCAGAATTGCTGGAAGACAGCCCGAGGGCTGGGCCCTGGAGTTTACTGTGTGAGCCTCTCCCTGACCGCCTGCTTCTCACACCGTCACACTCTTGCGTCAGCGTAGTGTATGGAAAAATTCTGATTTCGGGGGAAAGAGAGTTTAAATTCCAGTTTGTTTACTTACTAACAAGGCAACCTTATATACGTTACTTGTCACTCTTCTTTTTTTTTTTTAAGATTTTATTTTTCACTTTTTCTCCCAAACCCCCTGGGACATAGTTGTGTATTTTTAGCTGGGGATCCCTCCAGTTGTGGCTTGTGGGACGCCGCCCCAGCATGGCCCGATGAGCAGTACCATGTCTGTGCCCAGGACTTGACCTGGCGAAATCCTGGGCCACCAAAGCAGAGCGCGCAAACTCAACCACTCGGCCACAGGGCCGGCCCCAACTTCGCTGAGTCTTAATTTCTTCATCTGTAAAATGAGATAATATTACTGGCCCCATACATTTGTTGTGAGGATAAATTATGATGATGATAACGTTAATAACTGCCTTTTATGAGTGTCTCCTGTGTGTACTTGAGGGGGGTGTTTTATAGATACGTTTTATTTTATCCCATCCAACTCCAAAGCCCATGTTCCACTGTGTCATTCTGCCTAAGTTCAACGTCTAGGAAAGGCCTGGCTCACCGAACAGTAATCATTCTCAGTGGTCGTGGTGCCCTCCCTGTGGCTCTCAGAGCATGGCCTCAGCCTCTCTGAGACAGGCTCTTGAGCAAGCAGCACTCATGAATAGGAGCCAGGAGAGGGAGAAGGCTGGGGTCCATGCCAGTTCCTTTTCCGCCTGTGAGCTGCCAGATGGTTACCGCCCTCCCTCTACACAAGGGCTGGCTGGCTCTCTCTTGCAAGGCAACATCCTGGAGCTCAGGAATGCTGGGTACCAGAGCCGTAGAAATGAAAACCACATATTGTCCCCTGCCTTGCTGGCCATGTTAGCCCTCAAAACAGATAGCTGCCAAGGTCGCCTTCACTGCCTGTGCAGTGCTTAAGACATCTGTACAGAGCTGCCCTTCGAGTGAGCAAAGGGGGAGATGGCCTGATTCTCCACGATCCTTCCATCTCCCCTATGTTTTTCATCATGCTAAAAATTCTATTAATAATCTTGAGTTCAGATTTATGTTAAAATGCAACTACACCTTGGAGGGGAAACATTTTAAGCCCTTTTCAGTCTTTTACATATTTGTGTGGTGTATTTCTGTCTTTTTCATGAGAGCAAACTCACTGAGATGGTTAGAAGAGACAAAGACCCATCCTCACCAGGCCTGAATTCTGTGGTCAGTCATTGGAGGCAGTTTCTTGCTTATACTCTTTATGCTACTAATAGTAATAATTTGTCTACATTTGAAAATTCCTACATTTTCTTTTGGAGAAAAGGCATTGGTTACCTTGGCCACTTACTTAGATTGGAAAGATAAAAATTTGAACCTTATTCAAGACCCTGAAAAAGTAAATTTCTCCTAAGGTGAATGATAACAACAGTCACCATGATAGAGGCAAACATTGTATAGTGCTTGTTGTGTGACAGACGTCTAAGCCCTTTCCATATGCCAATGCATTTATCCTCACAATGTTTCCTAGAGTAGGTGATATTATTATCCCCATCTTATATATTTATAAACTCAGGCCCATCAGGGTTAAATAACTTGTCCAAGGTCACACACAGCCAGTCAGTGGTGGAGCCACATAAGAACCCAGGCGGCCTGACTCCAAACCCACACTCTTGACCAGGCTACGTGGCCTCTCAGCTGACTGCTCCTTTTCCCGTGTTTGGACCAGACTCACTGTTAGCCAGCTCTCTGCGATAGCTATCCACTGGGTGAACATCGTTAGCCAAAGACATGATTCTTCCAGTTTTCTGTTTACGATCACTGATTCGATTCCTATTTTGCAAGTAAATGCATGCAGAATACCCAGTATCAGTCTTTCAGGTGTAAGAGTGAAGATGATTTTTGTAAATTTAAGTTTAAAATAGGATTCTCTTTGCTTATCTAGACTATTTTTAAGTAATTAATATTCTGAGCACAACTTTGAAAGACTATTTCCAAAAAGATACCTTTATTAAAGAAAATTTGGTCTACTAATATATACTATGTATACGCACACACATATCTATGCACATATACATCCAGAAGCAGAGAGAATACTATGTTCTTTAATCATTTCAAGAAAAATAAACTATTGGCATTGAAAGGAAATAGCTAAATAGCTATGATGAACTTTTTTTTCTTTTTTTTTAAAGATTGGCACCTGAGCTAACAACTGTTGCCAATTTTCTTCTTCTTTTTTTCTTTTCCTGCTTTTTTCTCCCCAAATCCCCCGAGCACATAGTTGTGTATTTTTAGTTGTGGCTCCTTCTAGTTGTGGCACGTGGGACGCCACCTCAGCATGGCCTGATGAGTGGTGCCATGTCCGCGCCCAGGATCTGAACCAGCGAAACCCTGGGCCGCAGGAAGTGGAGCCTGCAAACTTAACCACTCAGCCACAGGGCTGGCCCCATAGATGAACTTCTTAAAGGATATTTCCAGTTTTTTGTTTAACTGAAATTTTGTGAGGAGGCCCTTGGGCAGCGTTTGAGGCCCCTCTGCTGAGAATTGCCTGGAACCTCACTCCCTTTGCCAGCGAGCTGAGGTGGCCTAACAGAAGTTTACTGTGGGGGTGGAGGTGGGGGGGGGGGGGGCGTTGCAATTGTCCTTTTCAGGTGGAACTGTTTGTGTTGTTTGTATTATTGTACATCTTATGTTACAAATCCTTCCCCAGGCTGCACTTAGCTCATGTTACTCGCCGACATTTGAATAATTGGTTTAGCGTGAGACTGATTTCTGGGAATGATTCATTGCTATTTACTTGCTATGATTTAGTGACAATGTTGAATTTACCCACTGGAAAATTCCAACAGGAAACTTAAAGTCATTTCCATGGCAGAATTGGGGGCAAGAGGGGCATTGGAGTTGCATTCTCATCTTTTTAATCCCAAACAGTCAATGCATGAAATGAAACGAGGGAACCAATGTGAGGAACATAACTGAGATGAGAAATACAGTTTCAAATGTTTTCTGAAGCAGATCACGCCCTCCTCCTCTTTGTGGCAAGGAATCACTTTGGTCTGCACCTGCAGCTCAAGAATGGACAGCCCGGGGGCTGGGGGTGCGGAGGAGGAGAGCTGGGGAAGTCTGAGCAGGGAGGTGGGTGGGGGGGTGTTGACAGGAGAAATCCAACTGGCAGGCCTCAGGCGCAGAGATGGGGAGGGCGTCTCCCTTGCCTGATGGAATTTCAACCCTGGCAACTTTCAACTACATCCTCTTCCCTCCCCCAACCAAAAACAAAACAAACCAAAAATATCACAGTGCTTCAGTGCAGAGAGGGGCAGTACCAGCTGATTTTTAAAATGCGGATGAGCAGTGGTACACCCTCCGCCCCCTGACTGAGGGCCTGCCTCGGTTTCTCGAAGTGCCAGGAAGCCCCCACAGGAGCGCTAGTAGAGGCCCAGGAATGCCTGAGGCTCCGAGTTGGGAGCCCTGGCCCGAGGCTGGTGCCCCGCCCTTAATTTAGTCAGATTTAGAGTTTTGCTGCTCCCCAGTGGGGGCCCCTGGGGAATGTGATCCAAAAGGGGCGAGTGGATGTCTCATTCACCATTTTCAGGGGAGAGAGAAATCGTTCCTATCTGTATTCTCTTTCAGATAGTTTTTAATCTTGAAAAATCATTTCTAGCAGTTTTAGAAGAAAGCATTAGTATAGCATTGGTAAATGCGCATAAGATAGAAAACCTTTTTTCCATGTACACGTAGGATTCAAGGAATTTTTAGTATATTGACCTTATTAAGTCAAATTGTTTTGAAATTTTAAGTCAAAACTGTGATTAACATTTTCATGTAAATTAGTTGATATTTTATTCTCTTTTAAGTGTTACTCTCTTTTAGTAGTTTCTATAAACAGTTCAGCTTGACCTTATTAGAAAATCAAATGCTGATACACTTTCAGTCTTACTCATTTAAGCTACATTTATTAAATTGGGATTTGTTGGACTTCTGTGTACACTGTTTATTAATTTTATTTAAATTTGTAAAAGAGAAAAAACAGAAAGTTCGTCTTTTACGATGAGATGAATAAATTCAAACTAAGGTTGATGCTTCCATGTTTCTGCAGCGGAGACTGACGCAGCTGTTGGTCACTAGGAGAGTGGCCTCAGGAAGACCCTGAGCAGTGGCTCGGGGGGTGCTGCCTCTGCAACCCCGTCATCCTAAACTTCCGGTGCTCCTGCCTGACCTTTGCCTCAGAGTTGTCCACGCTGCTCACCTCCCTCATCTGCAAAGTGGGTCCCCGGTCTCCCCGGCGGGGCTGCTGGGAGAGTTACCCGACTGACTGCGTGTCAGGCCCAGGCACACACGGGCCGTCCATGTCCATGTGTAGTACCTCAGGCTCTCCAGGCCCAGGCACACACGGGCCGTCCGTGTCCATGTGTAGTACTGCAGGCTCTCTAGCCATTTCGAATTCGTGCAAAAGCCCAGAAACACCAGTTTTACTTTTATGAAATTACATGTTCATAGCTTGAGTTATACCCATGTTCGTGTTGTACATCATTATTTCTGATTCAAAACATTAGCTTCAAAGTACTGATCTTGAAAAACTGAAGTTTCCTGCAGAATATTATACTAATTTCAGGGTTGCTTTTGATGTGTTATTGTGCCAGTCCACAACCTTGGAAATTCTTGGTTAGTGCAATGTTTCATGCTCTGACAATTATCTTTAAGATGTTGTTTTTAGGTTGCCAGGTGTTAATTTAAACACACACTGGTCTGTGTGCTTGCGCGTGCACGCATGCCTACACACTCAAAACAGAGTGCCAGGAGCTGTAATTTAAAGTGGAATTGATAGAGCAGTATGTAATGTTTTATATTTAGGGCAAGCTCCTGATGTACAGCTTCATGTGACATCTCGTTTTTTAAAAGCCTAAGGCATCAGTAATCTTTATAGCAAGAATTCTGGTGCTGTGTTATGCATTCCAGGCTTACCTTCTATTCTGCCCGGTAAATATATGGCTTTTATGGACTTATAAATCATGACAGTAGGATTCATACATATCCAAAAAAGAAGAGATTTAAATCTTTACCGAGTTACCAAGATTTAATGTAATTTAGACATTATTCTTGCTTAGAAGTAACATTCTTATCTAAAGGCAGTATATTTCATATCTTTGAAGGTAACTTTAAAAACATATTGCCAGAGAAACAAATATTTATTAAGAGTGTACTGTGTGCCAAGCATTATGCTAAGTGCTGGAGAGAAGGATGTGAAAGAGATGGTCCTGGCCCTTAAGTAACTCAAAGCCTAGGGAAAGATGCTAAAAAGTAATAGGTTAGGTGCTATTGGAAAGTTGTGATTTTATGATAGAGGTAAGAAGGAGTACTGTGTGGCGGGGGATGGAGTGGGGCAGGGCGAGAACTCCCCACTCTTCACATGGCTCTGAAACCTGAAGGAAAGGCTTCCAGAGGGGGTTGACGCTGCGCGAACTTTCAGGATGAGTAGTATTTAACAATGTCGTCAGCAGAGGCCAGGTTCACCTAACTGTCTATAAATTTGTCCTCCTCCTTTCCTCCCTTGCTTCCTAAAGCTCTAGTTTTGGGGGGAGCTGGGAGCTAAGGAAACCAAAAGAGTATACAGAACAGTTGGTGGTGTCCGTGGCTTGCTTCTCTTTCTCTCTCTCATTTACATACAGCAAAATGTGCAGATTTTTAATGAATGGTTCTATAACTTTTGACAAATGTATACACCTGTGTAACTGTCGCCCCAGTCGAGATATATAGAACATTTTCCTCACCTCAGAAAGTTCCAGCATGTTGAGGCTGGCTTTTTTCTGCCAGTGCAGCACTGTGCACGGGAATAATGGCCCTAAGTAAGGAATGAGGAGCCAGGTAGAATCTTGGATGGCCGCCTTTTCCTGTGGTGGAGACAGACATCCATAGTCCTTTGTTTAGACTTCCCTGGAACAGTCACCCATGTCCTGGTGGTCCTGGCTCATGCTGCGGCCTGGGTCAGGGTCCTTAAAGGAGTGAGTCTTTCCCGTCTACAGATGACATTCCTGAACCCTCATCATGTGCTTTTAGTCAGGTTTCCTGCAGGCCAGATGCCTCTGTGATGTCTTCATTGACATAGACTACTCTTGTGGTCTATCAAGCGTATGTGGGATTTATTCAGGTAACAGGGATTATTGTTCTACATTATTCCCTTTAGCTTACCGAGCATTTATTGAGTGTCCACCATGTGCCAGACTCTATTAAGCTCTGGGGTTCAAAACTTGAGTCAGATGCAATCCCTTATTCTCGAGTAGCTTCTGATCTACTGTGGGATGCGGGTGGTTAAGCAGAGAGCTACAGTGTGGTTGAGCAGAGCTGGGAAGGGGAGGAAGCACTAAGGCTTCTCTCTAGACTTAGGGTCTCAGCAGGAGCTTCCTGGGAACAACAGCAAGAATAGTTGTCACTTACTGAGCGCCTGCCAGGTGCTGGCGCGGCTCTAAGTGCTTGCCTGTTAACTCATTTAATCCTCTTAATGTTATTTTCCCCATTTTGTATATGAGGAAACTGAGCAGCAGAGAAGTTAAGTGCCCAAGACCATACAGCTGTTAAATGACACGAGCAAGGAATAAACTTTATTTTCAGCCACTTGGGGATTTCTTCCAAGTTGTTTGTTACTGCAGCGTAAACTAGCCTGTCCTAACTGATAAGGTCATCGGTGTGAGAGCGATTGGAGAAGAGCCAGGTATATGCTGGCTACCCGAGTCTGGAGTGGGAGGAGGTAGAGGTCCGAGCAGCGGTGTGGTGATAAGACGAGAAGTAAGGGGACAGATTTGAGACAGAGAATCTGAGCAAGATAGGAACACACAAGAGGACATTTTTCTTTTGGGGGGCCTGTTATACCTGATTATTGTTATCCTTTTGGGAAAGAAGTTAGCTTTTCATTGTGCTTTATAATTTCAAGGACTACCTCTGTATTTTAGTGTATTTATATTGGGGATTTTGAGCAGAGATTAAAATACCATCTAAAATACTACGAGACTATAAACTCCATACTTTTTTGCTGCTAGCACAGTATATTGCCCAAGGGGAGTGCTATGTGCATTTTTAGGGATGAACAAATGAATACTCTTAAATATAATTATTTTTTTACCGTTAAACTTCTCTAAGCTCTTATTTAATACTACGTGTGCTTATTTTTCATTTCCCTCTAATCTTTATAGGAAGACTAGGGGCAAAAATTATAATTGATAAAATTGTAATACAGTATAATAGATATAAATTCCCTTAAAAAGATGAAAATTAAACGTAATGTAGTTTTGTAATACATTTATGCTAGAAATTAGCTATTTTCCTTTTTTTGAAACTTCTGAATCCAGTGAATAGAACATTTTATACAATCCTTTGCTCTTTATTTTTTTATCGTACACCTCTTCCCTGCTTTTGTCTAGTCATTATTAGTAATTACATAAAAATCTGTTTTAAGCTACACCCCAGGGAATAGCAAGAGTTAGTTGCTTGTCTAAATGGTCTTTAATTAAAGTCAAACAAAAATTAGGCTGTCGTGATGGAAATATTTTTAAAATGTTGGCTAAAACAGAAGAGGCTGATTTAAGTGCAATCAAGTTGAAACTATTTGTACTTAAATGGATTAAAGTATAATCTGGCTTTTTTAAAAAACCACATCTGTCTGGGATGTCGTAGGTGTGGTCCTAATTTTAAGCAGATGAATGGACCAGATAAGCCTTTAAGAGTCTTCTGACTTCCAGGTTTTTCTGATTTTTAAAAAACTTTTTATTTAAAAATATGTTTTGACTTCACTGTATGGTTTAAGTGAGCTGAACAACAAAAATTCATCATGAAAGATAATATTATACTCATAATAATTAAAAAGTGAAAGGCTTGAAATTCTAGGTAGAAAGTGAATCAGTCTTTTCCGTCTGTGCTGGCTCTCGTCCTGCTCTTTCTGAGGCTGCTTGGTAATTGTTCCTCCTTTCATGTCTCCCCCATGAATCCATCTTTCTCTCTTGCCGGGCGGGTACCTGAGCTTACTTTCCTCTGTGTGTGCATGGCCTAGCAGTGGGCTGACCCAGGGTAGACACTCAGATACTCGTGAATGCTTCCCCCTGCTAGAGGGAAGGGATGGCTGTTTCTTGTTCATCTTTGTAATAAGGAAAGATAACACATAAAGTAGATTATTTCGGTCAGAAGTAAATAACAGTAGAATTCTTTCGACTGTTGTATTTTCTTTGCTTAATATTGCTGATTATACAGACATAAACACATACACATATACACTTTGAATGTGACATCTTTGAATGTGTCTCTACAGCATACTTATTCTTTAAATAAAATAGTATTCTCACCCTGATTGGCTCAATTCTTATTAAATGTGCACTCTTGAACTTGTTGGGCCTTCCTAGATAACCCTCAGACTTGGTCTGATCAAGACTCTTCCTTATAGTTGCTCTCAAGCTGGCTCAAGAAAAGCTGGGCCAGGTGTGTATTTTAAGGATACAGTGAGAACTTTTCTCCCCTCCACTGTTCCAGTGCCCAGAGCAGCACCAGTCATGGAGTAGGCTCTCCCTGCAAACTTACTGTGTGAGTAAGTGTTTGTAAGGAGTCTTGAAGGGCATGAGATATCCTTTACCACCTTTTCCTCCCCCAGTTCCAGGCTCCCCTTGCTTCTTAAATTCTTTTCTTTTCCTTTTTTTTTTGAGGAAGATTAGCCCTGAGCTAACTGCTGCCAATCCTCCTCTTTTTCACTCAGGAGGACTGGCTCTGCGCTAACATCCATGCCCATCTTCCTCTACTTTATACATGGGATGCCTACAGCGTGGCTTGCCAAGCAGTGCCGTGTCTGCACCCAGGATCCGAACGGGCGAACCCTGGGCCACCGAAGCGGAACGTGTGCACTTAACTGCGACTGGGCCAGCCCCTCCCCTTGCTTCTTTTCTCAGGCTAAGTGTTACTGGAGAAAGCGGCAATACCTGATTAATGAGTTCTATTCCAAGATTTTGCCAACCAGTTTTCTCTAGACCTTTCCAGCAGCCTTTTTACTTATCTCTAATCCTACAGTGCTTGTTGAAATCTTTTCCTCAAGTTCCACAACTGATCTGGATCACTCTCACTTTTCCAGAGCATCTACTCGAATACTGAAGCTAACTGAACTTACCTTCAGAAGCTTTCTTTCTAAATCTAAATTTTCTGCGTTGTCATCTTCCCCTTTTCTGCATATGGGAGGAGTTCCTTCTCTTCAGGGCCAAATCCTCCCACCGTCCCCCTGACCCCCCACCCTCCCTGCCAGCGCTATTGCCTGTTGCTCTAAGACTGCTCATCATCTCCTCTCACTTCATGTTATCTTCCTACTCAGCTGGTCAATACAAAGTCGGGGTTTGTTTGGATGTGGTGGAAGGGTTTCTTTCGGCAAGATTTCTTTGATACAAAGTACTTGCAGCTACTCTCCCTTCCCTCTTGTATCCTTCAGGCTTTGAGCCTGAACTCTTAGAAGACATCTACTTTGCTTCTGCTAAGCCAGGTTTGTTTTGCCTCCTCTCTTCCGACGTCACAGTTTGACTCGCTGTTTATTATCCTTTGTCTTTTACAAAACCCTGGCAGTTTTGTTGACTTTTCCCCATCATCCTTTGTGATTTAAGCTAAGATAGGGTTTTCTTTTTTTTGGTATCAAACTCTTGCATGCTTTGGTGAAGAGGAGCTAAACAAGCTTTTAAGCAACCAAGGAATTTGTTCAAAATTGTGTTAAAATGAGACTTTCTGGATGGAACAAATAACAAAATTCCAAAACCACACATATATTTAGTAAGCTATTTGAAATTCACAGACATTTCTGCTCCTCA